>NC_056001.1:50108549-50708549 GCF_018446385.1 Zingiber officinale | reverse complement strand
TATTCCTGGTAAAGCTGGCTCTTGTTCTATCAACTTAATCTCCTCTTCAACCAATCTCTCTTCTAAATACTCTTCATTTTCTGAAAACAGATCTTCCTCTCTATAATCACAAAGACATTCCTCTTTTTCTATTGAAAATATTTTTTATAATGATTCACAGCACCAAGGGAATAATATTTGAAAATCATTTTGATTCAAAATAAGCCCTTTTTCACCATTCTCCTTTTCTCCAATAATATCAACTGTTAGGAATGAGTTATCTTGCGCTGACCAATCATTGGAATTTTGTGTAATTCTGCAAACTATCTCGTAGGCCTCTTCTAAATTCTTTTTCATAAATGATCCTCCAGATGTTATATCCAGTTGATTTTTACTTGAGAAAGAAAGCCCAACATAAAACAAATGCATTATTAACCATTTCTCAATTCCATGATGTGGACATAATTGCAAAAAGGAAGAATATCTTTCCCAAGCTTGATATAATTCTTCTCCATCTAATTGCTTGAAATTCAAAATTTGACTTCTCAAATAAGTAGTCTTCTTTGGAGGGAAATATCTGTCCAGGAATATTTGCTCTAACTCATCCCATGTTTTAATACTTTGAGATTTTAGAGAATTATACCATCTTTTTGCAGCATCCTTCAAACTAAAAGGAAAAACAAGCAGCTGTATAACATCAGATGGAACCTCTTCGTATTTCAGAGTATAACAATATCTATAAAACTCCATCAAGTGTGAATAAGGGTTCTCAATCTCCAATCCTCCAAACTGAGTTTTCTGAACCATTGAAACAAAAGATGGTTTGAGTATAAAATTTCTTGCTTATATATTAGGGTAGACAATTGGTCCCAATTCTTTTGCGGACCTTGGAGCTCCATAATCCCCTAATAACCTGCACACCATGTTTAAGTCGCACAAGAAAAAAAAATTATGAAGACAAAATTCTAAAGATTATTTTTCAACTATACAAATGAAAAGAAATAAAAATGTTATGTTTAGTCTAACTCAATTGATAATCTCCAATGTTACAGCGCAGTCCCTGGCAACGACGCCAAAAACTTGTTACGTTCCGCAAGTGTACGGAAATGTCGCAAGTAATATAAAAGATTATCGTATCCACAGGGACTGAAATAAGTACTAGAAATATCTCAAAGCGAATTAGCTAAACAACTAAACAATTGGTTTCAAATGCTAAGGATGAAAAACAAATCTAAAATGAAAGATTAGCAAACAAGAGTTTGGGGGTTTGAGTTATGATAAAGGGAGGTTCTAGGAGTTTTGGTTTCTTTGTAAGATCTCTTGAATGTATATGGTTTACCAATTCTTATTCCTCAATTGTCTAATATTTGTAGAAGGTTGTCGGTTCTCTCTTGCAATAGATAACCGGCTTAGGACTAAAAATGTACCTAAATGTGATCAATTAGATATGAACCTACGTTGTCCTTACACAGGATTGCACCTATTACTATGCTTCCCTCGGATACCAACATAGAAGTTCATAGCTTCTTAACCCATAAAGATAAAAGGATTGAATCATAAAATCTATCCTACCCTCCTGAATATTCTCATTTCTCTTTCAAGGTTATCTCTCAAACGTCCTTACACGGGCTTGCACCTGTCACGTGGATCCCTCAGAAAATCGAGTGAGAGTTAATCTCTACAAAGTCTATAAGATATCCAAACAATCAATCCAAATTGAGAATTAAGCCCTAATCACAATTAATCATTCAAGATCCAATCGATACAAACTAGGCAACATCATAGAAACAAAGAAATGGCAAATCCACAAGAGTTTACATCAATTTATCTCACAAATACTCCCTCCATCCTAGAACAACAAGAACTACTCCATAAAATGAAGGAAGAGAACCAAAGATAAGAATATTACAAGCATTCTTCAATCCCAATCCAAGAAGAGGAAAGAAAGAAAACTTATCTACAATATAGCTCCATCTTCGGATCCAATCCTCGCTTCCGGAGTCGAATTCGCCAAGATCTCCCTTTAGATTGCCTAAAAATCCTCCCAAGAATGGGAGGAATCCACCAAATCTTGCTTTCTCCCAAAGGGGAGAAGATCCCCTTTCAAATCTCCAAGGAGGCTTTAAATAAAGGGAGGCTTTTGGGCACCACATGGCCCCGAGGCATGGCAGTGTGAGGTTCACACGGCCAGAGCCTTTCCCCTCTCTGCCATCTATACACGGTCGTGTGTGGTACACGGCTATGGACAACTCCCATCAAAACCTCCAAGCACGGTCATGTAGATCCACACGGCTTGGACCGCCCCAGCTTCTGGAAACTTGGCACGGTCGTGTGGTGCACATGGCCAGAACACTTTTAAGCACTGGGAACCCTGCACGGCCATGTGATGCACACGGCCAGGGCCTTCTTGGTCTTTGGAAACCTTACACGGCCATGTAGATCCACACGGCCATGTAAGGATTGAACTCTGATTTGCTTCAAAACTTGGCACGACCGTGTGAGGTTCACACGGCCAGGCCTTCTTCCTTTGATTTTACTGCCACACAGCCTCTGAACTCCACACGGCCAGAGCTCCCTACCAATGCAGGGTCGTGTCTGGTACACGGCCAGGTGTCTTCTCACTTGCTTAGCTCATAAGTTTCGTCCAAGAATGCAGAATCTTCACCGAATTCGACTCCTGTGTACAGAAAATGTACAAAAGCATATCTCCGAACAAAAAAGAATAAATATGTTAAAAGGAAAACTGGAAGTACAAAAATGCATAGATCAAGCATGCTCAAATATGTAAATGTGCGTCAAAACATACATAAAAGTATATAAAATCTACGCACATCAGTGGGGTAGATGGAACTGACTTTGAAGACACTTTGTTAAGTATATAGGTCGCAACTAATTATGCATCTCCCCAATAGGAGATTGGCAAATTCGCCTGCGCCATCATAGACCTAACCATTTCAAGAAAAGTCCTATTTCTTCTTTCAGCAATCCCATTTTACTATGGAGTTCCAGGGATAGTCAGCTGTCTAATAATCCCTTTCTCATTACGCATTGTCTTGAACTGATCAGACAAATATTCTCCTCCATGGTCAGTGCGCAAGGTTTTAACCTTACATTCCAATTGATTCTCAACTTCGTTCAAGTAACGAATAAAGCAATCCACTGCTTCAGATTTGTGAGAAATCAAATACACATGACCAAAACGTGTGAAGTCATCGATAAATGTAATGAAATAAGAACTCTCATTTCTAGCCTTCACATTCATTGGACCACAAATATCCGAATGAATTAATTGCAATGGTAATTCAGCCCTAATAGTCTTACCAAATGGTTTTCTAATCGTCTTTCCCGCAAGACAATGTTCATATATAGACAAGTTAATCTTAGCATGAGTGCCTAATAGGCCCTCCTTAGCTAATCTATTCATTCGTTCTTGTCCTATATGTCCCAATCCAGCATGCCAAATTTCATCATTAACATCAGCATTACTAGTAAGAGCAATGTTTGAAAAACAACCATCATTATTATTTGGTTCCACATCAAGAACCATAAAACCACTTATTACAAAATAATACCCAATTAACACAGAGTTAATTCGAAGTTCCACACAACGACTATAAAAATTTACATTATAACCTAAATCAAGAAGACAAATGACAGAAACCAGATTCCGTCAAATCTCAGGAGCGTACAGAACATCATGTAGAAACAAGGTGCCTCCACCACGTAGGTTGAGCTTGCCAGTGCCAATTCCTTTGACTTCAATTCTTACATTGTTTCCTACATATATCCATTTGTTGCCAGCTGGTACTCGACGGTACTCCACATATGTAGCTCGATCATGAGCTGCGTGGTTCGTTGCTCCTGAATCTACAATCCACAAAGGATACGAATCAGCTAACAACACTGTATTTACAACATATTGCTCGTGGAAAGAAGACAAAAATAGATCTACCTTTTTAGGCTCAGTACAATCCCGAGCAAAATGGCCCTTCTTGCCACAGTTGAAGCAAGTCAACCTACTCTTGGGTTTTTGTCCATATTTCTTTCCTTTCTTCTTGATTTAGTTTTTCGCAGCAACAGCATTAGCCTCCTTTCCTTTCCCCTTTCCTTTCTTAAACCACTTGTTCTTATTCTTGGAACCAGAACCTTCAGCTACAAAAGCTTGACCCGAAATCCTTGCGGATTCAATCCTCTCCGCCTCAAGTTCCACATGGCATGAGACATCAGTGAAAGTCTTGATACTCTCACTATGGGTCAGGTTCTGTTTCATCGTTTCCCAAGAATCAAGAAGGGAATGGATAACTGCCTGAACCTGTTGTTCATCAGTCAACGTATAACTAGCAGTCTTAAGCTCTCGAATCATGTTATCCATCTCCCTGAGATGTTGGGCCATGGTAACATTCGAGCGCTTTTTACAACTATCAGACTTGATAGTTAGCTGACGGAGCTTACTCTGACTGACTCCACTGTACTTCTCTCTAAGAGCTACCCAGATAGCATGAGCCGATGGTAATGGCTCATACTCAAATACCAGGTCATCCACCATTGAACTAATCAATATACCCTTAGCAATGGAGTCCTTCCTTTTCTATGCCTTATAGGCATCAAGGTCACGTCTGTGCTGTGCTGTAGAACCATCAATCGGTTCCTCCATGATTTGGTTTACAGCCTCTAAAACTTCTTGTTCCTCAAGAACATATTGTATCTTGAGGTGCCAGATTTTATAGTTATCCCTATATAATTTATCACCCTTATTGAGTTCAGCTATGATATTTTTAGTTGCCATGATCTACATAAATAAAAAAATTATTTATTATTTCAGTGTAATTCATATATGTGCAATTAATCATTGACTCAGTGTAAATTAGAATTAGTTTACAAAATCAAGTGATAACATTGTTTCCACTCATCATTTGTATGTTCTAATCTAATCAACACTGATCAATCATATTGCACACATCTCATCTAATGAATGAATCATTATTAAAATGAACTAATCATTTTTCATATGAACTAATCATATGGATATATGAACAAATCATAT
Organism: Zingiber officinale; assembly: GCF_018446385.1. Taxonomy (NCBI): domain Eukaryota; kingdom Viridiplantae; phylum Streptophyta; class Magnoliopsida; order Zingiberales; family Zingiberaceae; genus Zingiber; species Zingiber officinale. Next base: position 50,703,526 of record NC_056001.1, on the reverse strand, counting down.
CATGAAATGAACTAATCATTTCCAAGTTAGTTAACATATAACTTTTATTATATAATTCTGTTCGTACAAAACAACAGAAATTATTACATGACTCAAAACTAAATGAGCTAACACTGTCCGTACATAACGACAGTAAACAAAACACTAATAGACTAGATAAGCTAGCATTACTCCCACTAGGATAAATACTAGAGCAGTGGGTAATTGCATCTCGTTCATCCCGGATTCTATGATGGGTGGATTAGCCTCAGATGTATCCATCAGATCCATTTCTGAATCTTCTACACATTCTTGAGGATCCTCCTCTGATTCTTCTGGATCCATCTCTAGATCCTCCTCGGGATCCATCTCTGGATCCTCCTCTGAATCTTCAGGATCCATTTCTGGATCCTCTTCAAATTCTTCGAGGTTCATTTCCGGATCATCTTCAGATTCTTCGGGATTTGAATCCTCCTCTAAATCTTCAGAATCCATTTCTGGATCCTCCTCAGATTCTTCGAGGTCCATATTTTCGGGAGCTGGATTATCTTCAGATTCATCAGGACCCGATTCCAAATGAAGTAACTGTCTGCACATCTCTGAGTATGAGATGTGCCCTTCAGACTCATCCCAAAGTTGGAATGTTATCTGCCTTAGATGTTCCGATAATGAATAAACCAAATACCATCTTCTTTCTGTTTCCTAAACTGGATATCCTTCTTGCTCGAGATTCCAGAACAACCAATCGAGCCGACCAATAAGCCTACCGACTCCGTGATCCGGGTCATATTCCAGCTTCTTGATCTCCTCCCACAGCTCATGTTGTCGTTCATAGCGACTAGTCATCGTGTATATCATTCTTTATATCTGGAATTGAAAATCATGATGTCAGTATAAAACCGACTTACCAGTAACAAAACCGGTCAAATTCAATTCCCACATATAGAACAAAATATACAGTATACACAAGCAATTAAGAAAAACAAATTTCCTTATTTTGGAGAGTCTCATGTGACTGACACATTGGATTGGTCGATTAGGAATCCGAATCTTAAGCTTAATCTATTGTCCTCATTAGAACTAATCTAATTGGACCTATGTTCTGTTATTGTTTAAGCCCAATTGAGTCAATCTCAGACTTATTGATCAAACTTAGTTTCGTTTGATTCATCCAATTCCCATTGGGTTAAGTCTGACCCATTAGAACAAATCTAATTTTTTATGATCAAATCTGACACATCAGAACTAATCCGCTCATATTTGATCAACCCAACTTTTGTAATCAAACTTTCCCCAATTAATTCAGTAATTAACCGAACTGATTAAACCAACAAATAATTTGAACCAGCTTCAGGTATTATTAAATCAAATTGGTCTGTTTAAATCAACTAATAATTTAAACCAGACCTAAGTTTGATCGGACAAGTTGGTCTGGTTCAATATTCAGTAAATTGAACCATAAATTAATTAAATATTTATTTATTAATTAATAACACATTTCTATATATATTTAATTAATTAATAAAAATATTTAATTAAATTTTAAAACTGTTCGTGAAAAAAAACATTAAAGATGTACATGCTTTTTTTTTCTTACACGGTTCCTTTTTTTTTTTTTAATCTTCAATCGATTGAAACTTGCCAATGAATCGATTCAAAATAAAAAAAAACTGTGCTTCGATAAAAATTACTGTGCACACATTTAATCGATTTAGTGAGTTTTTCTCACTGTGCTTCGAAAAAACTGTTCGCGTTTTTTTTTATTTCCAATCAATCCGTGAATCGATCTAACAACTATGCGCGATTTTGAATCGATTGAATTACATTTCAATCGATTCAATTGATGAACAGTATTCACTGTTCATCGTCTTCTTCGCGACAGAAGAAGAAAAACGCGAGTTTTTTCGCGTCGATTTTCATGCTTTCAAATCTAGCACGCTCTGATACCATTGTTGGTCCAGATGGCATGAAAATCGAAACTAAGCAAAGATAAAACAATGCGGAAACCATAAACACTCACAGTGATCTCCCGAAGAACCGCAACCGAAGACGTCGATCGATGAAGAGATTGTCGCTGTCGGAAGCACGATCACGGAACTGCCGGAAAGCGCTTCAAGGTTCACGAGCCAAATCCCAACCTACGGATGTTCTCCCTTTGCTCGCACACGATCACCCCCGCTACTCCTCTGATCACTTCAATCGCTTGCTCGCTGTTCACCCCGATCACAATTGCTCTTGGACGTCATCTTATATAGCTAGCAAAACATCGGTTACCAACCGATGCTTTGATGGCTAGCTTTCAATGGAGGAAGATGAAGGATCGGCACCCCTTCATCTTCCCGACGTTACAACTGATCCAACGTCTAACATAATGAATTTTGACAACTAGAGTAAGAGAGCAAACAAAACAACAGATGCTATAACAGTAGAACTTGGATAAGTTGCTTCTTCATTATATTCTGCAAATAAAAAGCAAAGACAAAAAAAAAAATGGTACCTTAACGAATGTAGCACAATTCTTCAACACTTGCTCTTGATATGCTCTAAATTCTGGAGTGGTGGCCTGTAGTTACTCACACAAAATATCAGTTTAATTGACATACAAAGTTAAACCTTAAAAATCTGCAACAATTCCATGAAAATTGTAGACAAACGTTTCTTGACCCCCAAAACCAAAACCTGTCAAATAATTATAATTTGTCTAACAGAATCATTTAAAATTAGCCTTTGAATGGTTGATTACTAATTATTGCTTTAAGAGCTTAACACTAGTTTAAAGCTTTATCCTTCTATCATGTGTGGCATACACGTGCAAGAGCTTAAAATAGCGCAATATTGTAGATAATTCACTACTACACTAAATATGAAGGGAAGTAGTTGCTATATTTTATTTGTTTTAATTGTTTAATTAAACAATTTAGGTCAGATTACATAGAAAAAAGTGTGGAACTATTTGTAAGGTTTGGAAGCAACTATTATATCTAATAGCACTATAGCAGAAGCTATACAGTATGGTGATATGGTTAGTGATTACACTTAACATGTCATGATTTATTGGTTAGAATTAACAACCGTCAATAATGATATAAAGAATGGCTAGGTGAATTATTCAGTGGAATCAACTTACTTGTGGGAGAAACAGATCCGTTCTTACAATAATATCTAGAAAAGAGAATGGATAAGTTGCAAGGTTGAAACAAGAATTGTTTCTACATAGTATGAATGACAAAGAACAGAATAGTTTTTCTTTCCGTAAGTTGATTCCATAAAGAAACTACACAAGAAGGATTAAGAAACAATACCCAATGTTACAAGAAACTCTCCGTATAGTACTTGGGCAAAAGGATCCTGCAGGACAAAACATTTCACCACTAGATTCAATATCTGCCCATAGCACTTCCACATGTATGCTGTCCAGGAGGAAGTTGGTAATTGTAGGTCAATAGATCTCAAACTTCAGTATGTAATCCACAAGATTACAAAGAATAATCAATATGATTTAGATGGAACTTCTGGAGGATCAAGATCAACTTACGGATCACAGATATTACTAGTTTTGCTCAATGTTATAAGTGGGCAGTATGCTGCCAGTGGATAGGCTTCAGATCATTAAAGACACAATCATTCCAAAATAAATACTAAAAAATTCAAACTTTGAAGCAAAACAGTAGGTAAACAAACGCAAGTTAAATATAAAAAAAATCAAACCTTTCTTTATACGTGTAGGGCTTCATAAGGTTCTAGAAATTTCCGTCGACCGACGGTAGACTCGACAATGATGAGAATTGAGCGGAAGAGAGAGGGGAGATCACGTGACGATGAAGGGACGAATGGAGACTAAGATGCGGCGGGGCTCGGCAGGGCCAACGACGGAGGTGGTCATGATGGGACGCTTGTGGGCAACGAAGAGCCCATGGGGCGAGTCAAGACTAGGATTACTGGTTGGAGTCGGGGATATGAAGTGTGAGAACGCCGAAAAGAGGGAAGAGAGGGCTCAAGCAGGGTGGTGAAGGTTTCGGCGGTGGGCAATTTCATTAGGGTGGTTGATGCAAGATATAATTCATCGTGGGCAGATTTAAAAAAAAAAAAACCTGATTTTTAACAGCACGCAACAAGCGCGCTGTTAAAATTTTAATGGGTAATTTTTTTAACAACACACAAAGTGTGTTGTTAAAATTTAAAATTTATAATATTTTTTACAGCATATAAAAAAAAGTATGTTGTTAATATTTTATTTTAACGGGTTGTAATTTTTTATACATTGTTATTTGTATAAATATAATATTATTCACAGCGTACTTGATTTGGCATCGTAAAAATTATTATTGATGACGTGCCCTAATTGTGTGTCATTGCTAACGTGCTACGAAAAATTATATTTGTTGTAGTACTCCAATATTTAAACATATCTCCTTTAGTTTTCTACAAATATCGTCGTATCACTCTCTTTATAGTTTTTCATTGTGATGATCTTGGGTTATTAACATATCTGCCCAACATCCTCACTATAAATGTTTTATCTAGCCGAGTACAAACTTATACACACATGAGACTTCCCACTGTTGATGCATATGGAAATTATTCCATCTCAGCAAACTAAATTTGTCACCTCTAGACATTGGTGTGTTACTAAGTGCACAATTCTGGATATTCCTCATAAGTGTTAGATTTTGAAGAATATCCTAAAGCAATCGTCTTACGATTTTTACTAAATAGAGATTCACTATTTGAGTGAATATTATATGTTTAATTGTTTTAAACTCATTTACTAAATGTTTGCAATACACTTCATAGCATGAGAGAAATTGTGATTGAATCACAACTAGTGATTATCTCTACTTGTGTAATTATGAAAGTACTGAAATTTTCCTAGTTGTCGAATTGATGCATTCGGACATCATCAATTCTGTAAGACTAGCACGAGTTATACTACTTGGTTCGCCAAGCAGCTGCTTTCTCACTGATTGGAAAGATTGGAATGTCGAGAGTTAAACATGGATACTAGTTATGGTAACTACTTTATTAGAGTGACTCGCTGTAAGACTTCATATGGTTATATATATATATATATATATATATATATATATAAAGCTCAAGCACCTCATTGAGGTGTGGACCTGGGATGATTGGGTATAAGTCGAAATGTCCAAAGATGTTTGGATAGCTCATAGAGGATTCACCGCTTCTTTCGAGGAAACGTATACCCTATGACCACTCATTAGGATTATTACTCAAAATCTTTGGCCAAAGCATCACATGTTAACAGTATGAGTAATTTGAATCCGTAGAATGAGGAAGTATTACTTGAGCTAGGTGTGACATAGGCAGTCTAGTGGAGGTAAACACATAGACCATGTCCTGAACCAAGTGGGTATAAGACGAGTGAAAGAAACAAGACATGACTCACTGTAGTTGCTAAAGGGTTTATAATTAGTTCTAAGATTAACTATGATTTTCTGGCTAATTGAGGATCATGATATACTACTAGGTACCACTCATGATTGTTTTATAATTAAATAGTTATTTATGGATGACTAAGATAAACTGGAAACCTATTGGGTCACATGATGCACTAACAAGTCTCTAAAAGACGTAAACCAAGTTAAATAATAGGATTCTTAGATCAAGAGATAAATGTTTGGTTGGGTCATACATAAGACAAATATGAAAATATTTGTCATGATGGAAGCATGGATGAACTATATCTCTTATGGTAGAGTTGAACCATATTTGGTTTAATCATAAATTAGTCATGAACTAATTTTGTTTAGTTGTGAATCAAATCAAGGAGTTAATGTGCTAATTTTTGGTTAAGGGATAATGGGTTAGATATAAGCTTTTTAATCCAACTTATTAAAGAGAATTATATATGGATATAATTGGGAGAGAATTAGATATGAGAGATCATTAATTGGCTTGATAAGGTTTTGGAAATCTTAACCCGATTTTTCTTCTCTCCCTCTCCCCTCTCTTTGCCGCCACCCACAACAAGGAGAAATCCTTCTCCTTGTTGTTGTGACCACCAAGTAAGGAAGAGACATCTTCCTTGTATGCTTCTTCTTCCTCTTGATTCCTCTTCTTCACTCATGGCTAGTAACTTTCGAATGAGAGACTTGTACTCATGGAGTTGTCTTGAGGATTTTAGCATAGATATGAATAGAGGTGAGGCTCGACAACGTCGCTACAGTTGATATCCTTCTCATTACAGGTCATCCATAAGGTATACCTAACGTAAATTTACTTTCTATAAAAAAATTTTAATTATGTGATCATGTTTGGCATATTGTATCTTTATATGCGTGTGGTGTGTGTGATGTAATAATTAGGAATTATTATTATTTTATTTTTCGCTGTGTATGTTTACAAAACGTGTTCTAACACACACCCACATCGGGCATACCCCAACAGAGGTATCAGAGTCTGATCGTGTTTTGAGATGATTATAAAATTATTTTACAGTTCGTAATTAGTATTGTAATTAATTTTAAAATTTTTCTAGAATTATTAAGATTTTTCTATTTTTGAAATTTTTCTAAATTGTTAGGAAATTTCATTTTTGGAAAGTTATTGATATAATTTTTAAAAAAAATAAATTTAGAAATATTCTGTTAATTTAGAAATTATCATTTCTGGAATTTTTAAAAATTTTATGAAATATTTTATTTTTGGAAATTTTTTAAATTTGTTAGGTAATATCAAACATGGAAAGATTATAAATTTTAAAAAATACAGATATGATATATTGTAAATTAAATTATAGAATTAATCTTTTCTGAAATTTTCTAATTTATTAAAATATTATATTTTTGAAAAGTTTTCTAAATTATTAGGAAATACCATGAAAGATTTGAAAAATCATTAAAAAATTCAGATTTGGGATATTCTAAATTAAATTATAGAATTAATCTATTCTAAAATTTTCAGATTTATTAAAATATTTTATTTTAAAAAATTTCCTAAATTGTTAGGAAATACCAAATTTAGAAAGATTTAAAAAATTATAAAAAAAATAGATTTGAATTATTCTATAATAAATTAAGAAATATTAATTATTTATTTCCTAAATTGTTAGGAAATTAATTTCTAAAATAATTAAAAATTCTTGATTTATAGAAAGATTTTACATGAGATATGTTAATTAAATTTGGAAATTGGTTCCTTAATTTGATTAGATAAATCTTGATTTATTAAAATCAAATTTATAATATATTTTTATTTCTAAAATAAAATTATAACACATGTAAATTATGTTATGTTCATACCATATTGTATGTCATGTAGATGCATTAATTATGACATGATTAGATTTTGTCATGCGTGCGATGTGATTAAATCTTATCATATGTGTGATGTGTTATACTATGTCATGCGTATGATGTGTCATGTCATCATTTATGTCATGCGTACAATGAACCATGTCATCATTTATATCATGCGTGTAATATCATGTAGATGGAATATTTGCATGATGTAGATGAGACCAAATCCCTTACACAATAGTAAAACCTACATCTTCTATTAATATGGTAAGAACCAGATTTTAAGTTCTTGTTTGAGTTGTTGGCCAAAGTCAAACTCAACTTGAAGTTAAATATGTTCAAACAATAGAGATGCAATCTCATGATTAACGGGTCAATTTTAAACTTGAAGCCTTGATTTATTGTGTTAAAGTCATGATCAATGTGGATAGAGATAAAGTTGGGTGATATGTATTTTATGTATAATTATTAATGTGTTAACAACCTGATGTTTATGTGAAGATCAATCAGTTGTTAGCATAATGTGATAGCTGCATATAAGTGATATGCAATCAGTAAATTTGTTACCTACCACTATAGCTAAGAATGACTTGTTGGCTAAAGTCAAGGTTATTCTTATCTGTAGTGGATATCAACCCACTTGGAGAAAACCTACCATCTCCCGAATTCAAAAATAAGAGTATTTAAATTTGATAAATAAGTAGACTTTTATGTAAATTGTTTAATAAATAATATCATGTCTCTTATACATTCTCATTTTTATATTTCTAGGTTAATCATTTAATTATGACTTCTGTTAATCTACGTTTGATTTTGGACTCGAACAAACTAATTGGGTTAAGCTTCTTGCACTGGATTCAAAATTTAAGAATTGTTCTCAAAGCTGAGAAACTAGCTTATGTCATTGTTCAGCCTCTTCCCACAAGTCTTGATGCTGATGCAACTATGGACCAATTGTTGCCCCTTTAGAAACATAAAGATGATTTTGTACTTGCAAGTTGTATCATGCTAGCTGCTATGACTCCTAAACTATAGAAACAACATGAGCATTTGAATGCTTATGATATTGTCTATCATCTTTGTGAACTATTTGATGAGTAAGCTAGATCCGAAAGGTTAGAGATCTCTAAACATCTCTTTTGCTCAAAGATGCAGGAGGGTTCGTCCATAGTACAATATGTACTAAAGATGAATAGCTACATAGAGCGTTTAGCATCACTCAATTTTATAATGGATCATGAGTTAAGTATTGACTTAATTTTACATAGTTTGTTGAAAAGTCATTCACAATTTATGATGAACTATTAGATGAACAATTCGGAATCGACCATCCCAGAGATGATTAACATGCTCATGACTATGGAGCCTTCTATTAAAGGTGAACAGAAAACTGTGATGTTAATAGACTCCTCCAAGAAAGGTTCTAAAGGAAACTAAAATATTAGACTAAGGGGAAGAGCAAAAAGGCCAAGATAGTAGAACCGGCACAAATGGGTCCATGCCAACATTGTGGCAAGATGAGACATTGGCAAAGAAACGGTAAGATCTATCTTGAGTTTGTGAAGAAGAATAAGGCATATGATGCCCCATCCTCTTTAGGTATTTTCGTTATTTGTTATCACGCTATTTTCTCAGATACTTGGATATTGGATACTAGGTGTGACTCACATATATGTAATGACATACAGAGGTTAAGGAATAACAGAAGACTCGTCAAGGGAGAAACAAGTCTACGAGTTAGGAATGGAGCAAAGGTTATTGTAGTCGCCATCGGAATATACTTGTTACAGCTTCCTAGTGGACTTATCTTAGAACTAGATAATTATTATTTTGTTCCCTCATTAATAAAGAAAATTATTTCTATTTCTTGCTTAAATAGAGTAACAATTGTTGTAATATAACGTTGAATGATGTTCTTTATATCACTGGAATTTATGCAATAACATCTACACATTTGATACATCTAGTGATACATTTAATATCGATATGAGCAATAAATGTGCTTGATTAGATAATTAATTAACCTCTTACTCGTGACATTATCGTCTTGGCCATATAAGCAAGAAACACATGTCCGAATTATAAAAGATTGCATTTCTCGAATCATTTGAATTAGATACATTTAACACATACAATTCATGTTTAAAAGGAAAGATGGCAAAGTTACTGATATGGGTTATAAGGAGCGGATCCTGTGTAATAATATGAAAGGGGATATAAGGAGAAGAGTGAAGAAGTAGGGAAGCCCGGGTAAGGTAAATGCGCTCAGTAAGCAAATCTTGGTCAAAAATAAAGGACCGGCCGGGATAAAACTCATGGAGCGCACGATGCAAGTAGACATGTTCGGCAGGCAAATATCGACCGAGAATATAGTTCCAGACAAACCAAGGTGGGTGAAACATTAGCACGCGCACCTACGTCCAACAAGGAAGCCTCGGTCGAGCATGAAATCCCAACTGAGTAGATAATCTTGATCGAGAATATAGGCACGATCGAACTAAAACAGAAAAAGGACTAGCGTGTTCAGATATGCTTGGCAGTCTAGGTTCAATGGAGAATAAAGTACTGGCTAAACTAAAGCAACAGAGGACCACTGAACCTAGGAACGCTCAGCAAGCAAAGCCCGGTTGAGCTTAGAGGTGTGCGTTCCTAAGCAATCTCTATAGCTGGTCAAACAAAGACCAATTGCATAAGCACAAGGTTCAACATGACTCAATAAGCAAAGCCCGATCAGGCATAAACACAATATAACTGTAACACGCTCAGTAGTAGAAGCCCGACCGAGCATGCACATAACTCATTCGGTGATATAATCTTGGGTGAGCGAGTAGACCTTAAAATTACGGTTGTAAGAAGGGGCTTGGCTTAGAAATATCTGGCCAAACATAGGCATAATGGGCTCGGTAATAGAAGCCCGACCGAGCGTGCATATAACTCATTTGGTAATATAATCTAGGGCGAGCGAGTAGACCTACAAATTAAGGTTGTCAGAAGGGGCTTGGCTTGGAAATATCTGGTCAAACATAGGCATAATGGGCTCAGTAATAGAAGCCTGGTCGAGCATGAACATAACTCGCTCGGTAATATATTCCTGGGCGGGTATATAAACACGCACTTATATAAGACTATTAGTATAAGATCAACCTAGTAAAATCTAGCCGGGCATAAAGACACTCACATTTATTAAAACTCGTAAACATAGCTAGTAAGGATTATTATAACTAAATATATGTACGAACAATATAAGAATAATATATGATCATATAATAATTTGGTTGATTTAGCGAGAAACGATTTCTAAAAACTTCTATAAGTGCATTAGACGACAAAGAAGGTATATCTGGGGTACAAAAAAAATTCCTTGAACTATTATTGTAGGTGCTTACGTCATCTCATAACAAACTTTAACAAACCGAGGTCCACCTCATGATTGCGGAGGTTATATAAGGTGGTATAAAAAGGAGAATCCTCTACGTTGGCAAGGTACGTGCAACATCACCACTGAAATTCAAGTTCCATTTCAGTTTTACGGTACTTCTTCTTCTTCTTCCCGCTTGGAATAGAGGAGACTAACTTGAGGGTCGGAAGGCCTAGCCAGGGATTCCCACCCCGTTCTTAGGTCACAAACGATTTGTTAGCTGGTTTCAAAGTGCACAGGAAGGAAAATGTCAGAGGCATTCTTCATCGGAGTTCTCCTAGATCTGCTTTGGTTTTCTCAGATCTAGCCGTGATTTGTAGTCTTCTTCGCTCAGAGGTATTCCATATTGGGCTTCTCCTAGATTTTCTTTGATGTTCTCAGATCTATCGTTATTCGTCTTCCCCGAAGTCATCACCTACTTCCTCCAGCTCTTTATCCCGCAGCTTTCAGATAGGATCAAATTTGACACTGTCTGTGGGAACTCTTATCTGAATCTGAGACTACATGATGGAGGATGCTGAAAAACTTAACACCATCACCATAACTCAAGAAGATCTGGAACTGCTCATCAATGCAAGAGTGCAGAGGGCATTACAACAGTAACAACAAGCAAATACTGGAGGTGCCTTGGCAGTAGTCGCAAACCCAGCACTCTCGACCACTGATCACCGGAAGGATAAAGGTATGGAAGAAGATAATCATGATTATATAACTCCTACTCCTGTTTCCCCTACTCGACGTCCACGAGCCTTTTTTCGTACTCCTATGTAGCAAGGAGGATGAAGACCAGTGCCACAAGAGTATTCTGGTGAGTCACCGGTAAAAGAAAAATGTAAGGGAAAGATGGTTGCTAGTGATAGCTCCCCTGAGAGAATCATTATCCCTTTCTTTCAGAGGGTCCTTGATGATCCATTACCGAAGCACTATCAGAATTTAAACATTGGGGAGTATTCTGGAACTACTGATCCAGATGTAAGATATGCGAATTTATTTTTAGGGTTACCATGGAAATACGTATTATGAGAGTTTAATTGAGGAATTACTTAGGGTTTAATTCCCTTAACCCTAAGCTATTTATAAATAGGGCTCACATCTCCCTCACCCGAACCCAAATATCTGACCCAAACTCTTCCTTCCTCTCTTTCTCTCTCGCACGGATGAACCCGATACCGACAGAGGGATTCTTCCCCGACAATCCCATTCTCGCCGAATCGCCGGTAGAAGAGCGTCGGATCTCGACGGTACCGGCCATCTCCGGAGAAGCGATCACCTCTTCGGCCATTACTTAAGCGCGATCGATGGTGATCCAGCATCTAGGGCACGCGAGGTGTTTGGCTTGCATCATCCCCGACTGATCAAGTTCCTTCATTTTTCCTCCTTGATCTGTTCGGAGGAAGGCGACTCGTGTCATCACACTTTGGGGCGGATTAGATGACGCTGTTTATAGGCGATGATTGAGGTAAGCGTTGACGAAAAGATCTTATGGATTCAAAGATTTTGGCTTATAGGGTTTCCAATTTCGATATTCCTTTCTGTTTTGGACTAAGGGAAGGTGTCGGATCAACCTGGTGATGGATCTCCCCTGAGCAGATCTTGATCTTTTTCATTTCTTGTGGCTGATTGAGTTTCGGCTGGGGAATTTGAGATCAATTGAGGTGAGTAGGGCTCTGTTTGTTAAAGATTTCAGCAAAATAATTATTCTACAGTTAATTTCTATGTTGATTGCAGAAAGAGGTGGTGTAGGGAGATCGGTAGCTGTCGGCAAGGTTCTTGTGAGGGTTGTAAGTTTTGATTCAATGCTACCTCTTAAGGTAAATGATGTCCAGTAAAGGTATTTCTGTTGATTTCATTCAAATGTGGTTAAATTAGGTTTGTCTTATGGGTGTAGAGTTTTATTCTTGCTTAGATTAATAGTAGTGAATGGTTGTGATTCTAAATCCATATTGATACTAGATTACTGGGATTAAAAATCAGATTATGTATAGTAGATTAAAACCTTTGGTTAGGGAATAATTGAAAGATGAATTATATTCGAACCTAATCTAATTGATTATAGTATGTTTAAGGTTACATTATTCTAGATAACCTTGGTTAGCTATTACTTTAGAGTTAGCTATTTATTTAAGGATGATTCATCTATTTGTAGTAAACAAATACATATACATTAAATAAATTGTATATATGACACAGGATCTTGATCGGAGACGAGCCGTGAGACGTGGGTGGTTCTGTTGATACGAGTTATCTCGAGGTGGGTATTTCTTCCTATTTCCTATTTAGTTCTTTGAACTTTAAAGCATGGTTATATTTGGATGTTTAGATTGCATTACCTTAAATCTGTATATTTGTTTCGTTCCTGCTTGTCACTTCTATTTGACCTTTGATATAATCTAGTTTACTTCGATACAGTCTCAACTCTTGATATCTGGACTCTGTACATATGCATATGTAGAGTTTGTATCATAGAGATGTCCAATTTATATGGTTAGCGTGTTTATCATGTATATTGATGTTGAGTATAGACGTAATGGGTATATGTTATTGGAGTTGCATAGTTGATTGACCATTTTGTATATTAGAGTATGCATATACATTTGTTGTGGTTATTAGGGGTGTTTCTAGGGTTGCATGATTGATGATAGTATCTATATTGTGATTATTCACATCATTTCATCATTCATTACATACTGACGACTATTGTCTCCCTTGAGGTTGAGAGGGTCGTCAGTCATTTATAGTTGCCTATTCGGCCACTGTTGGAGAGTGGTAGCTAGGAGTGGAGCTAGTTATAAAATGTGTGCAACACTAACCACTTCTCTAATCCATAGTGTGGCCATTGTCTGAGCATATTATTGTATCTATCTCATGCTTCAAATAAAAATTCTGAGTCTGACTGTCTGAAGCTTGCAATAAGATTTCTCATATGAGCTGTCTTGCTTGGAAGATAGAACTTGTCTAAGAATTGCTGCTCACATTGCTCCCAAGTGGTAATGCTATTTGGAGCTAAAGAATTCAACCATTGTTTAGCTCTATCTCGTAAAGAAAACCCAAATAATAACAATCTCACTGCTTCTGAAGGTACACCATTCATTTTTATGGTACTATAGATTTCATAGAAAACTTCCAAGTGTTGATTAGGATCTTCATGCGATCCTCCACCAAATTGATTCTGTTGCACCATAGTGATTATTGCAGGCTTTATTTCAAAATTGTTGGCTTCAATAGATGGTCTAATAATACTTGAACGAAGCCCTCTAGCATATGGTGCTGCATAATCTTTAAGTGGTTTATTCATCATGTTAAGTGTTCTTGTTCTTCTTGTTGTCTTTGCGAGGTTTTCCTTCTATGAAAGGTTCTATCAATTTCAAGATCAAGAGGAAATAGATCTCCTGCAAAGTTAGATCTTCGTATATGCAAGAACAAGATTGCAAAATTTGATTTACAAAGAAAAGAATAAAGAACAAAAGAATTTGATTCACAAACAAAAAGAATAAAAGAATGCAATAAAAGAATGCAAAGAAAATTTAAAGAACAGAATTAGAAAACTAGTTACAAGTTAGATGTAAGAAAAACAAAGAAAAGTTTAGTCTAACTCAAATGATAATCTCTAATGTTATAGACGCAGTCCCCGGTAACAGCGCCAAAAACTTGTTATGTCTCCGCAAGTGTACGAATACGTCGTCAGTAATATAAAAAGACATTGTATCCATAGGGACTGGTTATAATCACTAAAGATGTATCAAAACGAATTAGCTAAACAACCGAATAAGAATCACACGAACTAAAACAAAACTAGGAAATAGAAATAGAAATAGAAAGGTAATGCAGGAAACTAAGTCTTATGGAAGTTCCGAGAGATTTGGTTTCTTTGTGATACTTATCAATGTAATATGGTCTACCAACCCTATCCTCAATTGTCATGCGTTTGTAAGAAGTTGTCAGTTATCTTCTGCAGAAAACACCGGCTAGGGACATTAATCTACACCTTAAGAAACTAAATAGAAATGATCCCTATGAAGTCCATTAACGGGGCGGCCCTGTCACGACGACCCTCGGTCATACAACATAGAAACTCATCACTAATCAATTTACATCAAGATAAAGGGTATAGCGCATTCATCTATCCCTCTTCTTTGTAGATTCTTGCATCACCCTTCAAGGTGATCCCCTAAATGTCCGTTAATGGGGAAGCCCTATCACGACGCCCCTCGGTCATACAATCTATAGAATTCCTCTACAAGATCCACAAGAATTACAAACATCCAATCAAGTATGGTAATTAGATCTAAACACAACAATCCACACAAGATTGAATTGATACAAAACATAACAACATCATTGAAACAAGAAGTTGGCAAATCCATGAATTCATACATCAATTCACATCATAAATATTCCCTCCATCCTAGAACAAGGAGATCTACTCCATGAAACAAGAGAAAAGAACCGAAGACAAGATGATTATAAACATTTCAATCTCAATCAAGAAGATAAAGAAGAAATGCTTATCTAAAGACGACGAGTGATCTTCAGAACCAATCTGTGCCACCGGAGTCGAATCATGGATGGAAAACTCCTTGAAATAGTCGGATCAACGTCCAAAAGGTGAAGGAAAGTCTCAAGATCCGATCTCCCCAATGGGAGAGTCTTCCCCCTCTTTCAAAGGAGGAGAAACCCTTATATAGAGCAGGGCTTTGGGCGCCACACGGCCCGTGGCACGGCCGTGTGAATCTCACACGGCCTTGCCTACTTCCCTCTCAGCCAGAGTCACACGGTCGTGTAGCTCTCACATGATCGTGCCATGCTTTCTCACTAGATGCCTTGCACTGCCATGCAGATCCACATGGCCTAGCAATGTTCTGCCTCTAGAAATGTCACACGGTCATGTGGCACACATGCACGGCCAGGCAATGCTCGATCTTTGGAACGCTTATATGGTCGTGTAGATCCACACGACCAGATTCTGGATTAGCTTCAAAAGTGACACAACCGTGTGGCTCTCACACGGCCGTGTCATTCTCCTTCTCTACTGAAGCTGCACGACCAGCCACATTCACACGACCAAGGTTATTTTCCTTTAGCATGGCCATGTGACACTCATGGCTAGTGTCT
Organism: Zingiber officinale; assembly: GCF_018446385.1. NCBI lineage: Eukaryota > Viridiplantae > Streptophyta > Magnoliopsida > Zingiberales > Zingiberaceae > Zingiber > Zingiber officinale. The sequence continues at coordinate 50,687,758 of NC_056001.1, read as the reverse complement.
TCTTCCTTTATTTGATTATTGAATTGGCCACGAACATCAATTCTCCTCCAAATTCGACTCCTGTAGACAGAAAACACACAAGACCAGATCTCCAAACAAACAAGAGTATATATGCTAAAAGTAAGCAAGGAGCGTGAAAATGCATAGATAAAGCATGCATAAAATATAGTAATGTGCACCAAAACATGCTAAACAAGTGTATACAATCTACATACATCATATGTCATTCTTTGTACTCGCCTAGATATCCCATATGCATTAAACATGACGAGCAGATACCAGTCGGATCCAGGTGAAGGCCACTGGACAGCAATCAAGAATATTCTTAAGTACTTGAGAAGAACTCAAGATTATTTCTTGATTTTTGGAGGCGATGAAGAGCTTGTTGTAACGGGTTACACCGATGCTAACTTCCAAACTGACAAGGATAATTTCATATCACAGTCAGGGTATGTATTTTGCTTAAATGGATGTGCTGTGAGCTGAAAAAGTTCAAAGCAGGACACAGTCGCTGATTCTATAATAGAGGTCGAGTATATTGCTGCTTCAGCTGCAGCAAAGGAGACTGTTTGGATTAGAAATTTTATTGTAGAGCTTGGTGTTGTTCCTAATATAAGAAACCCAATAGACCTCTATTGTGATAACAATAGGGCTATTGCACAAGCTAAGGAACCTCGCTCTCATCAGAGATCCAAACACATACTACGGCAATTCCATCTCATTCGAGAGATCATCGATAGAGGAGATGTGAGGATATGTATAGTACCGACTGATGCTAACATTGTGGATCCTTTGACCAAGTCTTTGGCATAGAAGAAGCATGATGGTTACACTAGGTCAATGGGTATTCGATATCTAAGTGAGTGGCACTAGTGCCAACAGGACATTGTTAGTATTAACCCTAGTACCAATTTTGAGATGATTATAAAGGACTCCTTTTGTATCATATTTCATTATTAATAAAAGGTAAAGTTAGTTATTATATTTATTTCAGTTTAATGCTGAATAAATAAGTATAATAATGTTCTAGGATAGTCGGTTCTAATCTACAACATGTCAATTAGTTGAATTGATAGTGAGATATGTAAATATATATAGAACACTACTCTAAATTATTCCTAGTCAAGCATTAATATACAAGGATAATATTAATGCCTTGAGACTAACATGCAAGCCAATGGATGATTTCATCTCACAAGTCATGAATATGGGATATCAGGTTGACACTTGGGTATATATTAGAGATTATGTACTAAATGACCCGCCAAGAGAATATTTCATTGATCATTATATGAGTGTCATAAACATTCTCATGTGACTATTGATATGAATAGTTCTTAGACCTAAAGTCACTACGGTTCCCTACATAAGGAGTTGTATACTTTGGTATCGTCAAACGTCACCTGTAACAGGGTGGACTATAAAGTCTATCACTGGTATATAATGAGTTATGCAGAGGGATGTGAGTAATATAGATGGGATCTATCCCTTTAATATGATGGGAGTGATATCTGTGGGCTCTTTGATTAGTAGAACACAAGAATACATCGTCATGCTCAAATGAGTCAATATGTGATATTGAGCTTATTTGTTTTGGTATGTCTACTTAGAGATCAAGAAACACAAAGATTGGTAAGAGGATGACACGATCTATGTCTTATTGATCAATCTAGATATTAAGGATAGAAGGACCAAGTCATACAAGATAATAGTCATGGACAGATTAGCTCAGATTTTGACTTTCTTGTCACTTGGGTAGCATTGATACCTTGCTAGATGTCACTCATTGCTTATGTATCTAAAATAGTTTTAGAAACATTGCCAACGTTACGAGAACCTATTGGGTCATACACAAAGAATATATTGATTTGGAGATAGGTTCATTTTAGTTTGATTAAAATGTGATGAAGCATTGGAGGGGATTATTTTAGTGATTAACACTTGAGCTAGTGGGAGATTGTTAGTATTAGCTCTAAGAGTCAATTATGAGATGATTGACATATCTGGATTAGAATCATTGAGTTAGACTCAAGTGAATCCAACCATATGGATTTAATCTAATCCGAATTAGACTTGAGTTAGACTCAAGTGAATTCATTCACTAAAGACGATTAATGGAGCTTAATGAAACATTAGAAGAAATAATTTCAAAATTCATTCAATTTCAAAAATTGAATTCAAAAAATGAAGAGTTTCAAAATGGCTTTAATGGAGTGTCAATGCTCATTAAGTGAATTAATGTTCATTAAGTATTTTCATTGGATGAAGTACAAAAGGTATTTTTCTCTCATTTTTGTGAGTGGATTTCATTCTTCTTCCTCTCCTCTCTTTCTTTGGCTGAAACTCCTTAGAGGGTTGCTAGCACAACCTTGAGTGTTGGTCTTCTCCATTCTCTTGTATTCGTGTGGATACCGAAAGAGGAACAAACATGTGATCGTGTTGAGGTCCTAACTGTGGTCTTCTCCATTCTCTTGTGTTCGTGTGAATATCGAAAGAGACACGAACACGTGATCGTGCTAAGATCCTAGCTGTCAGGAGATCAAGCGCATGCATCAAAGGTATAACTCCCTATTATCATGAAACTTAGTATATGTTGTTGTTTTCTTCCTTCGCATGGATCTTCTAATAGGAACTAGATGTTTTTTGTTGTGCTTTCTGCATGTTTAGCGCCCTAGTTCCTTACACTAACTAGAGTGTGATATAAATATGGATCTAGCAAGGGAACACTATCAATAGAAGAGTACCGAGCATTCACCTTAAGTGGAGTATCAACAGTGCAAGTGTCAGATAGATGAGATTGCTCTAAAAATATTACCAATATATTAGGATTACGAGAGAAGATAACCATGAAAAAAATAAGCTACTTCACGTCCCAAAAAATATCACAGAGGGCCCAAATCTTTCATATCAAACTCACAAGTCAAATGTAATTTTAACTCTTTTATTCCACTTAAATCATCCCCTGTAATCATGTCATCAACATAAAGAGAGAGTAACGTGAGACCTGATGAAGTACAATGAGCAAAAAGAACATAGTCATGTTGGCTAAAAAGAAAGCTAAGAGATCCAATCACAATAGAGAACTTATCAAACCAAGCTTAAGGAGCTTGTTTAAGGCCATAAAGAGCCTTTTATTAATCTGTAAACTTGACCAGGGTTGTGAGTGACACATGGTGGAGGCCCATGTAGACTTTTTCTTGAAGGTTTTCATTTAAAAAAGTATTTTTAACATCCATCTAGAAAATAAACCACTAACGAACTAATGTAAGTGCAATAAGAGTACAAATAGTAATAAGCTTGGAAATTGGACTAAAGGTTTCCTCATAATCCATACCATACTGTTGAGAAAATTTTTTAGCAACCAAACAAGCTTTATACCGTTCAATTGACCCATCAGATTTAGTTTTGATTTTATACACCCATCGAGAACCAATCGAACACTTCCCCAAAGGAAGAGGAATAAGATCTCAAGAACCTGTTTGATACAAAACAGAAAGTTCTTCCACCATAGCCTACTGCCAAAGAGGATCAAGAATAGTCTCTCTATAAGAGGATGGCTCAGACAATTGGTGAATAGAAGCAAAAAAAAAAAGAACCAAAATAAGTAGAATACACAAAATCATGTAATTAAGTAGACTTACGAGATCGTTGAGGGCAATGAGAAGGAGGATCCGCTATCACAAGAGCATCATGGGAAGGAGTAGGAGCAGAGGGATCATCGGGAATTTGATGGCCAAAATCTGTATGAGTGTCAATCCTACAAGTAACATTATTAGAAGAAGAGGTGCAAGGGTGGTCTAATTGTGATGAAACATGAGATGACATATCATCAGAGTCAGTGCAAAAATGATCAATATGAGTGAGACAAGATTTTTGAAGATTAGAAGTCTCAGAGGGAATGGAATAGAGTGGGATGTGTTTAAGAAAAATAACATGATGTGAGATATAGAGTTTTTGACTAACTGAAACATAGCTTCTATATCTCTTTTGACCCTCGGCGTAGCTAAGAAAAATACAAAGAGCAAACCGAGAACTGAGCTTATTACGTTCAACATGAGAACGGAGGACAAAACATGTGGATCCAAAAACTCTTAAGATAGAATAATCAGAAACAAAACCATATAGATTTTCAAAAGGAGACAAACCGAATGTAATAGAAGATGGAATTCTATTGATAGAATGAACTACAGTAAGAATAGTTTCGCCCCAGAACTCACTAGGTGGACTTAAAGAACTTAAAATTTGATCTCCATTCAAAATACAACCTTGGATGCGAGAAACGTTCTCTCAAAGTTTCAAGGCGATTCAACGGTTAAAACTCAAGAAAATATAATTCTTCTATAGTCGTCTTAAAAAATCCAAAAATAAAACTATTCCACGGTTCACCAAGAGAGGAGATGAGGAGATAGATTGACTATGATACTATGTGAATAAAGCAAAGAATGCAAATAGTATGTAAAATACAATACAAAGTAAAGGAGAGAAAAAGGTAGCCGTAAAAGGAGGCTCGCAAATTATATTACCAATAATCTTAGGTTTTAAAAAAAAAAGGAATATAAATTAATAATAAAAAATTAATCTACCTTTATATAATAATAATTTATCATACACTAACATATAATACCCGAAGAGAAGATTAACGATATCTCGCATTAACAAACTTATCCTAAGTTAGCTCTACTCCATGTCAACATCAAAGACCTTAAGTTAAAGTCTCAGCCTCCCAGACTACACCTTCAGCCATGCAAGGGATGAGATTACTTACCGAGCTCGCTACTTCGAGCTCAGTTCCCTGAGCATTCTTCTCTAAGCTCAGTTCTCCAAGCTATATACATCTCACTCCAGTAGACGTCGCTCATGATCCTTGCGTAGTTGTGTGGTCCCTCCCCCAAAATCATTGTTGACATTGATGAAAGTAACTAAATTAATTGCCCATCAAGTTAGAATTAATTGTTGAAACAGACATTGATGAGGGTAGCTAGAATTAATTAACATCATACCTCTCTTATATCTTATATCTGTATTAATAGCTAGTAGTTATCTGTAATTTATCTTCGTGCTAACTTAGGATAAATTGACGGAGACGTTGAAATAAATGAATCATCTTCTGCCACGTAGAATTAATTGCCATCAAGCTAGAATTAATGGTTGGAACGGTTAAATGATTCTGAATTTTCTAGAAATCATGATTACATGTCTTCACAAGTATATCTTAACTTATTTTTTTTATATTAATCTAAAAATGAATTGACAAAAATACTGAGGACGAACAAATATCTTTTGACTCTCAACTTATACTTATAAATACTTAAATATGTTTGTCCTCACTCTAACCATTCACTATACCTTTAATAATTTACGCAGCAAAAGGATTTTGTCGATAATAACTTTTTAGTGTGCTTTGACGTTTGTTCTAATATTATAGATAGGCCGAGCCACGCCACGCCACGCCACATAGGTCAAACTCTGCCATGCAAGTCAGACTACATCTCCATCACAACATCAGATTTGTCGATCCTACTGGTACGTAATGTCTTAACCTCGACTGTCATGTGTATCCCAATTAACCATTCATATGACTTTTTTATTAGTTATTATTTTTAATTGATAGATTTATTTATAAATTGTGTATAAACTAAATCGGTTAAAATAATTTAACTTAAATTTATTAGATTTTGATTATTAGATGTAGATATTATATGGGTAGAATCTATAGTTTTATATCCATTATCATATATGAGCTGATAATAGATGTCCATTATATATAGAATTGGTCCCCAATGTTTTTAGAGTTTTAATATTGACAGAGTTTTTGATTTCCCATTGATCCAAAATTTTTCGGCATCATCATTCCTAAGTCCATTGGAAACATCTTCTTCCACAGGGATTATTTCTGGACGACGCTAAAAATAAGGATGACTCTTCAATCATGTTCTTTGTCATATTTATTTATGTTTTACTTTCTTATGTCATGTTTTTTGATGAAACGAAGATCCATGCTCATATTTCTTGTATTTCCTATGTACAAGTTCTTATTTCAGATTTTTTAGAATTCATGCGGCTTAGATTTTATAAAAATTATTAATTGGTATCAGATACACAGGTTCTATTTCATCGTTTTTATTAACAATAAAATTTAAGTTTTTTATTAATTTATTATTTATATGCTAGATCAAGTTTTTCTAATATATTATAATCTTTTATTGTCGGATAAATTATGTAAGAGAAAATCTAGAAAAGATTTGATCTTTCATATAGTGATGATTTAATTATTTAATTTGATCGATCAATGATTATCCATCGATTACTAAACCTAAATAATGAAAATTGATTAAAAAGTTTTCTTAATCGATTCTCAGTCTAAATTCACGATGGGATATTAAATTTCTTTAAACGTGAAACAGGACACAAACTGTTTCTACGCGAAACCGTGAGGAAAAAAAATAATAATAAATCATTGTTTCAATGTGAAACAAGAAGATTAAAAAAACCTATTCTACTGTTTCTAATGTGAAACAATCAAAAGAAAAAAAACATTGTTTTAATTTGAAATAGTGTTTCATTTAAATAAATTATTGTTTAAATCTGTCACATGAAGATTAAAAAACCAACTATTCCACTGTTTCTAACGTGAAACAATCAGAAGAAAAAAACAGTGTTTTAATTTAAAATAGTGTTTCATTTAAATAAATTACTGTTTAAATCTGTCACATTAAAATTAAAAAAAACCTATTCTAGTGTTTCTAACTAGACCTGACCACGGTTCGGAACTGACGGTTCGACGGTTCGGAACCGCCGGTTCGACGATTCCAGGCAGGTCGACCCTTAACCTTAACCGCCCAAGACGGTTACGGTTCACGGTTCAGAACCGCCGGTTCACGGTTCGATTCACGGTTCGTCACGGTTCAAGATTAATATGTTAATAAAAATTAAAAATTAAAAATTAAACATTAAACATTAAAAATTAGAAATTAAAATTTATTAAAAAAAGGGCTTGCACTTATTTAAGTTGCCTACGTATCCCTTTAGGGGAATCAAAGCCCACGTAGTTCTTTTACATTTTTATCCTTTTACATTTTCATTCACTTCCATTTCCTGTCGTATTTGTTCCTTCAGTATCAAAATCTTCAACTTCGTCATCGAAAAGTTGCATTCCTTGGATTCTTTTCTCCGCTCTGGTCCAATCGTCCAGTAATGCTTGGGCTTCCAATGAGTCGAGAGACAAAGTTGATCGTCGTTCATCTAATATGTTGCCGCCGGCACTGAACGGTTGACACTGGACAAGCTAAAATTTCTTTTACGATCACGGAGAGAACGGGAAAGCTTTGAGCCTTCTGTGACCACCACTTTAAGATATCGAAGTTTTCGCTATCTGCTTCATTAAAATCAAAAGAAGTCGTAAAATAATTCTCAAGTTCCTGTGTGGAACTTGAGGATCCCCGTGGACGTTTTGTCCGTTCTTTTAATAAGAGTTGTACTTTTGTAAGTTTTAAATTACTACTAGTAGTTTGTTGAATTTCAGAAATATTAATTTGTGTTCCATATTTTGCATAATATTGATTATAAATATCATATAAATAAATTATAACATTATATATAATATTAGCTGGATCAGAGGAAGAAGAATCTTTAATTGGAATTAAAGCATCATAATATAAAGTTAACATTTCTTGTAAAACTTCTAATTTAAATCTAGGATCTAAAGCAAATGCAATTAAATAAATTTCAGGAATTAAATAAAAATATTTTTCCCATTTAGTTTTCATAGCTAAGATGCAAGGAGATAAAGATTCATTATTAATATGTTCATTTAAAACTAATACTATATTAGAAAAATTTTCTAAAACTAATTGAGCAGTGGGATAATAAACACCAGAAAGTTGTTCGGTTGCATCATTAAATACTTTTAAAATTTCACAAATACTACTACAAATATTCTATTGTTGTGAAAATAAATATATATTAGCATTAGTGTTTTGTGCAAAAAATGAACATAATAATTCTTTATATTGAAATGAATCTTGTAATAATTGGTATGTTGAATTCCAACGTGTTGGTACATCACGTGGAAATTTTTTAGGTCTCATTCCATTAATTTTACAAAACCTACCCCATTGTTTTATTATAGATGGATGAGACCATAAATAAGAAATTGCAATTCTAATTGGTTTAATATAACTTTCTAAAATTTTTAAACCATCTTGAACACATAAATTTAAAACATGGCATACACAACGAATATGAAAAAATAAACCTCCAATAATAGGTTGACAAACAAATTTTAGATCATCTATACAAGCGGTATTAGAACTAGCATTATCTAATGATATTGAAAATATTTTATGAGTTAAACCATATTCTTCTAAAATTAAACATAATAATTGTGCGATATTATGAGCATTATGTGATTCATCAAAAACTCTATAAGCTAATAATCTTTTTTGGAGATTCCAAGAGTTATCGATCCAATGGCAAGTCACACCCATATACGAATGTGTTTGCCAATGATCACTCCAAATATCGGAACATAAAGAAACTTTATTATCTAATTTACTAAATTCATCAATTAAATTCTTTTTCCTTGTTTTACTAATTTTTAATTATACGAGTAAGTGTAGTCCTAGGAACACGTTTAGCACATGGATTAAGAGATTCTTTACAAAATCTTCAAATGTGCATTTAGATCCAAAACTAAAAGAAAGATGTTCTACTGAAACAAATTTAGCTAATGATTCTCTTAATTTATTATCCGAATATAAAATAAACCGAATCGGTACTACCGCTAGTTGAAGAAAATCTTGATAATTGTGTTTGAGAACGTCGAGTCCATATTCCGTCGGGTGCTTCGTTTCTACATATCGTTTCAACGACCACCACGGCTTGGAATTTGTAGGAAGCATTGGTTTACATTTTGCACGCATTTCTCCCGGAAGAGTGACCTTCTCAAAATGTTTAGTAAAATAGAAGATTTTAGAGGAGGAAGTTCCAACCTTAGAAGTAATTGCATCGGTACTTCCTTGTGTGTCGGGTGTCGGATTCGGAAGATGCTCGATCTCATCATCGGTGGATTGAATGTTGGGGTCCTCCTCCTGCGGATTCATTATTTGCTTTCCCTTCCGAGCTCGAGATGATGCACCTCCGCGGCCTCCTTCCATTGTAATTGAAAACGAAAGCGTGTAGAGATTAGAGAATACGAAAATGAGATTAAGAGTAGAGAAGATGTGTGTGAAAAATGATGAAATAAGCTCTCTATTTATAGAGTTTTGATAGTAACGGACACTAAATCATAGCCATTGATCAAAAAACGGTCAAATGATCCTAACCGTTGAAAAAAAATACCTAAAAAACCCTCCCAACGGCTACGAACCGCCGGTTAACCGGCGGTTCCAACGGCTATGAACCGCCGGTTAACCGGCGGTTCAAGCCGTTTAAAAAAAAAAAAAAAATTTTGCGGCTGAACCGCCGGTTCAACCCGCCGGTTAACCGGAACCGGCCCGGCAACTTGCCGGGCCGGTTCCGGTTCGACCCGGCGAACCAGGTCAACGGGCAACCGGCCCGTTGACCCGGTTACGGGCCCGGGCCGGGTCCGGGCCAGACCCGGCCCGAGGTCGGGTCTATTTCTAACGTGAAACAATCCGAAAAACATTGTTTTAATTTAAAATATTGTTTCATTTAAATAAATTACTGTTTAAATCTGTCACATTAAAATTTAAAAAAAGTATTCTTTCTAAACAATCAAAAGGAAAAAAAAAACACTCTTTTAATTTGGAATAGTGTTTCATTTAAATAAATAACTGTTTAAATCCAAAGCAAAACAGCACCGAACAAGGAAAAAAATATATTAAACTTTTTTAAAACAAATTGACTATTTATAAAAAATATGAATAATGAAGGTATTAAATAGTATTAAATAATACTATTAAATTATAAATTTATAAAGAATTTTAATTTCAAGAGTTATATATAGTCATGTAGTCATATATAGTAGATTTTTAAATTGATTATGATATAGTATCAATTGATAAGTTTAATATGGAGTTATCAAGGTTGATTAAGTAATTTTTGTTCGAATAAAGTTTCTAGGATTTTTTTGGGTCTATCTACACAACGTGCTACTAAGTTGAACTAATGTATCAGCCTAAAGGAAGACACCTTAGGTAGGTTTAGTGTATTTTGTGTTGGTAGACGTATATCTATGCTAAAAGTATTCAGCCCAAAGGAAAGTTACTTTTATGAATATATATGCATAAGGTAGCTTGCAACTATGGAACAAAATATTATTTTGTCCAGATAATGCACAAAATATGTTGACCCAAAGGAAGACATATTATGTGGTCGATTAAGATTGTTGTGAGCTATGAACCAAAATATAACTCATATAAAATATCATATTATGTGCACAATGGGTCGGCCTAAAGGAAGGCACATTATGTGGCCAATAAAACTTTGAGTTATATTAAAGAGTATCACTAACAAATAATGTGTCGGCCCAAAGGAATGTACATTATGTTGTGCTTTGTATCTCATAAAGAGCTCATTTATATGCATTTAAAATTTTATTTTATTTGCATAATTGTATATTACTTATATGTTCTTGGCTTTAGTTAAATCGTGATCTTAAATAAATTTCTCTCTTTAATTTCAGTGCAATATGTTAACTGCAAGTATTAATAACATCCAAACACTAACTAGTTCAAATTTTGCTGAATGGACTGTAGTCTTAGGTTGCATGGACTTAGATTATGCATTAATGGATGATCACCCTGCACCTCTGAGCAGTACTAGCACTATAGAGCAGAGGACTGAATTTCAGCTGTGCGAGAGATCAAATAGCATGAGTCTAAGTATCATGCGGCTATCCATACCAACACCAATTAAAGAGTCAATAACTGAGGGAGAAAATGTTAGGAGTTTTCCAAACCAATTGGCAGACCGATTCACATTAAATGTAAATGTCGACACTACCACACTTCTTACGAAGTTGGTAACCATACGGTATACTAGAAAAGGAAACATAAGGGAGAGACTGAGGCGTGAGACACCTAAAAGTGCTCACATAGCATCTCAAGGTTCAGGCAAGAAGAGAAAGAGGATCAATAAAGGAAAAGGAAAGCATACTGTAGATTCTGGGAGTTGTCAAAATTTTATTAGTTCAGAAGTTAATTTAGCTATAGTACCCACTGACATTTGGTGGATAGATACCGGTGTTACTACTCACATAAGTGTGACTATGCAAGGTTGTTTTAGTAGCCGTCATTCGCTTGATGGTGAAAGATACATCTATACAGGGAATGACAAGAAGGCTAAAGTAGATTTCATAAGTGTTTTTTAGGCTTAATTTAGGAAATGATGTTTTTCTAGATTTAGAAAATACATTTACTGTACTATCTTTCAAACGAAACTTAATTTCAATTTATTGTTTCGACAAATTAGATTATTCTTGTTCATTTGGAAATTGAATGTTTAGTATTTTATTTAATTTAGTTTTGATTGGTAATGGTTCCTTGGTTAATAAGTTTTATAAATTGAACAACTTTACTCCTACGATTGACAACGTAATAATGCATAGTATAGATATGAAATATAAATTGATCGACAAGAATTCTTCTATGTTATGGCATAGGCGTTTAGGACATATATCCAAACAACGCCTAGAAAGGTTAATATCACATGGAATTCTCGATTTCTTTGACATGTCAGACTTTGATATCTGTATAGAGTGTGTTAAGGGGAAGACCACTAACAAAAAGGACAAGGAGGCTAGCTGTTGTAGTGACGTTTTGGATCTAATATATACAGACATTTATGGACCATCCCCTAAGGTATCTTGGAATGTATACATATATTTTATTAGTTGTATAGACGACTATTCCAGATTTAACTATCTGTACCTTATTCATGAGAAATCACAATCTTTGGACATGTTCAAAATTTTCAAAGTCGAAGTTGAATTTCAACTAGGTAAGAAAATTAAAGCCATCTTATCCGACAGTGGAGGTGAATATTACAATCAATATGATGGATCAGATGAACAACATCCAGGATGTTTTACGAACTACCTTGCTGAGTGTAGAATTGTGCCTCAATATACCATGTCTGGTACACCTAGTCAGAATGGTATAGCTGAACGTCGCAATTGAACCCTAAAAGACATGATAAGAAGTATGATGACTTTCACTTCTCTACCAGAGTCTTTGTGGGGTGAAACACTCAAGACTGTATTTTATCTACTCAATAGAGTACCTAGTATGACAATAATTAAAACCTCATTCGAGATGTGGACGGATAGAAAGCCTAGCATTAGGAATTTACATGTTTGGGGTTGTCTAGCTAAAGCTAGGCCTTACAGGCCTAACGAAAGAAAACTAGACTCAAGAACAATTAGCTGTAATTTTATAGGCTACTTTGAGAAACCAAAGAGGTATAAATTTTATGATCCCTCTAAGAGATCCTTCTTCAAAACGGGAAATGCCAAATTCATTGAGAACATAGAAGTGATAAAATCAGGGAAGTATTTTTTGAGGAAAGCATTGGCGATCCTCATGTGGTCACTATTAGTACGATAAGTAGCAGTATGGTTACCATACTGCATATTATGGATATCACACATTCAGTGAGTGTAGTGAATCAAGATATTCTCATGGCATCTCCAATGCAATTGGAAAAACCTGCCACTAAAATTGAAGTATTGCCTCATTTTGATGAACAAGTACCTCAACCACCTCAAACACAAGTGTTTTTAAGGCGATCTATAAGGGAACAAAGAACCATAAATTCTCGTGATTATGTTTATCTCCAAGATCATGATTTTAACATAGGGTTGGAAAGTGATCCTACATTTTTCCAAGAAGTCAAACAATGCTCTAACCCTAAAAGGTGGATTAATGTCATGTAAGAAGAGCTGAAGTCTATGACAGACAATGACGTTTGGGAACTTGTTAAATTTCTTAAGAAAAGAAGCCCATTGGTTGTAAATAGATATTTAAAACCAAAAGGGATTCAAGGGGTAATGTCAAAAAGTATAATGCTCGTCTTGTTGCTAAGGGATTCACTCAGAAAAGAAGATATTGATTACAAGGAGACTTTCTCACCTATGTCGACGAAAGACTCCCTTAGGATAATCATGACACTTGTAGCTCACTATAATTTAGAGCTACATCAAATGGACGTAAAGACTGCATTCCTCAATATAGACATAGAGGAGTCTATATATATAGTGCAACCAGAGAACTTTGAGTCTAAGAACTCAAAGTACCTAGTATACAGATTAAAGAAGTCCATTTATGGTTTAAGGCAGGTGTAGCAACCGTTCTCCCTACTCTAACAATGTTGGGTTACCTTTTCTCTGTTACTTCTTCTTTAAATGAAGTGCTAACAATAATTAAATAAACTTCTTACACTCTCTATAATGAATCCACATACAAGGTATCAGATAGCATACCTAACGTGCCAAAAGTATCAATCTCCAAAACTGATTAAATATTTCCTCATTTTATTAATTTAGAATTTCATGCATATTCATTGAAAAGACATGGAATCATCATATCTAACAAACATTAACCAAGACTAATCCATTTAATCATTAGCTACAGAAACACTAAGTGATACCCAACATATGCAAAATTAACAATTCATGAAATCTTCTTAATAATGAATAGAAAGTAAATCTCTAAATTTTCTTAGTAATTTAAAGAAAAATCTTAATATGTTCTTAGCAGATTCCCAAGGCTTTCCATAGTTCAGGCATCACACACACCATCACGCATCCCCTTGTCGACTTCCTTCAAATTTGTTTTCCTTTGTCTGCAGTAAGAGGAAATGCAACTAGTAAGCAACAAGGCTTAGTAAGTACTACCTAACTCACAAAAATCTCGAAATGTGCAAGCATGTTTTTTTTTTTTAAAAAAAATACTTTTCATGCCAGAATCTTTACTAATTCTTACACTTATGGTACCTGTAAACGTGCATGAATACTTTCGTACTAATAAAAGAGCAAAAACATGTTTAACCCAAGAAAACATACATATACAAGCATTTAACTTTCTTAAACTCGCTCTTTCTTAACTTAACATGTAACTTGGAAATTCTTCAAGCTTGAAAAGAAATTTTGCTAAAGCATATACTTGAAAATAAATAGCTTCACTTGGGATACCTAAGGCGTAAGTATCATCTCATGCGCGTTCCCTAATAGGTTGGGGTAGCGAGGCACCAATCCTAAAAGAGCAGACCTTAGTCTACCAGGGCCAAGACCTTGGTATTGGACACCTGGATTTATTTACGACAACCTTGGAAGTCGGGTATTGGCCTTTCAAAGTAAAATATCTTAATTACTTCTTCTTTAAATGCCTTGGCATTTTAACAAGCACCTGGTATGCCAAAATCCCTAAAATCTTGACTTTGGAATCTACTTAAGGCCTTAGCCTTTTTCTTTCTTTCCTTTATCTTTCTTGTACTTCTCTTAAGCCCATAATACTGATAGGGTATTCTTCCATATACATCTACAAGTGAAATCAACTAGGTAACACACAATCATGCATAGAACACAAAAGAAATCTACACATATAATATTTCTACGATGAGAAATCAACGGAAACCACCTCTTACTGTAGGTGAGCAATACTTATGGTGTTATCTTGAACTTACTAACACGAAACCCCTCTAGGATTCCGGTGAAACTTGAGATCCTCACGGTTTGCTCACGTCCATGCGTTCCTCTTGTCGAGACAAGTCGGAAAATATCAAAAGCTCTCTCCAAGCTCGTCCTAGCCGGCCACCACAGGAAGCCTTAGGTTCCTTTTGTTTTTCGCCCAAGCCAAGGAGGAGTCGGCGCACGGGAGGAAGAGGAGAGGCTAGGTCGAGAAGATTTCATTATTTCTCCTAAGTTCTTCTATTTATACCTGATGATGTATTTATTATTTTTTTTTACATAAAATTATTCTGCTCTCTTTTCTTTTAGCACACCCCTACTGGGGCACCTAGTCATCCTAAACATTCTTAAGACTTTGCTTACCAAGGGGTTCCGGGGTCGAACCTTGGCTCGACAACTTTTTGCCGTAACTTTATTTCTTTTGGTAAAAATACCAATCAACCTCCGAAAATTCCATAAAAATACTCTAAATATTTCTAAAAATCTCTAGAATATTTCTAAAGCATTTCTAAATATTTATAAGCACTTTTAGAACTCAAAATAAGGAAATTTGGGATGTTACAGTAGGCGTCCTGTCAAGTGGTACCAAAAATTTGATCAAGTGATTACCTCATTTGAATTTAAAGAGAACCCCGTTGATCAATGCATATATGTCAAGTTCAGTGGGAGTAAGTTTGTTATACTTATTTTGTATGTGAACTATATATTGCTTGCAAGCAATAATAAGCGTATGCTGCATGAAACCAAGTCATTTCTATATAGTAATTTTGAAATGAAAGATCTTGGTGAAGTATCCTTTGTTTTAGGTATACAGATCTATCATGATCGTTCAAGAGGCATTCTTGGACTTTCACAACAAACCTATATTGAAAAGGTGCTTATAAGGTATGGTATATAGAACTATGCACCTCGTGACACACCTGTGTCAAGAGGTGACAAGTTCATCTTGCAGCAATGTCCATGACTTGAGTTTGAAATAAAGGAGATGGAGGAATTCCTATATGCGTCAGCAGTGGAAAGTCTCATGTATGCACAAGTTTGTATTCAACCAAATATAGCATTTATAGTGGGGATGTTAGGAAGATATGTAAGTAACCCAGGACCATCGCACTAGAAAGCAGTAAAGAGAGTGATGTAGTATTTGCAAAGAACTAAAGGACATATGCTCATGTATCGAAGATCAGATCATCTGGAGGTGATTGGATATTCAGACTCCGATTTTGCTGGATGCTTGGATAGCGGGAGATCTATATCGATATATATTTTCGTACTTGCTGGAGGGGCTATATCTTGGAAGAGCGTCAAGCAGACGCTAGTAGCCACTTCTACTATAGAGGCAGAGTTGGTAGCATGCTACGAAGCATCCAATCACGGAATTTGATTGTGGAACTTCATCATAGTATTATAGATCATTGATGGCATTGACAAACCACTAAGGATCTACTGTGATAATAAAGCCACAGAACTTTATACCAAGAACAACCGTAGTTCGTCGAAGTTCAAGCACATCGACATCAAGTTTCTAGCAGTTAAAGAAAGAGTTCAGAGTTGTCAAATTATAGTTAAGCACATTAGCACAGATTCCATATTGGTCAATCCACTCACCACAGGCTTTGTACCTAAGGTGTTTCATGCGCATGTTGTGGATATGGGAGTCATTCTTATGGAAGAACTCATCTAGTGGGAGTTTATATCTATCTTATTGCTCTATATTTGATAATAAAAATAAACATTTTATTTTGATTATTATACGTACTTAAAGTTCAAAATATTAATGGGAATTTATATGTTTGTTTGATATTCTGACTGTGATATCATCATTTATTACTGTTATTTAGCATTTGGTGTTTGTAAATATGATACAGATTCCTTTTGGAATCATAAAGTTGATCATGATTTGGGCAGTTTGTCGAAGTCCTAGCACATCGACATCAATTTTCTAGTGGTTAAAGAAAGAGTTCAGAGTTGTTAAATTATGGTAGAGCACATCAACACAGATTCCATGTTGGCCGATCCACTCATCAAAGGCTTGGTACCTAAGGTGTTTCATGCGCATGTTGTGGATATGGGAGTCATTCTTATAGAAGAACTCATCTAGTGAAAATCTGTATTTATCTTATTGCTCTATATTTGATAATAAAGACAAATATTTTGTTTTGATTATTGTACGTACTTAAAGTTCAAAACATTAATGAGAATTTATATATTTGTTTAATATTCTGACTGTGATATCATCATTTACTACTGTTGTTTAATATTTGGTATTTGTAAATATGATATAGATTCCTTTTGGAATCATAAAGTTGATCATGATTTGTTATTACAGTTTAGTATAAAGTATTTCGCAAATATAATCTGACCTCTTTTGAGATTATCTTAGGACCAGTTGAAAATTGACATATACTGATTGCCTTTCATGTAATTTTCACTCTACACATTTGCATCTTGATCTATATCATTAATGACATTGGTATATTACTGTTGAATCTTGTTATGATCATATACAGTAGTTATAACCTCTTTAGTCCTATACCAATGAAGTTAATAGACCAGATTATTTACAAGAGTATTCTATATCCATAAAGTTTAATGTCAACTAAAGTTTACTTGTATTTCATATACAACTTATAAATAGCCCAAGTGGGAGATTGTTAGTTATTGTCTCTAATTGGTGGGTTTAATTGTAAGTTGTGCATATGAGTACAAATCAAACCCATTAAAGTGATCTAACTTAGGCTTATTGGGTTTCAGTTATTGGATGTAGACATTGTATGTGTAGAACCTATAGTCCTGCATCTATTATCATCTATAGGCTGATACTAGATGCCCACTATATATAGGGTTGGTCCATAAGGGTTTAGGGTTTTAATCTTGACAGCGCTTTTGATTCCTCATTGACCTAAAACTTTTCAGTGTCGTCACCCCTAAGCCCCTTGGAAGACTTTCCTTTTCTTTCCGCTGTATCTTCATCCACAGGGATTATTTCTGAATGACACTAAAAACATGGATGACTCTTCAATTAAGTTTCTTGTCAGATTTATTTATATATTTACTTTTTATATCATGTTCTCGATGAAATAAAGATTCATGCTCATGTTTTTATATTTTCTATGTACAAATTCTTATTTTAGATTTCTTAGAATTCATACGGTTTAGGTTTACAAGGACTATAATATTTTTAAAACAAAAATTGATTATTGGTATACACATGATGACCAATAAATGATTCATACACTATCCTTACTGATAGGATAGAGCTTACCCTTGACATCCACCTTCTCGGCAGGCTCCAACATCATTACTTCCACCTCAGCCTCCATCTCACAGACAGATTTCTATTGCCAAAGAGAATAATTAAAACTTTTATTGTATTTGTTAGATAAAACTATAATAACGGGACGTCTACTAGTTTTAAGAGTCGAGGTCAAACCTCAATTAGACACTCAGATAGAAGAGATTTAGCCAACTAAAGGTCTCAACAAACTGAGTCAGGAGGTTGGACTTAGATTAGGTTACAGGTTAACAGTTTAAAGGAGATAAATAAGTGGAGATGATTTTTGTTGCTTGTGCTGACACGCTAAAGGTTAATGGGAATGGTTTAAAAAAGTGAAGGAAAAAGGTACTGATGTAGAAGAACAAATTGATATGATTTAAACATAGCAGGATTTCCTTTTTCTTATTCCTTTTTTCCTTTATCCTTGCACAACTTGATCCTGATCACTAATAAAAAATCAGTAAAATACAAGTCTTGGCAAGACATTGTAGAAAACAAAATCCAAAAACTCTAAAATAATTATAACTCTGGCATGAAATAATTGACAGGGGTGGGCAAGGCTGCTGCGGAACAAAACTTACGGACTTGTGCGGACCGCCGACGTGGCAAGGTCCGCGTCAGTTATTTCCACTGGGGAAAAAACGCGAGGCGAGGTCCAGTTAAGCCCTAACGCGCTCCGCATCGCCTTTCTTCTCGCTGCCGCCGCATCACTCAACTTCTCTCCCTCGCGTCGCAGGTTCTGCCCTCGCCTTCCTCCTCGTCGGCTAGTGATCTTCTCCTCACCGGCTAGTGATCTTCTCCTCGACTTCCTTCTCCCTCGCGTCACGGGTTCTGCCCTAACGCGGTTCGAGTCTTCTACCCGCCTTCCTTCTCGCCGAGCCCCCGCCCTTTACTGATCCTCGCGGGTGCGGCTCGCGGCCTTCCGTCGAGAGAACAGAAGACCTCACTTACCGAGCTGCATCTCGGCTTGTGGAACGGAGCTAGGGTTCCCGTCCCTCACTTGCTGCAGCCTTCCTCGTCTAGCAGCCGTCGGTGTATCTAGGATTCCCATCTCTCAACGCGACCAGTTTCTTTGCAGGTAAAACCTCACAGATTATTATTGTTATTGTTTCTCATTTAATTTCCTCTTGTCGCGGGTTCTACCCTAACGGAATTTTTACCTGTAAACTCAATAAAAATTTCCTCACCGATTACCTCTTGTCTCTCTCTTTACTCTAATCTCTATTGGAGGGCGCATGTTAACCTCGATAAAGGAATACTTGATTTCAATCAAATATTCTATCAATTCTGATAATGTTTAGATTCTGATTTTTTTTTGGCTGTATGGATGTGTAAAATACTGAAAAAATTAGCGAATAATGATAAGGGATTTTTTTTCGGAATTTTTGGAAATTTTTCGAGAATTTTTCGGAGCTCGTAGGACTAAGTTTACGGGGATTAAAATGGGGTCTAGGAAAGCCTGTTTAGGCTATCCCATTTATGTGAGGAAATGTTGATTTTCCTTTTTATTTTCCTTTTATTTTTCTTTATTTCTTTTTCCCCATTTCTCCTACCGTGCGGTTCCCTACTTCTCCCTCGCCGATCTCTCTTCCTTCTTCTCGATCCTTCACCTATTCTCTCCCGATCCAGCCGAGGATCTCCCTTTCCCTTTCCATTCTTCCTCCCGAGTCGATTTCCCTCCTCATACCTAACACCGGCCTCTTCATCTGCTCTTTCTCGAGCCGCATCTAGGCGCCGCCACCACATGAGGCGAACGGAGCAGCGCCTATCCACTGTGGCTCTCCCTCCAGCGGTGCCCTAGCGCCGTTACCTCCATGTCATCGTCATCGCTAGAGGTCACGGGGTCAAGTCAGGGATGTCGCTCCATTACCTGTGCCCTAGTTCCAAACCCCTGTCGGCTCCTCTTCTTCCGATCACCTTCAGCCACCCTCTCGGATCGCTGCCCCTTTTGTGCCAGTGAGTTTGGCCGGAAGAGGGAGTATTGAGCTCTCTACTGATCCTACTATCCTAGCACTGTCTGCGATTCTTTGATCTCTTCTCTGGCTGACGGCGAGGAGCACAAATTCACCCTAGCAGCGATTTTGGAGGTAAGTACTATACGTAGCTATGGATTTTGGACTTGATCTTGTTGGAGTGGTGTTGATTTGGGAGTTATGTGTCCCAAGGTAGAAGATGAGTAAGATTCCAGCCACCACGATACTGTTCGCTAGAGTTTTCCTTCGCCCGATCGCTCATCACCTCCGACTAGTGGGGAGAAAGAGGTAAGGTGCTCTGGTTGTTCTGGAAATTGGTTTTGTATTGTTGATGAATTAGGTATGTGGAATTGAAGATGATATGGATTACTAGATGGTTAGTATATCACTAGTTGATACATGCTTAGTGTGATTGAATAGTTAAATGTAGGTTTTGATCTTAGATGTAGATCATGGTTGGATTGATTATTGTGATGGATTATGCTTGTTGCAAGTTCTAATTCATATGGATTAGTTAAAGTCGATTGAGGAGTTTAAATGATCCAATTAGGGTTTATAATTGGATCTGGATTTATATTAGTTTTTCGAGGATTAGATTTAGCTAATTTATTTATATGTAATTAGCTAAATCTGGATATCATATACTACAGGAGTTTGATACGATATGAGCATCTCGACGTCGGATTTGGACTGGATTGGACCTTCCTATTGGAGCCGGGTACCTCTTGACTTATCTTTTATGATATTGTCATTGGATATGCATAGTATTTTATAACTACAAGCAATGAATATGTTTGCCTTTGGTATGTCACTGTTTGATATCCATAGCATGTTAGATTTGTCACCTGTGAAGTATCCGTACTTATATCTCGTGATTTGTTGCCATGAGTACCTTATTGCCATGAGTATCTTAGTTTCTAGAGTGACATACCATGCTTTACTGAGGTTAGGGTTAGACTCTGGATTTTTGTTTCTGACATGTATATCCAAATTATCTGATACTTAGGTTTTTTATGCCATGCTTGGATTGTGTATTTCTATTGGTATATCATATATGATTCGTATACCTAGATCTTGTGGTTTTGATCTGTGCATATTGTAGGTACATATGCTATGGAAGGGGGATATGTTTAGGATCTAGGTTGTTATACCATAGAGGACCAGTATACCCTAGATCCGTGGATTTGACATACTGATACTGTGGTACCCATATTTGTTGGAGTGTATACTGAAAGCCTAAGCTTTGTAAACATTCATTATGAATAAAGAATCACATTTGGTCTAATTATCTACATTTGTTTGTAGTTGTTCATTTAATTTATATTGTAGATAACATAGTATGTGGTGTCACATACAGAAGATGATATTATCAGTACCTTATAAATTATAAACAGTAACTCACGACCAGAATGGAAAGGAACAAACCATTAGAAGGTCGTAGTGTAATTAGGTATTAGTTTATCTTAACTATATAATTATACAAGTACACTCAGAGTGTATTGAGTAGGACCATTTGAGGTCGTTTCTTTTATACTGACTTTATAAAGGAACAAAGATCTCGGTTATTATGGAAGTGTGTGCTCTTAATCCTAATATAATAACAAGCACATATATTTGATATTTATTTCTTTAATTTATCAATGGGTGAGATTTAGTTCGATGAATCAATAAGCCCGATAAATTGGGAAATGATATCACTTATAGTGTGTGTTGTTGATTATAGAAGGAAACTGTGTCCTAGAGATACTAGGTTGATAATGTCCCCAAGAGGAGCTCATAAGGATTGTCATGTTAAACCCTGTAGGTGGACTTAGTCCGACATGACGATAAGGTTGAGTGGTACTACTCTTGGACTTAGACATTAATTAAATGAGTTGTCAGTAACTCACTTAATTAGTGGACATTCGATATCTTAAACACAGGGAGACTAACACACTCATAATAAGAAGGAGCCCAAAAATGTAATTTGGGATTGGTGCGGTAGTTCAATGATAGTTCTCTAGTGGAATGAATTATCATTGATAAAATTAAGTTGTGTGTTCGGGGCGAACACGGGATGCTTAATTTTATCGGAAGACCAAAACCAATTCCTCCTCTCGGTCCCTATCGTAGCCTCTTATTTATAGAGTTCTATACCCACCTATACCCACCTTCTATACCCACCCAATAGGGGCCGGCCAAGCTAGCTTGGGATCAAGCTAGGGCCGGCCTAGGTATAAAATTGGGTGGCCGGCCCTAGCTTGAACCCAAGCTAGTAGGGCCGGCCAAAATAAATTTAAAAGAAATTTAATTTTAATTTTTATTATGTGGTAGATATAATTTAAAGAGAATTAAAATTAAAATATCTCTCTTGTAAAAGATTTACAAAAGATTAAAGAAAGAGATTAGATCTCTTTCCTTATTTGTAGATTGGAGAGATTTTTTATTTAAAATTATTCACATGTTAATAAAATTAAAATTATAGATATTTCCTTTTATTAACCATGAAGAGATTTTTAAAGAGAAATTTTATTTTTTAAAATTTCCGGAAACAAATAAGGAAAGTTTTAATTGTTGATTGAAACTTGTCCAATTTGCTTCCTCTTGATGTGGACCATTAGAGTTTATTTGGGAAATTTTATTTTATTTTTCTCAAATAAATCATGTCAAGGAAATTAAGGAAATTTTATTGTAAATAAATTTCCTAATTTGCCTAGGCCAAGGAATATAAAAGAAGGGGTAGGGGTGCCTTCATGAGACACAACCTCTATTGTTTTCTCTCCCTTTTTCCTTGGTGTTGTGGCCGGCCATTACCCTCTCCCTCTCTTCCTCTTGTGGTGGCCGAATACTTCATCTTTCTTGGAGTTCTTGTTGTGGCCGGATACTACTTGGAGAAGAAGAAGAAGAAGGAGAGAAAGCTAGCATCTCTTGGAGCTTGGTTAGTATTTTGATTTTCTTCTTTGGTAAAGTTCTTCCTTTGTGGCCGAACCTTGCTTGGAGGAGAAGAAGGTGGTTGGTGGTTTCTCATCTCGGTAGATCGTTGCCCACACAACGTCCGAGGTTAGAAGAGGAATACGGTAGAAGATCAAGAGGTTTTTCTACAAGGTATAACTAGTAATTTCTATTTCCGCATCATGCTAGTTATTTATGGAAATAATACTAAATACAAGAGGCTTACGTTCTAGAATTTCGAATATGTTTTTTTTGAAGTTGTGTTCTTTTATTTTTTCTTTTCCTTGTGATTTGATTGTTCTCTTTGGTTAACCTAAAGTTATTTTAGGAAATTAAATATTAGCTTTCTATTAAAGGTTTTGTCTAGTCGGTGGTGGTTGCTCCCATATCCAAGAAGGCCATGTGCCTCGCCACGTCGATCGGGAACCTTTTATGGAAATTAATATTTAATGGAATTAATAACTTAAGGAGACTTGGGTCGAACGTGTTAAGTTCCGCAGGAGATCCAAGTCAAAACCTAAAAGAACAAATAGATTAAGTTTTGGATCAAACGTGTTAAGTTTCGCAGGCGATCCAAAATTTAATTTAAAAGAACACATGGTAGCTAGGAAAAGGTTCAGACCTTTGTACAAAATTTTTGTACAGTGGAACCTATAGGTTTTCCGAGTAGCAACCAACAATTGGTATCAGAGCTAGGGTTTTGCCTCTGTGTATTTGGTATTTAGTTTAATTATGCACATGTCATACATAATTTAGGCAGGATAATAGTAGGATGTACTAACTTTGTGGATGCAGGATCCAACTATTATGACTTTTAGTTAATTATGTGTGTGATTGGACCCTTGGACATGTCAAGGGCAATTTATATGTGTGTACATGATTGTATTAAAATACAGCAGTAGCTGTATTTAGATTTATTAGGATTTTATTTTTGATCTAGATACATGTACATTCCTTTTATGAAATATAGGATCAAAAATGTAAAATTCTATTTATGTCGCGGATCGAATCTTGCAAAGCGTGGAACCTTCTAAGGACCAGAGGCGCAGCGGAACTAGGAGCAAGACGGATGCGACAGTTAGACCCGGTGGCGGTGGCCAAATATGGCAGCAGCTTCGGTTGACAACACACGGAAGACAATTAAAGATAAAAGCCATAATAGTTGAAAATTAGATTTTCTATTTATTGCTTTTATATTGTGCTGTGTGTGCATGTTAGTTTACAAGTTTAGTAGGCTAGCATAGTTAAAATTCCTCATTTATAAATAACTAAGTGGGAGAGGGATTTTTAAGTAAATCCCATGGTCTCCATTACTGGTTTGTAAGTGATGCAAACAAGCTTGCGCGTTGGCTCTGAGTGCCTTCCTCCATAACGGATGAGCTTGTTTGCGGATCACTAGAACAGACTTCCATTTTTGGATGACTATAGGAAGTTAATTAAGAGCGTGTGATCTTCCCCAACGGAAGGGGCATAATCTTATTAATGGACTTAGTGTCAAGTAATGGTGTACACTTAGACACATCTAATAGTATCCTCCCCAACGGAGTCACTGCTATTATTTGTGTGACCAAATAATACCAACTATTAATTTTATTTGTCAAAAGTTAGGTTGACAAGATAATAAAATTAATGGGTTAAAAACCCTCCTTTACAAATGATGAATTTGTATACGTCCACACTAACGTGGCATACAAAATTCACGGTGTTATGAGGTGTTGGTTAATTTAAAATAGTATTGTTTGAGGAATCAATATTATTCTAAATTTAGAGTTCTGACCAAAAGTTATTTGTGATTCTTAGGATGTCTTTCAACCCACTGTCCATCATACTTCAACAAAATAGACTTACTGGACCTAACTACATAGATTGGAAAAGAAACCGGACATTGTTCTTACTCTGAAAGCTATAAATTTGTCTTGTCGAGGCATTGCCGATGCACCCACTGGTGAATCTACCCTAGAGGAGATTGAATATCATAGGAAATGGGTAAAAGCAGATGAGATGGCGCGGTGTTACATTTTGGCTTCAATGTCAAATGTATTGCAACATCAGCATCAAGATTTACCAACAGCCTATGATATCATGAACAATCTCAAGGAACTCTTTGGTCATCAGGATAGGGCTTCTAGGCAAGAAGCCATGAGAAAGATAATGACAGCCACCATGCAAGAGGGTACTCCTGTAAGGGATCATATCCTAAAGATGATGGCTTATCTGAACGAAATACAGATCCTTGGAGGAGAAATTGATGGGGAAACCCAGATCGATATGATCCTCCAAACCCTACCTAGAAGTTTTGAGCAGTTTCGCCTGAACTATAATATGAATAAAAGGATTTATTCATTAGGGGAACTACTAACAGAACTTCAAGCAGCAGAAGGGTTATTTCGTCACAATGCTCAAATTTACTATGCTGAAAATGGTTCTACTTCTAAACCGAAAGGAAAGAAGAAGAAGAAACAAACTGGTTCAGCAAAGAAAGTGAATAAATCTCAGAGTACAGGATTTAAAGCTGGAATGAAGAAGCCGACATCTGCAATCAGGCAGGACATTGGAAGGCGGACTGTCCTCGTAAGAACCAAAACAAAGGTATATCTCATATTCTAGTTGTTGAAACATGTTTAACGGTGTTATCTACCAAGACCGTGTGTAGATACGGAGCCACGATCATGTCTCGCAATTCCTTGCGGGGTTCCAGAAACCCGACGACTATCTGAAGGGAGATTACCGTCTACATGGGCAATGCTACTAAGGTGGCAACTATTGCATGGGAGACGTCTACTTGTCTTTTAGTAGAAATAGAAATTTGGTTTTAAGAAATTGTCTTTATGTACCCGCTTTAGAAAGAATTTAATTTCAGTTTCTAAACTGTTTTTAGATGGATATTCAGTTTCTTTCAGTAACGATGTAGTTATTAAAAGAAATAAAGTGATTATCTGTTCTGGTGCATTAGTTGGCAATTTGTATATTTTAAATCCAATTTCTTCCACAAAGCAAAACATGGAAATTTATAACTCATCTTCTAATTCTAATAAGAGAAAAGAACCTTCAGAAATGAACCAAGCATATCTTTGGCATCTAAGACTTGGTCATATTAATTTAAGTAGGATTCAGAGGCTTATAGCCGATGGACTTTTGAGTTCATTAGAGTTGGAAAATTTTCCAACTTGTGAATCTTGCTTAGAAGGTAAAATGACCAAGAGGCCGTTCAAGGCCAAGGGGTATAGAGCTAAAGAAGTGTTAGAGTTGGTTCACTCTGATTTGTGTGGTCCTATGTCTGTCCAGGCAAGAGGAGGTTTTGAATATTTTGTCTCTTTCATAGACGATTATTCAAGATATGGATACATTTACCTAATGCGCTGCAAGTCCGAATGCTTTGACAAGTTCAAAGAATACAAGGCTGATGTGAAGAAACGATTAGGTAAAAGTATCAAGACACTACGATCTGATCGTGGTGGCGAATACCTCTTAGGAGAGTTTAGGAATTACTTATCAGAGGCTGGGATTCAATCCCAATTGTCTGCACCTGGAACACCCCAACAGAATGGTGTAGCAGAACGAAGGAATAGGACTCTTATGGAGATGGTTAGATCGATGATGAGTTATTCAGAATTACCAAATTCGTTTTGGGGATATGCTCTGGAAACAGCAGTGTATATTCTGAACTTAGTACCTTCTAAATCAGTTTCTTCTACTCCCATAGAATTGTGGAATGGGCGAAAACCCAGTCTAAGACATATTCAGATTTGGGGTAGCACATGTGCTGAAACCAGATGCTGATAAGTTAGAATCTCGTACAGAAGTTCGCGTGTTTGTAGGATATCCCAAAGGAACGAAAGGTGGTTTATTTTATAGTCCTAAAGACCAGAAGGTCATTGTTAGCACCAATGCCCAGTTTTTAGAAGAAGACTATATAATGGATCACAAGCCCAGTAGTAAAGTCGTTTTAGAAGAACTTAGAGAGGACATGTCTACTTCAGTACCAACAGTACAAGATGAAGTACCACAAGAGACCGCAACACGTGTCACACATGATACACAACCACGCATGCCTCGTCGTAGTGGGAGGGTTGTGAGGCACTGAGAGATTCATGTTTTGGGAGAGTCTTCGACTTGATCCCGGTAAACATGAACCGATCATATGACGAAGCACTCCAAGATACAGATGCAGCATCTTGGCAAAAGGCGATGAATTCTGAAATAGAGTCTATGTACTCTAATAAGGTCTGGGAGCTTGTAGAACCACCTGATGGTGTAAAAGCTGTTGGATGCAAGTGGATCTACAAAAAGAAAAGAGGGACAGACGGGAAGGTAGAAACCTTCAAAGCTAGGCTTGTTGCAAAAGGGTACACTCAAAAAGAGAGAATCGATTATGAGGAGACCTTTTCACCGGTAGCCATGCTTAAGTCTATCCGGATACTCTTATCCATTGCTGCTCATATGGATTATGAGATTTGGCAAATGGATGTCAAGACGGCATTCCTTAATGGAAGTCTTGAAGAGAACATTCATATGGAGCAACCAGAAGGGTTCATTGAAAAAGGCAAAGAGCATCTAGTCTGCAAGCTCAATCGGTCTATTTATGGACTGAAGCAAGCTTCAAGGTCTTGGAACATTCGGTTTAATGAAGTAATCCAGTCGTACGAATTTATTCAGTGTCCGGATGAGTCTTGTGTATACAAGAAGTGTAACGGAAACGTGGTGGTATTTCTTGTACTATACGTAGATGATATTTTGTTAATTGGCAACAATGTCAAGGTATTATCAGACGTAAGGGTATGATTGTCCAAACAATTTGATATGAAGGACTTAGGAGATTGTGCACACATTCTTGGGATCAAAGTTATAAGGGATCGTAAGAAAAGAATGTTGTGTCTGTCCCAAGCTTCATATATAGATACAATCCTTGCTCGTTTTAGCATGCAGGATTCCAAGAAAGGTTTCTTACCTTTTAGACATGGAGTAGCTCTATCTAAAGAGATGTCTCCAAAGACATCGAAAGAGATAGAGGACATGAAAGCGGTTTATGCTTGTAGGAAGCCTAATGTATGCAATGCTATGTACGAGACCGATATCTGCTTTGCCGTAGGCATGGTCAGATATCGAGTAACCTGGACAAGGACATTGGATCGGTAAAGCATATATTAAAGTACCCGAGAAGGACTAGAGATTATATGCTAGTTTACCAAGCGAACGATCTGCTTCCTGTGGGTTACACGGTTTCAATGATAGGGATAATAGTAAGTCTACATCGGCTATGTGTTTACTTTAGGAGGTGGAGCCATTTCATGGAGGAGTGTTAAGCGAAAATGCTTCGGACTCAACCATGGAAGTTGAGTATGTAGCAGCCTGAGGCAGCTAAAGAAGCGGTATGGCTCAGAACTTTCTAATGGACTTAGATGTGATTCTGGTTTGCCCAAAATCATCACAATTTATTGTGATAATAGCGGTTGCAAACTCGAAAGAACCACGAGCTCATAAGGCAAGTAAACATATAGAGCGCAAGTACCACGGATACGAGATATTGTGAGCGAGGAGAAGTTGTCATCGCCAAGATTGCATCGGCAGAACTGGCGATCCTTTCACTAAGGCCCTTCCGTAAAGCTTTCGATCGGCATGTGGAGGAATGGGAATCGGATGTATGGTAGAAGATATGACTTAGTCATTAGTATAAGTGGGAGATTGTTGGAGTGTATACTGAAAGCCTAAGCTTTGTAAACATTCATTATGAATAAAGAATCACATTTGGTCTAATTATCTACATTTGTTTGTAGTTGTTCATTTAATTTATATTGTAGATAACATAGTATGTGGTGTCACATACAGAAGATGATGTTATCAGTACCTTATAAATTATAAACAGTAACTCACGACCAGAATGGAAAGGAACAAACCATTAGAAGGTCGTAGTGTAATTAGGTATTAGTTTATCTTAACTATATAATTACACTAGTACACTCAGAGTGTATTGAGTAGGACCATTTGAGGTCGTTTCTTTTATACTGACTTTATAAAGGAACAAAGATCTCGGTTATTATGGAAGTGTGTGCTCTTAATTCTAATATAATAACAAGCACATATATTTGATATTTATTTCTTTAATTTATCAATGGGTGAGATTTAGTTCGATGAATCAATAAGCCCGATAAATTGGGAAATGATATCACTTATAGTGTGTGTTGTTGATTATAGAAGGAAACTGTGTCCTAGAGATACTAGGTTGATAATGTCCCCAAGAGGAGCTCATAAGGATTGTCATGTTAAACCCTGTAGGTGGACTTAGTCCGACATGACGATAAGGTTGAGTGGTACTACTCTTGGACTTAGACATTAATTAAATGAGTTGTCAGTAACTCACTTAATTAGTGGACATTCGATATCTTAAACACAGGGAGACTAACACACTCATAATAAGAAGGAGCCCAAAAATGTAATTTGGGATTGGTGCGGTAGTTCAATGATAGTTCTCTAGTGGAATGAATTATCATTGATAAAATTAAGTTGTGTGTTCGGGGCGAACACGGGATGCTTAATTTTATCGGGAGACCAAAACTAATTCCTCCTCTCGGTCCCTATCGTAGCTGTTGGGACCTTAGATGGCTAGAGGGGGGTGAATAGCCTCTTTGAAAAACACTAAACAACAATTTCTTCAAGAACTTTGTTAGCACAGCGGAATTAGAAAACTAAAACAAGAAAACACAGCACACTAACTCAGAGATTTACGAGGTTTGGGGATAACTTGCCCCTACTCCTCGGCGTGTCCGTAAGGTGGACGAATCCTCTTGATCTTTCGGTAGATCACACCCCGGAAGCTATCCGGCTAAAGGATTCTCCTTCTCGGTGGAGTAACCTCTCCACAAAGTCTTTAACAGCAGTAAGAAATTAAGCACAAGACTTACAGTAGTGGCTCAAGTGAAATGATCAAAGGAAGCTCACAGCCACAATCAGCGAAGAACAAGCGCACTGCTTCAATCTTCCAGAGAGTTTTTCTCCACAGTGTTTTTCACAGCAAGAGCACAAAAAGCATTGTTCCGAGAGCCTATCCTCTCCACCTTCATATGCCTCTCTGCTCTGTAACGGATCTCTGCCAAACCTGCAGCAAATCCCTGCAAATCCCTGCAACCGTCCACGACGTCGCCAATCACACTTCTTCCTTGTCTGATTGTCTCAGCTCCCACCAATGGCATCCTCGTTTCCACTGGTACCTCTGAGCTTGAACCTATCAGCACAAGTCAAGCTGATTTCGACCAAACGGCTGCCAGCAGATCGCAAACGAGACGTTGCTACCAAAACTGGTTTGTCCGCAGCGAGACACAGCAAAAGCTTTTTGTTGCCTTCTACTAATGATCCTTAATTTGAATTCACCCAACATCGTAATCTGTAACCTGAAACTTCGAGAAAACTTGCAGCAGATGGTTAGAAACGAAATAGGTAAAAGCAATTGCGAATCGAAACAATAAGAGAAAGCGCATGCAAAACAAGCCATCTTGTGGATCGGTCAGACCGATCCACGCTCTATTATCGTCACCGATCGGTCGGGGACCGATCAGGTGGCTCGATCGGTCCCAAGACCGATCCACCCCTTCACGCGAATCTGGCATCGATGGTGTGGACCGATCAGGACTCACCTGGATCGGTCCGTAAGACCGATCAAGATCCACCGCCATCGAGGATCATCGATCGGTCCCCGATCGGATACACTCGCATCGAGTTATCGATCGGTCCCGGACCGATCGATACACTCGATGTGCATCGAGTGTTGCTGATCGGTCTCCGCATCGATCAGAACCGGATCGTCCGATGCCCGGATCGGCCTGCAGACCGATCCAAAACTGTGAGTCTCGAGTCAAGCTTCCAAGCTTGCTGTCCTCACCCCTGACGGTCCAGAGAGCGTGCTACCGAACCCTCTCCAACCATTCATGCCAAGCTTCCACACTTGGACTTCCCAATTGCCTGGTTTCACTTACCAGGACTTTCCAAATGCCTAACATTCCAGTTAGGACTTTCCCACTGCCTGGCTTCACTCACCAGGACTTTCCCGTGCCAAGCTCCTCGCTTGGACTTTTCCCAATCAGGTCAATCAGGTTAACCAAGTCAACCTTGATTAGTAATTAGTCTGAGTTAATTTAATATCTGATTCAAACTTAAATCAGTGTCAACATCAAAACAACATCCAGGTCAGACTGTATCAACAATCTCCCCCTTTTTGTTGTTTGACAACACAATTTAAGTTTAGATCAGAAAAATTCTCATATCCATAATTTCAGGGAAATTAAGATCTCCCCCTAAGATGGATATAACTCAGTTACTTTCTCTTTTTTTTCTTTATTGATTCAAAGAGGTCAAATCGTCTCTAAACTTAATTATTTTCTCCCCCTTTGTCAAACACCGAAAAGGTGTAAAATAATGAATAAGACTGACAAGCACCTCCCCCTTTTAACCAATAACGCCTCAATCTTAATCCACACAAAAAAAACACGGTATATGAAAAACAATGGCATATGAAACATCATAAGTGTATCATGAATAGTGAAGCATCATAAATAGCATGAATATAAGAAACACAGCTAACATCTAGTTCAGATAAATGTATCAAAGACATAGTATCAACAAAACAATCAAAACATAGGGAATGTCAGCCAACATCCTCATCAAGAGGATCATCTGCAGCATCAGCTGGAAGAGTGGAATCCTGAAGAGGCATGCTGCTGCCTGAGGGTAGCTCGCCCGCAGAGTGCTGAGGAGGTGGATGGCCGGCCATCCATCCTAGAAATGCCTGATGTGTCGCCAACTGCTGTCTCTGTAGAGTATCGAACAGCCACCATCTCCTCGTGGCGGTCAAACCGGCTCTCCAGCTCAGCGATCTGCCAGCGCAGATCTGGATCCTCCTCGCCATATGCAGCAGCAGGAGGACGAGCAACCTGTCGTGGAAGTGGTAGCTCACCCAGTGCCCTCCCATCCTTCCACCTAACCGTCCCATCCTGACTTAGGATTCCGGACTTGGAAAACGCACGTTTCCCAAGTCGACAATCCTGCCTGACCATCTTCACTATCCTCCCCCTAGAGACGTCAATACCCATGGACTCGAGCCAATCAGTAATTATATGCCCAAAAGGCATATAGATGTTGTCGCCGCTCGGTTCGCTATGGGAAATGATAGACATATAGACACTCGACATAATATCAAAATCTAGACGTCGACGTAACCCATAAAGCATCAGACAGTGATATGGTCGAATTTCTGCCAACGGTTTAGAGGTGATAGGTAGAAGACATTGTGTGACAATTTTGAAAAGAATGTAGTCAGGAGCAGAGAGTCTAAGGGCTGCAAATGTAGGAAAGTCGTCATCTAACTCATCTAAACCATCCAGTCTCGGATGACCAAAGAAGTACTCATAGATTGAGTCAGAAGAGACATTAAGAGGATGAGGTACGGGTTCAGGCAAAACAGGATAGATGGAGAACACCGTCCCCGAACACAAACGACAACCTAAATACCCAAAGAAGGCAATTATGTCGAGATCAATGTTTTGCTTAGCCACTCTTGTTCTATGACTACCATCAGGAGTCTGATGAAGGTTGTTATAGAATTCAGATACTAGATCAAAGTTGATGTCCCTTTCTAGAAAAACCAAAGAATCGAGCTTGTAGTAGGCAATGGTTTCTAAAATAGAGGGACAAGATTCCTGCATGAACTTCTTATCAACAGATTGACAAGGGAGTAATTTGAAAGTCCTCTCCTTAAATGATTTTTCAAATTTTTGGTTGGGGAATCTCCTCGAACTAGCTGGTTGAGGTCGGGAGGTAGCAGGAGCTTTGGACTTGGATTTGGATTTCTCGGTTGGTTCCTTAGAGGTACCCTCACCACTAGTGGGTTTCTTCCTAAGGGGATTCAATGTGGTAAAATGGGGCAATGAGTGAGCACCGGAGCCACCAACAAATACGAACCGAGACAAACACAACAACAGAAGATGAGAAATGAAAACACAATGCCAAGTTCTATAGAGGTAGGAGTTACCTTGGAGCCATGGAACTCTCGGCTAGGGCTTCCGAGGGCTGGAGCTTCGGCGTGCAAGGAGAAGAGAAAGGGTGGGCTGTTGGGAAGAGTCGGCTAGGGTTCGCGTGAATGAGGGAAAGAGGGGATCGGGAGGTTTTAAGGGTTAAGATGGGTGTACAGTGAAGAAATGATCGGACGGTTGTCCGATCAGAAGGTATCCGACGCCCCTGATCGGTCACCAGACCGATCAGGGAACCTCCTGACCGGTCTGTGGACCGATCAGAAGGTGATCAGTAGCATTCAGCGAAGCCCCTGATCGGTCACCAGACCGATCAGGGAAATTCCTGATCGGTCCGTAGACCGATCAGAGATCGAACAGTAAGCCCCTAATTCACAGCCTTAACCAATGGAACCACTGATCGGTCTATGGACCGATCAGAAGAGCCTTATGCGTATCAGATTACCCTGATCGGTCCCTGGACCGATCAGTGAGCCGCACAAAAATAACCTGATCGGTCCCTGGACCGATCAGATTACAGACAGAAAGATTGGGAAGTTTTTGGATCGGTCTGTCGACCGATCCATCTTCTCCTGATCGGGCTGTAGCCCGATCAGTGTCTGATACTGAAATTTTCAGTGATTTCAGTAACCGAAATCCTTTGATAGTTCGTAGAAGTTTCTCCAGTAAAACTTTCAAAATCAATATCTAGAACCCTGAGAATCTACAAGCATAACTATGTCCTAACGATGGGCTCTTGTGGTGTGAATTTGTTTATAATTTGAGACTTTCATATTCGACTACAAACACTTATATTTCAGACAAGTTTCAAGTTTGTCAAAATAGACAACTTGTCCTAATTTGCAATCAAGGCATGAAAGCTGAAGTTCTTGATTCTTGTTATGTTTAGTTTCAAGTTTGTCAAAATATATCCAATTTATTATTATTTCCTTTAATAACCTATCGTTTTATCAATCAAAAGTCATGACATGAACCAAACAACAATACCAATCAACACATTAACCATCAACCATGATTAGAAAATTTCTAGACAAAAGTCCAACTAAGATTCCTTGGTTGGAATATATGAGTAAGATCTAGGAGTCAAATACACATGAATTATGTAATGACCTTCCCCATACTCAATTTATGTCTCTTCAACCTACTTATTCAAGGGATGCATAGTACATTTTGAATAAATTGGTTGTTCCTAGCATCTCACCCCATTTCTAGCAAACAAAAACAATTTGTTAAACCTTATCGTTTGTGTGAGATGTCCCCAAATTGCCCAAATCAGTTTCCCAATTACTCTTGTCATTTTAATAGTCCTTATTGATCATGGTGAAGTTCTAATGACCTAAGGAGCCAAACACATTCCCAACTCCCTCCTTAAATGACTAAATTCATTCTCCGGAAGGGGTTTTGTGAAGATATCGGCTAGGTTTGACTTTGACTCAACATATGTGAGCACAATGTCTCCCCTAGCTACGTGATCTCTTATGAAGTGATGACGCACTTCAATGTGTTTGGTCCTCGAATGATGGACTGGATTTTTAGTTAGGTTGATTGTGCTAATGTTGTCACACAGCACTTGTACACCCTTATAAGAAAGTCCATAATCCTCTAGGGTGTGTATCATCCACAATAACTGTGATACACTCTCTCCCATGGCAATATATTCAGCCTCGGTCGTGGAGAGAGCAACACAATGTTGCTTCTGACTTGACCAGCTAACTAAACATGAACCTAAAAATTGGCAACCCCCACTCGTACTTTTCCGATCCAATTTGCACCCAGCATAATCGGAGTCGGTATAACCTATCAAGTCAAATGATTCAGTGCGAGGGTACCAAAGACCTACTCTAATTGTGCCTTTAAGGTATCTCAGAATTCTCTTAACTGCAATTAAGTGAGATTCCTTGGCACGGACTTGATACCTAGCGCATGCCCACAAAGAAGTATGTCCGATCGACTAGCTGTGAGATATAGAAGACTACCGATCATGCTTCTATATTGCGTTAGATCAACTGATTTTCCACTCTCATCATTGTCAAGACGAGTGCTCGTCGCCATAGGAGTGGATACTTCCTTAGAATCACTCATTTTGAATTTCTTAAGCATCTCTTGAGTGTATTTTGCTTGATGGACATAAATGCCATCTCTAGTTTGTTTGATTTCTAGTCCAAGGAAGAATGTCAATTCTCCCACAAGACTCATTTCAAACTCACTTTCCATGTGAGTGATAAATTCATTTAAATAGCCCTTGTTATTTGAGCCACAAATTATGTCATCGACATATACTTGGGCTACAAAAATATTTTCACCATCTCGACGAAGAAATAGTGTTGGGTCTATTTGACCCCTTACAAAACCCTTTTCTAATAGATAAGTCGACAACCTTTCGTACCAAGCTCGAGGTGCTTGTTTTAGCCCATAAAGAGCTTTCTTGAGCTTGAACACGTGGTTTGGAGCTTGGTATTCACAAACCCGGTGGTTGTTCAACGTAGACTTCTTCTTTAATGAAACCATTTAAGAAGGCCGATTTAACGTCCATTTGATAGAGCTTGAAACCTCTATGTGCAGCAAAAGCTAGCATTGAACGAATGGACTCCAATCGTGCCACAGGAGCATAGGTCTCATCATAATCGAGGCCTTCAACTTGACTATAGCCCTTGGCTACTAGTCTTGCCTTGTTTCTTACTACCTCTCCCTTTTGGTTTAACTTATTTTGAAGACCCATTTAGTTCCAATAATGGTGGTCTTCTTAGGTCTAGGAACCAAGTCCCACACTTGGCTTCTTTCAAATTGACCTAACTCATCTTGCATAGCTATGACCCAATCAGGATCATGCAATGCCTCATCAACTAGTTTAGGTTCGATTTCTGAGATCAAAGCAACCTCATTCGACTCATTTCTGAAGAATGATCTAGTCCTAACCCCTTGTTGGATGTCTCCCACAATATGGTCTTGTGGATGACTAGAGACTATCCTAGATTGCCTTGGAGTTGGCGGTGCCTCATGAGTGGTCTCACTCGGCACAGGCAAGAGATCAGATTGAGCCCTTTCTTGCCTTTGCTCATCATCTTCAGAGTCAACTTCGACCCTTCCAATGTTTTGATCATTCAAACTTAGATTTCTAAGTTCGAATTGAATTTCTCCTACATCCCTTGATTGATCATTTGAGTTAGGGATTTCTTCAAAAGCTACATCAGAGGACTCTTCAATCAATTTAGTCCTATTGTTGTAGACTCGATAGGCTTTGCTGGTGAGCGAGTACCCAACCAGTATCCCCTCATCAGCCTTGGCCGAAAATTTTCCAAGATGGTCCTTGGTATTTAAAATGAACACCTTACAACCAAACACCCTAAGATGTTTAATTGTAGGCGGTTTCCCAAACCAAAGTTCATGGGGAGTCTTTCCTAAAAACCTATGTATCAGAATTCGGTTTTGCACATAGCAAGCTGTATTCACAGCTTCAGCCCATAAGTAGCTCGGTAGGGAGTACTCATGAAGCATGCTTCGTGCAGCCTCTTGTAAGACTCGGTTCTTTCTCTCCACAACCCCATTTTGCTGTGGGGTCCTTGGAGTAGAGAACTCATGCCTATATCCCTTTTCTTGACAAAACTCTAAAAACCTATGATTTTGAAATTCCCCACCATGATCACTTCTAATGGTTTTAATTGTTGTCGATTTTTCATTTTCAGTTCTTCTACAAAAGGAAATAAAAATATCTATAGTTTGGTCCTTATGTTTCAAGAAGAAAGTCCATGTGTATCTAGTAAAATCATCAACGATTACCAAACAATATCTACTTCCATTCAATGATATTACACTACTGCAATCAAATAGGTCCATGTGCAATAAATCTAAAGCAGTAGATGTACTTACATTGCTTTTACCTTTATGGACAGCTTTTGTTTGCTTACCCTTTTGACATGCATCACATAGTTTGGTCTTGTGGAACTTGATGCTTGGTAAGCCTCGCACTAATCCTTGGTTGGCCAACTTCCAGATGTTCTTCATGTTTACATGTGCCAATCTTCTATGCCATAACCAAGACTCTTCTTCTTTCGACATGAAACACTTAATCAAAGCATTAGTAGCACTTTTAAATGATACTTGATAAATATTGTCAACCCTTGTGCCTACTAGTACAGTGTCAAGTGTGTCAATGTGTTTAACCAAACATTGACTTGAATGAAATTCAATTGTGTAACCCGTATCACACAATTGACTGACACTTAGGAGATTAAAAGTCATCCCTTGACTAGAAGGACATTCTTGATATGAAGACATTCGGATATATGAATGTCTCCAATTCCTACAACCTTAAGGCTACCATTATTACCAAAAGACACATTACCTCTACTTTTGTTTTGAATGGTAGTAAATAGTGATTTGTTCCCAGTCATGTGCTTGGAGCATCCACTATCAACAAACCAAGTTGATAGATGCTCCCCCTCGACCAATGCCTACAATACACGAAAAATAGAGGTTTTAGGTACCCAAATCTTGGGACCTAATGCTTCTACAACGAAAGACCTAGGAACCCATGCCTTGGTCATACCTTTCCTAGTTCCATGAACTCTAGAAACATGTGATCTACTATTTTGAGTTCTAGACATTAGAGAAATGAAACTCGACTCCTTGGGTTGATACCCTAACCCGGCTTTGTTGTAAACTGCCCTTTGGGCATTTAGAATCATGTCTAGAGTCTTAGAGCTAGTTGAGAATTTCTCAAGCATTTTCTTGAGTTTCTCAACCTCACCCTTTAAGGCCTTGTTCTCATCCTCAAGGACTTCTAGATGTAGGTCATCGACCTCATCTTCCCTAAGGGTCCTTAAGGTTTTACTTCTTCTTTCAACAATTTATTTTCTGTTTTTGACTTTTTAAGCAATGTAGATAAGTGAGTGATAGTTTTATAACACTTTTCTATATGAGAAGGGGTTACCTCTTCATCATCCGAAGATGATGAAGCCGTGGTTGAAGCGCTTGAGTCATCACTCTCGGATTCGGACTCTTCCCTTGCCATGAGTGCCAATTGCCGAGTGCTCTTTTCCATCTTCTCTTCTTCCTCCGATGAGCTTGATGAGGACTCATCCCAAGTGGCCTTGAGGGCCTTCTTCTTCTTGGCTCTTTCCTCCTTCCTTTTGACTCGTTCCTCCTTCCTCTTTAGTTTCGGACACTCGCTCCGAATGTGTCCTTTCTTGCTACACTCATAACATGTAACATTAGATTTATCAAAATTTTGATCATTAGTTTTACCTTTTCCTTTGTATCTTCGGCCTCTTCTCATAATCCTCCTTACGAAGTTCGCCATCTCGCTTGATGATGATCCACTTTCATCATCGGATTCGGAAGAAGAGGTGGATGAGGAAATCTCCTTTTCTTTCTTCTTTCCTTCTTCCTTCTTCCATCCTTGCTCTTTGGTCCTGCAAATAAAGCAATACCCTTCTCTTTTGACCTTTGTTAGCAAGCTCATGAAGTTCCATCTCACAGAAAAATTCATCTAGTTTAACAATGGAAAGATCCTTGGATACCTTGTAGGCATCTACCATGGATGACCACAAGGCATTCCTAGGAAAAGATTTAAGAGCGTACCTTACTAAGTCACGGTTTTCTACCCGTTCATCCACGGAGTGGAGACCATTGATGATCTCCTTGAATCTCCCATGAAGTTCACTCACCGTTTCATTGTCCTTCATGGTTAGATTTTGGAGCTGATTCAAGAATAGGTCCCTCTTGGCAATCCGAGAATCCCGAGTTCCCTCTTGGAGCTCGATGAGTTTGTTCCATAGGTCTCTTGCACTTGAGAACGGACCTACCTTGACGAGTTGGTCCTTGGCGATTCCACATTGCAAGGTGACCATAGCCTTGGCATCGGCTTGTGCTTTGCGGAGTTGTTCGGTAGACCACTTTGACGACTCGAGTTCCTTACCTTCTTCATCCTTTGGTGGTGTGAAACCTTCCTTGACTGAGAACCACATGGCTATGTCGGTTTTGAGGTAGTACTCCATGCGGCCCTTCCAATATTGAAAATCTGCTCCTTCGAAGTAAGGTGGACGGTTGGTGCTAAATCCCTCCTTCATGGCCATTGTTTTGCTCTTTGGGTTGTTAAGCCGAAATGAAGAGCACCAGGCTCTGATACCACTTGTTGGGACCTTAGATGGCTAGAGGGGGGTGAATAGCCTCTTTGAAAAACACTAAACAACAATTTCTTCAAGAACTTTGTTAGCACAGCGGAATTAGAAAACTAAAACAAGAAAACACAGCACACTAACTCAGAGATTTACGAGGTTCGGGGATAACTTGCCCCTACTCCTCGGCGTGTCCGTAAGGTGGACGAATCCTCTTGATCTTTCGGTAGATCACACCCCGGAAGCTATCCGGCTAAAGGATTCTCCTTCTCGGTGGAGTAACCTCTCCACAAAGTCTTTAACAAAATAAGAAATTAAGTGAAAATGATCAAAGGAAGCTCACAGCCACAATCAGCGAAGAACAATCAGCGAAGAACAAGCACACTGCTTCAATCTTCAGAATTTTTCTCCACACACTGTTTTTCACAGCAAGAGCACAAAAAGCATTGTTCCGAGAGCCTCTCCTCTCCACCTTCATATGCCTCTCTGCTCTGTAACGGATCTCTGCCAAACCTGCAGCAAATCCCTGCAAATCCCTGCAACCGTCCACGACGTCGCCAATCACACTTCTTCCTTGTCTGATTGTCTCAGCTCCCACCAATGGCATCCTCGTTTCCACTGGTACCTCTGAGCTTGAACCTATCAGCACAAGTCAAGCTGATTTCGACCAAACGGCTGCCAGCAGATCGCAAACGAGACGTTGCTACCAAAACTGGTTTGTCCGCAGCGAGACACAGCAAAAGCTTTTTGTTGCCTTCTACTAATGATCCTTAATTTGAATTCACCCAACATCGTAATCTGTAACCTGAAACTTCGAGAAAACTTGCAGCAGATGGTTAGAAACGAAATAGGTAAAAGCAATTGCGAATCAGAAACAATAAGAGAAAGCGCATGCAAAACAAGCCATACTGTGGATCGGTCAGCAGACCGATCCACGCTTCTATTTATCGTCACTGATCGGTCTGGGGACCGATCAGGTGCTTGTCTGATCGGTCCCAAGACCGATCCACCCCTTCACGCGAATCTGGCACCGAAGCCTGATCGGTCTGTGGACCGATCAGGACTCAGCTGGATCGGTCCGTAAGACCGATCAGTATCCACTCAGCGCTACTGAGGATCATCTGATCGGTCCCCGGACCGATCAGTATCCACTCAGTGTGCTACTGAGTGTTATCTGATCGGTCCCCGGACCGATCAGTATACACTCAGTGTGCTACTGAGTGTTGCCTGATCGGTCCCCAGACCGATCAGGAAACTGGATCGGTCTGCAGACCGATCAGCCGTGCCATTGTGCCACTGGATCGGTCTGCAGACCGATCCAAAACTGTGAGTCTCGAGTCAAGCTTCCAAGCTTGCTGTCCTCACCCCTGACGGTCCAGAGAGCGTGCTACCGAACCCTCTCCAACCATACATGCCAAGCTTCCACACTTGGACTTCCCAATTGCCTGGTTTCACTTACCAGGACTTTCCAAATGCCTAACATTCCAGTTAGGACTTTCCCACTGCCTGGATTCACTCACCAGGACTTTCCCGTGCCAAGCTCCTCGCTTGGACTTTTCCCAATCAGGTCAATCAGGTTAACCAAGTCAACCTTGATTAGTAATTAGTCTGAGTTAATTTAATATCTGATTCA
The DNA here is from genome assembly GCF_018446385.1 of Zingiber officinale. Lineage (NCBI taxonomy): Eukaryota > Viridiplantae > Streptophyta > Magnoliopsida > Zingiberales > Zingiberaceae > Zingiber > Zingiber officinale. The sequence continues at coordinate 50,647,168 of NC_056001.1, read as the reverse complement.
AACTTAAATCAGTGTCAACATCAAAACAACATCCAGGTCAGACTGTATCAACAGTAGCCTCTTATTTATAGAGTTCTATACCCACCTATACCCACCTTCTATACCCACCCAATAGGGGCCGGCCAAGCTAGCTTGGGATCAAGCTAGGGCCGGCCTAGGTATAAAATTGGGTGGCCGGCCCTAGCTTGAACCCAAGCTAGTAGGGCCGGCCAAAATAAATTAAAAAAGAAATTTAATTTTAATTTTTATTATGTGGTAGATATAATTTAAAGAGAATTAAAATTAAAATATCTCTCTTGTAAAAGATTTACAAAAGATTAAAGAAAGAGATTAGATCTCTTTCCTTATTTGTAGATTGGAGAGATTTTTTATTTAAAATTATTCACATGTTAATAAAATTAAAATTATAGATATTTCCTTTTATTAACCATGAAGAGATTTTTAAAGAGAAATTTTATTTTTTAAAATTTCCGGAAACAAATAAGGAAAGTTTTAATTGTTGATTGAAACTTGTCCAATTTGCTTCCTCTTGATGTGGCCGGCCATTAGAGTTTATTTGGGAAATTTTATTTTATTTTTCTCAAATAAATCATGTCAAGGAAATTAAGGAAATTTTATTGTAAATAAATTTCCTAATTTGCCTAGGCCAAGGAATATAAAAGAAGGGGTAGGGGTGCCTTCATGAGACACAACCTCTATTGTTTTCTCTCCCTTTTCCTTGGTGTGGTCGGTCATTACCCTCTCCCTCTCTTCCTCTTGTGGTGGCCGAATACTTCATCTTTCTTGGAGTTCTTGTTGTGGCCGGATACTACTTGGAGAAGAAGAAGAAGAAGGAGAGAAAGCTAGCATCTCTTGGAGCTTGGTTAGTATTTTGATTTTCTTCTTTGGTAAAGTTCTTCCTTTGTGGCCGAACCTTGCTTGGAGGAGAAGAAGGTGGTTGGTGGTTTCTCATCTCGGTAGATCGCTGCCCACACAACGTCCGAGGTTAGAAGAGGAATACTGTAGAAGATCAAGAGGTTTTCTACAAGGTATAACTAGTAATTTCTATTTCCGCATCATGCTAGTTATTTATGGAAATAATACTAAATACAAGAGGCTTACGTTCTAGAATTTCGAATATGTTTTTGAGTTGTGTTCTTTATTTTTCTTTTCCTTGTGATTTGATTGTTCTCTTTGGTTAACCTAAAGTTATTTTAGGAAATTAAATATTAGCTTTCTATTAAAGGTTTTGTCTAGTTGGTGGTGGTTGCTCCCAAACGGGTCGGTTGCCCGTTGACCCGGTTCGCCGGGTCGAACCGGAACCGCCCGGCAAGTTGCCGGGCGGTTCCGGTTCATTGATGTAAAACGGCGAACCGCGGTTAACCGGCGGGTTGAACCGGCGGTTGAACCGCCGGTTAACCGGCGGTTCGTAGCCGTTGGGAGGGTTTTTGGGTATTTTTTTCAACGGTTAGGATCATTTGACCATTTTTTGATCAATGGCTATGATTTAGTGTCCGTTACTATCAAAACTCTATAAATAGAGAGCTTATTTCATCATTTTTCACACACATCTTCTCTACTCTTAATCTCATTTTCGTATTCTCTAATCTCTACACGCTTTCGTTTTCAATTACAATGGAAGGAGGCCGCGGAGGTGCATCATCTCGAGCTCGGAAGGGAAAGCAAATAATGAATCCGCGGGAGGAGGACCCCAACATTCAATCCACCGATGATGAGATCGAGCATCTTCCGAATTCGACACCCGACACACAAGGAAGTACCGATGCAATTACTTCTAAGGTTCGGGAACTTCCTCCTCTAAAGTCTTCTATTTTTACTAAACATTTTGAGAAGGTCACTCTTTCGTCGGGAGAAATGCGTGCAAAATGTAAGCACTGCAATGCTTCCTACAAATTCCAAGCCGGCGGCGGCTATGGGTCATTGAAACGACATGTAGAAACGAAGCACCCGACGGAATATGGACTCAACCGTTCTCAAACACAATTATCAAGATTTTTTTTCAACTAGCGGTAGTACCGATTCCGGTTTATTTTTATATTCGGATAATAAATTAAGAGAATCATTAGCTAAATTTGTTTCCGTAGAACATCTTTCTTTTAGTTTTGGATCTAAATGCACATTTGAAGATTTTTGTAAAGAATCTCTTAATCCATGTGCTAAACGTGTTCCTAGGACTACACTTACTCGTATAATTAAAAATTAGTAAAACAAGGAAAAAGAATTTAATTGATGAATTTAGTAAATTAGATAATAAAGTTTCTTTATGTTCCGATATTTGGAGTGATCATTGGCAAACACATTCGTATATGGGTGTGACTTGCCATTGGATCGATAACTCTTGGAATCTCCAAAAAAGATTATTAGCTTATAGAGTTTTGATGAATCACATAATGCTCATAATATCGCACAATTATTATGTTTAATTTTAGAAGAATATGGTTTAACTCATAAAATATTTTCAATATCATTAGATAATGCTAGTTCTAATACCGCTTGTATAGATGATCTAAAATTTGTTTGTCAACCTATTATTGGAGGTTTATTTTTTCATATTCGTTGTGTATGCCATGTTTTAAATTTATGTGTTCAAGATGGTTTAAAAATTTTAGAAAGTTATATTAAACCAATTAGAATTGCAATTTCTTATTTATGGTCTCATCCATCTATAATGAAACAATGGGGTAGGTTTTGTAAAATTAATGGAATGAGACCTAAAAAATTTCACGTGATGTACCAACACGTTGGAATTCAACATACCAATTATTACAAGATTCATTTCAATATAAAGAATTATTATGTTCATTTTTGCACAAAACACTAATGCTAATATATATTTATTTTCACAACAATGGAATATTTGTAGTAGTATTTGTGAAATTTTAAAAGTATTTAATGATGCAACCGAACAACTTTCCGGTGTTTATTATCCCATTTGCTCAATTAGTTTTAGAAAATTTTTCTAATATAGTATTAGTTTTAAATGAACATATTAATAATGAATCTTTATCTCCTTGCATCTTAGCTATGAAAACTAAATGGGAAAAATATTTTATTTAATTCCTGAAATTTATTTAATTGCATTTGCTTTAGATCCTAGATTTAAATTAGAAGTTTTACAAGAAATGTTAACTTTATATTATGATGCTTTAATTCCAATTAAAGATTCTTCTTCCCCTGATCCAAATTAATATTATATATAATGTTAGAATTTATTTATATGATATTTATAATCAATATTATGCAAAATATGGAACACAAATTAATATTTCTGAAATTCAACAAACTACTAGCAGTAATTTAAAACTTACAAAAGCACAACTCTTATTAAAAGAACGGACAAAACGTCTGACGGGATCCTCAAGTTCCACACAGGAACTTGAGAATTATTTTACGACTTCTTTGATTTTAATGAAGCAGATAGCGAAAACTTGATATCTTAAAGTGGTGGTCACTGAAGGCTCAAAGCTTTCCCTTTCTCCGTGATCGCAAAAGAAATTTTAGCTTGTCCAATGTCAACTGTTGCTGTGGAGCAGACGCTCAGTGTTGCGGCAACATATTAGATGAACGACGATCAACTTTGTCTCGACTCATTGGAAGCCCAAGCATTCGGACGATTGGACCAGAGCGGAGAAAAGAATCCAAGGAATGCAACTTTCAGATGACGAAGTTGAAGATTTTGATACTGAAGGAACAAATACGACAGGAACAGGAAATGGAAGTGAATGAAAATGTAAAAGGATAAAAATGTAAAAGAACTACGTGGGCTTTGATTCCCCTAAAGGGATACGTAGGCAACTTAAATAAGTGCAAGCCCTTTTTTTAATAAATTTTAATTTCTAATTTTTAATGTTTAATGTTTAATTTTTAATTTTTAATTTTTATTAACATATTAATCTTGAACCGTGACGAACCGTGACGAACCGTGAACCGGCGGTTCTGAACCGTGAACCGTAACCGTCTTGGGCGGTTAAGGTTAAGGGTCGACCTGCCTGGAACCGTCGAACCGGCGGTTCCGAACCGTCGAACCGTCGGTTCCGAACCGTGGTCAGGTCTAGTCGGTGGTGGTTGCTCCCATATCCAAGAAGGCCATGTGCCTCGCCACCTCAGTACTGGGAACCTTTTATGGAAATTAATATTTAATGGAATTAATAACTTAAGGAGACTTGGGTCGAACTTGTTAAGTTCCGCAGGAGATCCAAGTCAAAACCTAAAAGAACAAATAGATTAAGTTTTGGATCAAACGTGTTAAGTTCCGCAGGCGATCCAAAATTTAATTTAAAAGAACACATGGTAGCTAGGAAAAGGTTCAGACCTTTGTACAAAATTTTTGTACAGTGGAACCTATAGGTTTTCCGAGTAGCAACCAACAATATTATGTATATATGGATTTTTCTTTATGCTGATCAGGACATTCCATACTTATTATGTTCAGGACATAGGTTTTTGATATTCTATCTGACCCGTGTACTCTAGATCTTGGTATGTGACCATCGATTTTACCGTACTCATTTTATACATATGGATATGGTTATGTTGATCAGTTTATGACCATGCTTAGTGTCATGCATCATGATTGCATGCTGCGCGATTGTCGGCTCTACTATGGTTGAGCACATCGCCATGTATTGCACACACCACCACTTATGGATTAGTGGTATATCATGCAGTGTGTGGACTCTGCTTGGCTCCGTTGGTCCGAGGACTCAGCGTGGTAGCCGGCCGAGTTCCGCTCTGTTTGGCTCCGTTTAGTAGAATAGTAGCCGGCAGACGGTGGACTCTGCTTGGCTCCGTTGGTCGGTGAGTAGCCGGCAGAGATTTCCTCCCGTCATCATGTACCGGAGATGAGAGCATTTAGCTCCCCATTTATGATTTGGGGTCACAGGACGGGAGTACTCCGACAGATCCCGTCCACTCGGTCACTCATCGGGAGTAGTGACGACAGAGTGCACGGTTGTCACACCCTACCCTCGGTCTCGCCATTTGTGTGTGAGATGATCGACTGGCGGTGACCAGACGCATCATTAGCATCATATGCATTGATGCATTTATATTTTATGATTGTGTTTGCTGCATTTTGCTGCATTTTGGTTGGATACATACTTTTGACCATACGTGATTATTGACACTTTCGGTTTGACGACCCTTTGTCCGGATAGGAGTTCCCGAGTACAACTTCCTCGATTACTTTCAGCTTTATATATTCCTATATATGATTAGGAAGTCGTATTCCATGTTTGTTGCTGTTAGATATATCTTACTACTCATGTCCATTGGTATTCGCTGAGTTGTTGAACTCACCCCCGTTGACACTATCTTTTCAGGTACCAGGTTATTTATGGTGTCGCTTGGAGCATCCTGTCTGCTGGTCCCCACGTCACATCAGAAGCCATATCTCCGCATTTTTGGTTATTTGATCTTGGTATATGAGATGTATGTATTTGACTTTGTGTGTTTTGGTTTTGTGTTTTGGTTTTGGTACAGCCGAGTGGGCTGCTTTATTTTTTTACTGCGTGGTTGTGTCAGCCAGAGGCTGAATTTGATATTAACTGCGTGGTGTTTGTTTCTTTTATTGTTATTATTCCAGCCGCATGTGGCTGAGGTATATGGTGCTTGTAGAAAAGTTTCAGATTGTCCGCCGTACTGGGGAGATGCTGCCGAAATTTCTTCGGACAGAGACTCCTCCGGGGCGTGACAGGATGTGCCACTACATGCTTCTAGTTTACTAACTGCCATATGTGAATCATATTTACTACATTTTTTTTATTGTCGTGAGTGATGCAGAAATCTCGATTCTTTCATTTTCTGTTGATCAATGTTTTTATAAGAAGTTTTGATGATTTCTATTTTTATTTATGATTTCTGTTCTTAGTCACATTGCCCAAATATCTTAACAGACATAGGACTTTTAACTAGACATTCTCCTATAATGTCTACTAAATTAATTAGATTCACACTACCCTTATGCATGATATTATGAAGAAGTCTGCACCTAATTGTTTATTTATGGTTTCTGTAATGCTTTAAGTTGCAATCAATACTTTGGAATGCTCCATATATTGTCACTTCAATACCATATATATTTTCCATTACTTATGCAAATAGTAATGAGGTTTTAATTGTTGGTTTTATCTAATTATATTTTGTCAATTATTATGTGATGATGCCTAGAAATGGAAGAAAATAGAGTTGATGATCAGGAATACATTCCCCAAGTTTCAGAAGATCGAAAGCCACAAATTGGAATGGAATTCTTATCACTAGAGGATGCATATTCGTTCTACAACCAATATGCACGAGAAGCCGGATTTAGTTCAAGGATGTACACGAGCAAGAAAAATAAGATAACAAATGAAGTAACGTGGAAACAAATTGTATGCTTTAAAGAAGGGCATACAGATGTAATGCGGTGGAATAAACATGCAAAATTTGATCAACTGACAAGGGAAAGAGCACGTGGGTCAGTTAGAACGGGATGTAAGTCAAATATTGCATTTGTCAAGAAACAAACTGGACCTAATTGAGTTGTCAGTAATTTTGTAGAAACCCATAGTCATCCACTTGTAACTCCATCAAAGGTGCATTTGCTACGCTCACATCGTAATGTTTCTGCTGCAAAAAAAACTTTAACTCAATAATTTTCAGAGGCAAATGTGCCAACTTATCAACAAATGCGATTATTAGAGATAGAGTATGGAGGACCTGAAGGTGTAGGTTGCACAAAAAGAGATATTAGAAATTTTGAAAGAAATCTAAGGGATGAACAAAAGGGTATTGATGCAGAAACACTCATTGAGTTTTTTACATCTGAGCAAGAGAAGAATTCGACTTTTTTATTTGATTACGAGACTGATTCAGATAACAGATTTAGTAGGTGCTTTTGGGCTGATCATGTATCAAGAAGGGCATACAGTGTATTTCGTGATATAGTGGTATTTGATACGACATATAACACCAACAGATATGGCTTGATTTTGGCACCATTTGTAGGAGTTAATCATCATCATTAAACAATTCTTTTTGGCTGCGGGTTTCTTAGTGATGAGAAAACTGATTCGTTTGTTTGGTTGCTTACAAAGTTCTTAGAAGCTATGCCCAAAGGTGCACCAAACATTATCATCACTGACCAGGATCCTGCTATGACAAAAGCTATTGCACAGATTTTCCCTCAAACAGTGCATTGATATTATTTGTGGCATATATTGAATAAATTCCCAGATAAATTGGACCCTTTGACTTTCCGAAACCACTATCAAACCATAAAGAATGTCATTGCAAATTCTACAACGCCTGATGATTTTGAAAAATCATGGGAAGAAGCTATCAAGTGTGCTAACTTAGGGAATAATGATTGGTTGTCTTTGATGTATGAACTGCGACACAGATGGGTGCCAATATATTTTAGCCATATATTTTGTGCTGGAATGTCAAGTAGTCGAAGATCCGAAGGTTCACATGCATTTTTCAAGAGATATGTTTCAAATAAGAACTTATTGATGGATTTTGTCACCCGTTTTAATAGAGCACTAAGACACCAAAGGCACAATGAGTTGGTTGCAGACCATATTGATATGAATGAGCATCCTAAGATTAATACAAACTGGCCAATGGAAATTCAAATGGTTAAGGTGTACACAAAAAAGAAATGGCTTGAATTTCAAAGTGAGATGACCGAAAGTCATGGTTATTACGTGCAACATGCATTTACAGGTGTTGATTCAGTGGTTTACCATGTGATGAAATTTCAAAGTTCTTTTTCCTCCAAATCAAGGGTGCTCACGCATGATAAACAAAGAGATTACATATCGTGTAGTTGCACAAAATTCGAGTTCGAGGGCATTCCATGCAGGCATATGTTAGCTTTTTTCCGTATCAACCAGGTGTTTCATTTGCCCGATACATATATACTTAAGCGATGGATAAGAGATGCAAAAGTTGGAGCAGTATATGGTTTGGGTGAGCAAAATGTCATCGATGATCCAGATCCAGAAAATTTTTTGATGTCGAGACACTCAAGGTTATCCTATAAAGCTTCAATATTAATTGATGATGCATCTTTGACTAATGAGGGGACAACCTTCTTGGATGAACAATTTGATTGTATCTATAATAAAGTTCAAGAGTTGAACATTAGTAGAGCATGCAGTGATAGAAGTCAAAGGAAGAAATCCATGGACGAGGGTCTTGGTATTATTGATCCTTCTTTAGTTAGAACAAAGGGATGTGGGAAGAGATTGAAATCAGCGAAGGAGAAATCAACCTCAAATTCCAGGCTATGTCATGGATGTGGACATCGAGGAGTGTCACATGACAAGCTTAATTGTCCAAATTTACAGCAAGGGTAAGTGTCTATTAATTCTGCATTTATATTATAATTTTACTTGCAAGAACAGATTAATTTTATTATATTTTATAAATATGACACTGTGTTAATTTTCAGGTCAACTCAAGATAATTATCATAACAGCGTTGATGATACATATGAACCAGATTTGGCATCTATATCTGGTACTATTAACGTTTTTCTGTTGAATTATAGTGGTTTATTGAGAAAATGTAAATAATAATTATTTTTATTGTAACAGGTTCTAATAACATGTGTTAGGATGCTAACTATGGTTGGTATTCATCTATTTGCTTTGTTGGTAAGTTTGATTGATTTATTGTGTTTATTATATTGAGGTGTTTGCTTATTGTGATTTAGTGTCATTGGAAACAGTATGTATAGGTTTGAGTCTTTATGTGATTGTAGATTAACTTTTTGGTGTGGGTTTAAAATTTTGAGATTTGATAGTTGCTACTTTTTTACTTGCTGTAAATTATTTCATTCGTGAATGATTTGTCCATTCACCATTGTCAAAAGTAGTAATGTAGCATAGGACACAAAATGTAGTGAATGTAGCACAGCGCACAAATCAGATTTACACAAGTGAATGTAGCACAGTACACAAAATGTACACAACCAATTAGAAAAGTAGTAAATGCTATATTTTGTTATATTTTACAATCCTAAACATCATATTGTTGCACAAGATAATCTCACAAAGATCAACTTCTTAACTTGATAGATCAAACAAATTTAGCTACATGGATATCATATTATTTATTTCTTAGATTGTTAATCTGATTCACATACTGTTTTAATTTTTTTATTTTATGTTGTGGTATCATATTTTTTATCATTCACATACTGTTTATATTGTTGATCCAATTAGGCTGATAATTTCCTGCGTGGATATCTTGGTTGGAAACTATTCGCTTACTCTTCTCAGCATGGTGTTCAGGTACTTGAAAAAGTTTGTAAGAGGCACAGAAGATGACAGTTTGGTAATTGAATATGAGCTGTATTAGTAATTCATGTATTATCTGACATCAAAAACTATGTACTTTGGTAATTGAGTATGAGCTGTATTCCTAATTCATGTATTATCTGACATCAAAACCTTTTTACTTGTGGATGCTAGATGCAGTTCATGGACAACTCTAATGGCATTGTGTTGGATGTGTCTTTGATGCTACATATATTTTCTTTAATTCTGGCTATATCTCTCATTTATTTCTTGTATGTGCCTTGGACATAAGTTGGTACTGAGATATATCTCTACATATTTGTTCTTTAATGAAGCATGAAAGAGGAATGGATTTGCTTTTCGTTTGTTCACTGTAACTCACTTTGATGCAGTAACACTCAATACTCCTTTGCTTTTCGTTTGCTCACTGTAACTCACTTTGATGCAATAAAATAGTAATAAAATGAACAAATGGAATCTATCAAGAAGCGGCATCGCTATTTAATGGATCTAAAGGGTTTGGATACAACAACAGCTGGGGAAGAAAGACTTCAAAGATATTCAGCAAATCTGCAGTCATTCAGACAAATAAGAAAATGAATTCTCCTCGACCTAGCATCAAATGTAACCGAGCTGATTTACTGTTTGTTTGTTTCTGAATCAAACCTAATTTTCAGTTCCACAATGTTTTTGATTTTAGTCCCAACAGTACTTATGATTGAATTTTATGTGAGTGGTTATAGGAACGAGATGAAATGATTCTCCCAATCTAAGCCATATATGTCAGTAAACACTTTAATGCATACTTTCATAATCCTTACCGAACATTGAACTCCAAGACTAGTTGATTAGGTCCAAACATATCGAGCCAGACCTGCTGGATAAAAGATGCTATAATCAAGAGAAGACGCACTCACTAAGCTATGAATAAAACAGCTTTTGATTTCTCTTTCATTGTAAATGACTATTTGTCTCTTCCTAAAAATATCACTGATAAGATGAATTACCATTAAATTATCTTGTAGACTATATTTTCATAAAAGCATCAATGTCTATAGCTATCATATTCCAGATGGTTGAAGATCTAGTACTATAATCAAGGTCCTCTAGTGAAAAAAAAAAAAGAAAATTGTGAAGATGCTGCCAACATACTCAAATTAATTGCAAGCATAAGACCATTTAGTGGAGCAATCCAATTTGACAGGCCATTTAGAGCTAAAATTGTATAGAGCAATTCATAACTAAATATATAGCATCAAAGACGGAGTACAACAATTAATAAAACTAAATATGTATATAACTACTCAAAACAATTGATTCATTACAACTTACAAAATCCAGACCAACCATCATTACAAAGATTGCAACCATCATCAAAGACGGTGTCAACATCATCCATCATTACATTTCTTTGTCACATTACAAAACTAGCACTACTTAACTAGACCAACCAACAAACAAAACAAGTATATAGCCAAAAGAAATAAATTCACTATGACTAATATCCAGACCATAAGCGGTACATTTCAATTTCTCATATTATTTCGAGGATAAACAATGTGTTCACTTCCTAATCTTGACTCCACTCTTGGCAACATCCTAAAATGTATATCATTGGTGTCAACATTTAGTTTAGTATCGGACATCACCCACTTTAACCATCCATGCTGCCTACATCCATAATATAGTCTTCCTGGGTTCTTGATCGATCTAGAGACTAGCACAAATGCTGTTAATCCGCAGTCCCTGCAACGTACAGTTTCATATTTGGTATGGTTGATGCTACTGTTACTTGATGATGTCATTCAATAACAACCTAAAAGTAAAAATTAACAAAATCAAGTTAAATAATAGCAGTTTGCATAAGTAATGAAGAATATAGATGGTATTCAAGTGACAATATTTGGAGCATTCCAAAGAAATGATTGCAACTTAAAGCGCTACAAGAATATAACTACAGATAGACTTGTATTGTATCTCAAAGATTAGTGAAAACTCTGTCAGCTAAACCTGCACAACTGATTCCTAACAAACCTAGTAGGCCATAGAAAATCAATCATTTTGCTAGCTAGCTAGCTTTGATTGCATGAGCCTCTGAATGATTGAAGGAATCTAAGGTTGTTTGGTGGGCCAGTCGAAAGGCGATTAAATCAAACCAAAGTGTTCGAGTTGGACGATGATGAACATCCGTCGATGGATTATTGTGTTCAACTTAATTTTCCTCTGACCACAACATTTACAAAGCATGATCACTTGGCCACAGTTCAACAGAAGAAGATATCACAAAGATCAAATTGTTAATTGATCTTATAAAACTTCTTATAATTCCTATGACTGTTCAGTTCAACAGAAGAAGATATCACAAAGATCAACATAACAAATCACAGATAAAAACATTGATCATGCACACTGATATTGTTAATTGATCTTATAAAAACTTCATATAATTCTTGTGACTGTTCAGTTTATCAGAAGAATCTATCAGCATCAATTCGCATCAATTCGGGCACTGCGACAAGAGTTCTTAGAATCTAAACATTGCACTGCGACAAGTAGAGTTATTATCAGAATCTAAACATTATCAGAATTGATAGAATATTTGATTGAAATCAAGTATTCCTTTATCGAGGTTAACATGCGCCCTCCAATAGAGATTAGAGTAAAGAGAGAGACAAGAGGTAATCGGTGAGGAAATTTGTATTGAGTTTGCAGGTAAAAATCCCGTTAGGGCAGAACCCGCGACAAGAGGAAATTAAATGAGAAACAATAACAATAATAATCTGTGAGGTTTTACCTGCAAAGAAACTGGTCGCGTTGAGAGATGGGAACCCTAGATACACCGACGGCTGCTAGACGAGGAAGGCTGCGGCAAGTGAGGGACGGGAACCCTAGCTCCGTTCCACAAGCCGAGATGCAGCTCGGCAAGTGAGGTCTTCTGTTCTCTCGACGGAAGGCCGCGAGCCGCACCCGCGAGGATCAGTAAAGGGCGGGGGCTCGGCGAGAAGGAAGGCGGGCAGAAGACTTGAACCGCGTTAGGGCAGAACCCGCGACGTGAGGGAGAAGGAAGGCGAGGAGAAGATCACTAGCCGACGAGGAGAAGATCACTAGACGACGAGGAGGAAGGCGAGGGCAGAACCTGCGACGCGAGGGAGAGAAGTTGAGTGACGCGGTGGCGGCGAGAAGAAAGGCGATGCGGAGCGCGTTAGGGCTTAACTAGACCTCGCCTCGCGTTTTTTCCCCAGTGGAAATAACTGACGCGGACCTTGCCATGTCGACGGTCCTCACAAGTCCGTAAGTTTTGTTCCGCAGCGGAACAAAACTGTATATATATATACATATATATTATCTACAGTGACCTCTTCACGCACACAGAACATGCATAGCTACATAAAATATTCTTTATATTTATATTTATATATATATATATATATATATATATATAATCTACAGTGACCTCTTCACGGAAAGTCTTCACGCACACAGAACATGCATAGCTACACAAAATAGCATTAATTTCTTTTGTTTTATCTCATCAATGCAATCACTTAGTAGACGATTTACTCTAGGTTGGTTTATTGTGTAAATGAGGCACCGAAAACGGCATTCACCTAGAAATGTTCACAGATCGATCTTATCTAAGCACGACTTAATCAAGATTAATGCAGTTTAGCTAAACTCAAGTAAAAATAAGAAAAGATTTCCCCAAGATATTAACCACACAAATATGTTCATATTCTCTTCGCTCGTTAATTCATTCATGGATGGTTGAGTTTTGAATGATATATATAAAATTTACTGGTACTGCACCAATTACTATCAGTGTCTAATTACTAATTCGATCACAATTAGCACAGGCAGCAAAGCCCATCAACACAAGCAACAGAACTCTAAACCATGTTTGTTCATGCCTATGTTGATTTACCCATGACATGGAGGTGCTGCCAACGTCGGGTTCACCTCTGCCTCCACCGGCACGCCGCCAGTAGAGGCTATTGATTCCTTCAGTTGTGATGAAGTTAGGAGAATGGGTGGAGTCTACAGAATCTTCATAGACCTTCCTCACTCAGTGTAGTATTGTGTCTAAGAGATATTCATATATCTTTATAATAATATTGATACGATGGTAAAGAAGGTCTATCAAGTATGAGTCAAAGGCGGGGAACAACAACCGATATGGAGATCAAAGTCAAGACGATCAAAAGGAAGGAAATCTTCTAATCACCAAAGTTGACCAAGCGGGTGGCAATGAGCCGAGCAAGTCTGAAGGTGTTCGTTCAGCCCAGAGGCTCACCAAAGTAGATCGTTCATTTGACCAGAACAATTAAGAGAGGATATTAGATGCTCAACTATGACGACCCTACAAGAGTTAATCCAATCGGACCACATGTCCAGTCACTCGAGGAACAACCTACCAAACCGAGCGACCGTAGAGAAGAATAGCTGAGGTCACTCAAGCGGGGAAGCCCGGCCGAGCAGTTCCCCTGCTCGACCAAATGGTGGGACCCCTTGCCTAGCACATTGTATCCTTCTAGGAAATGGTGTCACTGACAGTAGGACATGATCAATAGGGAAATCGTATCAAGGAAGCTTCCACGGTCGTGTTAAAGATTTGCGTGTCCTATTAAGGCAGGATACTAGAGACACTTTTTGACGTGTCTTTTCATAGAACAGTTGGGAAAACGTGTGCATGCCTTGAGAAGCATGCACATCCGCTATGGGAGAACTATATAAGGAGGATCCATGCACCAACAGAGGCATACGTTATTTGTGCTTAGGCTCCTATTGTTGCTACAATTCTCTTCGTCGTCTTTCTACTATTACGATGTCTGACTTGAGCATTAGAGGATCACTGTCGGGGACCCTTTCCCTAGCCCGACACTAACATTCTTGGTTTTTGCAGAGCATAGCGAAGCGTAGTCTTCACACAATCAACTGCTGAGACACATCCCCAGCCAGTTGTCTTTACCATTTTTGGACATGATTATATTAGTGTCGTCTGTGGGAATTTAACCTGTATCCGAGATATGGAGATAGAGGAAGCTGGATGACTTACAACCGTAACATTGATGAAGGAAGAATTGGACATGCTGTTACAAGCACGGGCAGCCAAGATGGTAGAGCAGCAACAGTAGGTGGCGGTCGAGCTCCAAACAAATGAACCCACTACGTCTGCAATAGGCCAGCAGGCCGACAGCAGAGACCGAGTGGAAAATATGACTGCTCGGAGGGGAAACAAGAAGCCGACCAACATATATGGAGAGGCACCAATTGCGTCAATCCCCTTTCATCGAGTGTTGTTCCACACCTCTTTAGAAGAACAAGGCCGAGCAGATAGAGAGCAAGAATCCTCCTTGAACGATGCCCTATTTGAGATGGGCGGAAGGGAAAAGCACCAAGGATCGATGATTCCCCTGAACGGATCAACAAGTAATTCTCTCAGGGGATCCTGGACGACCCACTATTGCGACACTACACGCCATTGACGATCAGGGAGTACAATAGGACCACCAACCTAGAGGATCATCTGGTCAAGTTTGACAACACGACCACTGATGTGCGTAGATTATATACACTTTTATGCATGTTTTGACGCATATTCACATACTTTACGCATGCTTTATCTATGCATTTTTATACCCCTTATCTTACTTTCAGCATAATTACTCTTCTTTGTTCGGAGATCTGCTCTTTGTGCATTTTTTGTTGACAGAAGTCAAATTCAAAGAGAAAACGACATTCATGATCGATCCGGACAGCAAATGAAGACAAATGACACTGAT
Organism: Zingiber officinale; assembly: GCF_018446385.1. NCBI lineage: Eukaryota > Viridiplantae > Streptophyta > Magnoliopsida > Zingiberales > Zingiberaceae > Zingiber > Zingiber officinale. The sequence goes on along the minus strand of NC_056001.1, from coordinate 50,632,101 downwards.
CGTATGACCCTACTGTTAGGATGTATACTAAAAGCCTAGCTTTTGGTATAAACATTTATCTAGAAATAAGAATCACATTGATCAAATATCTACATTTATGATAAATGTAGTTGTTCAATTAATTTATATTGTAGATAACATGGTGTGTGGTGTCACACACAGAAGATCATGTTATCAGTATCTTATAAATTATAAACAGTAGCTCACGACCATGATGGAATGAACAAACCATTGGAAGGTTATAGTGTAATTAGGTATTTGTTTATCTTAACTATATAATTACACTAGTACACTTAGAGTATATTGAGTAGGACTATTAGAGGTCGTTTCTTTTATACTGACTTTATAAAGGAACAAAGACCTCAGTTATTATGGAAGTGTGTGCTCTTAATCCTAATATAATAACAAGCACATATATTTGATATTTATTTCTTTAATTTATCAATGGGTGAGATTTAGTTCGATAAATCAATAAGCCCGATAAGTTGAGAAATGATATCACTTATAGTGTGTGTTGTTGATTATAGAAGGAAATTGTGTCCTAGTGATCTAGGTTGAGAATGTCCCCAAGAGGAGCTCATAAGGATTGTCATGTTAAACCCTGCAGGTGGACTTAGTCCGACATGACGATGAAGTTGAGTGGTACTACTCTTGGAGCTAGATATTAATTAAGTGAGTTGTCAGTAACTTACTTAATTAGTGGACATTTGTTATCTTAAACACAGGGAGACTAACACACTCATAATAAGAAGGAGCCCAAAAATGTAATTTGGGATTGGTGCGGTAGTTCAATAATAATTCTTTAGTGGAATGAATTATTATTGATGAAATTAAGTTGTGTGTTCGGGGCGAACACGGGATGCTTAATTTCATCGGGAGACCAAAACCAATTCCTTCTCTCGGTTCCTATCGTAGCCTCTTAATTATAGAGTACTATACCCACCTATACCCACCTTCTTACCCATCCTATAGGGGCCGGCCAATCTAGCTTGGAGACCAAGCTAGGGCCTGCCATGGTTTGGTTCATGGGTGAATTCATGTGGCCGGCCCTAGCTTAAACTCAAGCTTAGGTGGCCGACCCTATTAAAATAAAAAAAGGAATTTTAATTTTAAAAAATTTTCTTATGTGGATAATATGATTTAAAAGAGAGTTTAAAAATTTAAATCTTTCCTTTTATAAGATTCTACAAAAGATTAAGAGAAGAGTTAAAATCTCTTTCCTTATTTGTAGATTAAAAGGTTGATTTTAATTTTGGTAAAAACTTTCCTTTTAATTATGTTCATGATTTAAAAGAAATTTTAAAAATTAAAAATTCTCTTTTATTAGTTTCTACAAAAGATTAAGAAAAGATTTAATATCTTTCCTTATTTGTAGATTGAAAGGAGATTTTAATTTTTAGAGATAACTTTCCTTTTTGGAAATTATCCATATGTTTAAAAGAATGATTTTAATTTATAAAATTTCTTTTTATTAACTAATCATGAAGGGATTAAAATTATTGGAGAAATTTTTATAAATTTCTAGAAACAAATTAGGAAGTTTTAATTTTTGTTTTAATTAAAACTCTCCTTGTTTTGGGGAAAGAGGTGGCCGGCCAAATAAATTGGATAAGAGAAAATTATTTTTAATTAAATAAATTTTCCTTTTCATGACAAAAGAATTAAGGAAGTTTTTATTTAAATTTCCTTATTTGCCAAGACCAAGGATTATAAAAGAGGGGGTAGAGGAGGCTTCATGGCTAACGACTGTATTCTTTTTATTCCTCTCTTTTCTTCCTTGGTGTGGCCGGCCCTTAGAGGTTCCCCTTCTTCTTCTCTCTTCTCCTTCTTGTGGCCGAGACTTCATCATCTCTTGGAGACATAAAAGTGGCCGGATCTAGCTTGGAGAAAAGGAGAGAAAGGAGGCTTGTTTCTTGTATCCCTTGGAGCTTGGTTGGTGGAAAAAGTTCTTCATCCTTTGGAAGTTTTTGCTTGGCCGAAACTTGAAGGAAGGAAGAAGAAGGTGCCTTGGTGGTTCTCATCTCGGAAGATCATTGCCCACACAATGTCCGAGGTTAGAAGAGGAATACGGTAGAAGACCTAGAGGTTTTTGTTTGCAAAAGAAAAGGTATACTAGTATTTAATTTCCGCATCATACTAGTTTTATTTCTTTGTAAAAATACCAAATACAAGAGGCATGCGATTCTAGTATTTCGAATTAGTTTTCGATATTGTGTTCTTTTATTTTTCTTTTCCTTGTGATTTGATTGTTCTTTTTGGTTGACTTAAAGTTATTTAAGGAAATTAAATATTAGCTTTCCTTAAAAGGCTTTGTCTAGGCGGTGGTGGTTGTTCCCATATCCAAGAAGGCCATGTGCCTCGCCATGCAGTCCTGGAAGCTAATTTTGGAAATTAATATTTAATGGAATTAATAACCTAGGTGATTTGGATCGAACGTGTTAAGTTCCGCAGGAGATCCAAGTCAAAACCTAAAAGAACAAATAAATTAAACTTTGGATCAAACGTGTTAAGTTCAGACCTTTGTACAAAATTCTTGTACAGTGGACCTATTAGGCTTTCCGAGTAGCAACCAACACCTACACGGGCGTGTCAAAGAAGCAAGGAGAAGGATGACTCTGGCCGTGTGAAGTGTTGGTTGCTACTCGGAAAGCCTAGAGGTTCCACTGTACAAAAATTTTGTACAAAGGTCTGAACCTTTTCCTAGCTACCATGTGTTCTTTTAAATTAAATTTTGGATCGCCTACGGAACTTAACACGTTTGATCCAAAACTTAATCTATTTGTTCTTTTAGGTTTTGACTTGGATCTCCTGCGGAACTTAATACGTTCGACCCAAATCACCTTAAGTTATTAATTTCATTAAATATTAATTTCCATAATTAATTCCCAGTACTGACGTGGCGAGGCACATGACCTTCTTGGATATGGGAGCAACCACCACCGACTAGACAAAACCTTTTATAGAAATCTAATATTTAATTTCCTAAAATAACTTTAGGTTAACCGAAAAGAACAATCAAATCACAAGGAAAAATAAAATAAAAGAACACAACTTCGAAAAACATATTCGAAATACTAGAACGTAAGCCTCTTGTATTTGGTATTATTTCCATAAATAACTAGTATGATGCGGAAAAGGAAAAACTACTAGTTATACCTTCTAGAAAGACCTCTTGATCTTCTACCGTATTCCTCTTCTAACCTCGGACGTTGTGTGGGCAACGATCTTCCGAGATGAGAAACCACCAACCACCTTCTTCTCCTCCTAGCTAGGTTCGGCCACAACAAGGAAGCTTCACCAAGGAAGAAGATCAAAACACCAACCAAGCTCCAAGAGATGCTAGCTTTCTCTCCTTCTTCTTCTTCTTCTCTAAGTAGTATCCAGCCTCCACAAAAACTCCAAGCAATAGGGATGTTTCGGCCACCACAAGAGGAAGAGAGGGAGAGGATGATGATGGCCGGCCACACCAAGGAACAAAAGAGGGAGAGAAATAATAGAGGTTGTCTCTCATGAAGGCATCCCCACCCATTCTTTTATATTCCTTGGCCTAGGCAAATTAGGAAATTTAATTACAATAAAATTTCCTAAATTTCCTTGACATGATTTAATTGAGAAAAATAAAATAAAATTTCCAATTAAAACAATATTGGCCGGCCACATCAAAAGAAATAAATTAGACAAGTTTTAATCAATAAATTAAAACTTCCTAATTTGTTTCCGGAAATTTTAAAAATAAAATTTCTCTTCAAAAATCTCTTCATGTTTGACAAAAAGAAATTTCTATAATTTTAATTTAACAACATGTGAATAATTTTTAAAGAGAAAATAAAATATCTCACCAATCTACAAATAAGGAAAGAGATCTAATCTCTTTCTTTAATCTTTTGTAGATCTTTTACAAAAGAGATATTTTAATTTTAATTCTCTTTAATAAATTATATCTTCCACATAATAAAAATTAAAATTAAAATTAAAATCCTTTTTAATTTAATATGGCCGGTCCCTCTAGCTTGGGTTCAAGCTAGGGCCGGCCACACTAATTTATGCTTAGGTCGGCCCTAGCTTGGTTCCCAAGCTAGCTTGGCCGACCCCTATTAGGTGGGTATAGAAAGTGGGTATAGGTGGGTATAGTACTCTATAAATAAGAGGCTACGATAGGGACCGAGAGGAGGAATTGGTTTTGGTCTCCCGATAAAATTAAGCATCCCGTGTTCGCCCCGAACACACAACTTAATTTTATCAATAATAATTCATTCCACTAGAGAACTATTATTGAACTACCGCACCAATCCCAAATTACATTTTTGGGCTCCTTCTTATTATGAGTGTGTTAGTCTCCCTGTGTTTAAGATATCGAATGTCCACTAATTAAGTGAGTTACTGACAACTCATTTAATTAATATCTTAGTCCAAGAGTAGTACCACTCAACCTTATCATCATGTCGGACTAAGTCCACCTGCAGGGTTTAACATGACAATCCTTATGAGCTCCTCTTGAGGACATTATCAACCTAGTATCTCTAGGACACAGTTTCCTTCTATAATCAACAGCACACACTATAAGTGATACAATTTCCCAACTTATCAGGCTTATTGATTCATCGAACTAAATCTCACCCATTGATAAATTAAAGAAATAAATATCAAATATATGTGTTTGTTATTATATTAGGATTAAGAGCACACACTTCCATAATAACCGAGGTCTTTGTTTTTTTATAAAGTCAATATAAAAGAAACGACCTCAAATGGTCCTACTCATTACACTCTAAGTGTACTAGTGTAATTATACAGTCAAGATAAACTGATACCTAATTACACTACGACCTTCTAATGAGTTGTTCCTTTCCATTTTGGTCGTGAGCTACTGTTTATAATTTATAAGGTACTGATAATATCATCTTCTGCATGTGGCACCACATACTATGTTATCTACAGTATAAATTAATTGAACAACTACAACTAAATGTAGACAATTTGACCAAATGTGATTCTTTATTCATAATGAATGTTTACAAAGCTTAGGTTTTCAGTATACACTCTAACAATCTTCCACTTATACTAATGACTAAGCTGCCATATCTTCTACCATACATCTGATTCCCATTCCCTCCACATGCCGATCGAAAGCTTTCGCCGGAAGGGCCTTAGTGAAAGGATCTGCCAGGTTATCCGCTGATGCAATCTTGGCGATGACAACTTCTCCTCGCTTCACGATATCTCGTATCAGGTGGTACTTACGCTCTATATGTTTACTTGCCTTATGAGCTCGTGGTTCCTTCGAGTTTGCAACTGCACCGCTATTATCACAATAAATTGTGATGATGTTGGGCAAACCAGGAATCACATTCAAGTCCATTAGAAAGTTCCTGAGCCATCTCTTTAGCTGCCTTAGAGGCGCCATAAACTCAGCTTCCATGGTTGAGTCCAAAACATTTTCGCTAACACTCCTCCATGAAATGGCTCCACCGCCTAAAGTAAACACATAGCGATATAGACTTACTCATCCCTATCGATTGGAAATCGAATCAACTGTAACCCATGTGAGCAAATCGTTTGCTTGGTAAACTAGCATATAATCTCTAGTCCTTCTCGGTACTTTAATATATGCCATGATCGCAATGTCCTTGTCGAGGTTACTCGATATCTACCGACCATGCCCACGGCAAAGCAGATATCAGGTCTCGTACATAGCATTACATACATAAGGCTTCCTACAGCCGAAGCATAAGGAACCGCTTTCATGTCTTCTATCTCCTTTGATGTCTTTGGAGACATCTCTTTAGATAGAGCTATTCCATGCCTAAAAGGTAAGAAACCTTTCTTGGAATCCTGCATACTAAAACGAGCAAGGATTGTATCTATGTATGAAGCTTGGGACAGACACAACATTCTTTTCTTGCGATCCCTTATTACTTTGATCCCAAGAATGTGCGCACACTCTCCTAAATCCTTCATATCAAATTGTTTGGACAACCATACCCTTACGTCTGATAATACCTTGACATTGTTGCCAATTAACAAAATATCATCTACGTATAGTACAAGAAATACCACCACGTTTCCGTTACACTTCTTATATACACAAGACTCATCCGGACTTTGAATAAATTCATATGACTGGATTACTTCATTAAACCGGATGTTCCAAGATCTTGAAGCTTGCTTCAGTCCATAAATGGACCGATTGAGCTTGCATACTAGATGCTCTTTGCCTTTTCAATGAACCCTTCCGGTTGCCTCATATGGATGTTTTCCTCAAGACTTCCATTAAGGAAAGCTGTCTTGACATCCATTTGCCAAATCTCATAATCCATATGAGCAATGGATAAGAGTATCCGGATAGACTTAAGCATGGCTACCGGTGAAAAGGTTTCATAATCGATTCCCTCTTTACGAGTGTACCCTTTCGCAACAAGCCTAGCTTTGAAGGTTTCTACCTTCCCGTCTCCCTCTTTTCCTTTTGTAGATCCACTTACATCCAACGGCTTTTACACCATCAGTGGTTCTACAAGCTCCTGCACCTTATTAGAGTACATAGACTCTATTTCGAATTCATCGCCTTTTGCCAAGACGCCATCTATATCTTGGAGTGCTTAGTCATATGTCCGGGATCAGTTCATATTTACCCGGATCAAGTCCAAGACTCTCCCAAAACATGAATCTCTCAGTCGCCTCACAACCCTCCCACTACGACGAGGCACTTTGTGGTTGTGTATCATGTGACACGTGTTGCGGTCTCTTGTGGTAATTCATCTTGTACTTCGTTGGTACTAAAGTAGACGTGTCTCTCTTAGTTCTTCTAAAACAACTTTGCTATCGGGCTTGTGATCCATTATATAGTCTTCTTCTAAAAGCGGGCATTGGTGCTAACAATGACCTTCCGTCTTTGGACTATAAAATAAACCACCTTCGTTCCTTTGGGATATCCTACAAACACACGAACTTCCATACGAGATTCTAACTTATCAGCATCTGGTTTCAGCACATGTGCTGGACTACCCCAAATCCGAATATGTCTTAGACTGGGTTTTCGCCCATTCCACAATTCTATGGGAGTAGAAGAAACTGATTTAGAAGGTACTAAGTTCAGAACATACACTGCTGTTTCCAGAGCATATCCCCAAAACGAATTTGGTAATTCTGAATAACTCATCATCGATCTAACCATCTCCATAAGAGTTCTATTCCTTCGTTCTGCTACACCATTCTGTTGGGGTGTTCCAGGTGCAGACAATTGGGATTGAATCCCGGCCTCTGATAAGTAATTCCTAAACTCTCCTAAGAGGTATTCGCCACCACGATCAGATCGTAGTGTCTTGATACTTTTACCTAATCGTTTCTCCACATCAGCCTTGTATTCTTTGAACTTATCAAAGCACTCAGACTTGCGGCGCATTAGTGAAATATATCCGTATCTTGAATAATTATCTATAAAAGAGACAAAATATTCAAAACCACCTCTTGCCTGGACAGACATAGGACCACACAAATCAGAATGAACCAATTCCAACACTTCTTTGGCTCTATACCCTTTGGCCTTGAATGACCTCTTGGTCATTTTACCTTCCAAGCAAGATTCACAAGTTGGAAAATTTTCCAACTCTAATGAACCCAAAAGTCCATCAGCTATTAGCCTCTGAATCCTACTTAAGTTAATATGACCAAGCCTTATATGCCAAAAATATGCTTGGTTCATTTCCGAAGGTTCTTTTCTTTTATTTGAGTTAGAAGATGAGTTATAAATTTTCATGTTTTGCTTTGTGGAAGAAATTGGATTTAAAGTATACAAATTGCCAACTAATGTACCAGAACAGATAATCACTTTATTTCTCTTAATAACTACATCGTTACTGAAAGAAACTGAATATCCATCTAAAAACAGTTTAGAAACTGAAATTAAATTCTTTTTAAAACTGGGTACATAAAGACAATTTCTTAAAACCAAATTTCTATTACTACTAAAAGATAAGTAGACGTCTCCCACTGCAATAGCCGCCACCTTAGTAGCATTGCCCATATAGACGGTAATCTCTCCTTCAATTAGTCGTCGGGTTTCCTGGAACACCTGCAGGGAATTGCAGACATGATCAGTAGCTCCCGTATCTACACACCAAGTGCTGGTAGATAACACCGCTAAACATGTTTCAACAACTAGAGCATGAGATATACCTTTGTTGTTCTAATTCCTACGAGGACAGTCCGCCTTCCAATGCCCTGACTGCTTGCAGATGAAGCACTTGCCCTTTGGCTTCTTCACTCCAGCTTTAAATCATGTACTCTGAGTTTTATTCACTTTCTTTGCTGAACCAACTTGTTTCTTCTTCTTCTTTCCTTTCGGCTTAGAAGTAGAACCATTTTTAACATAGTGAATATGAGAGTTGTGACGAAACAATCCTTCTGCTGCCTGAAGTTCTGTCAGTAATTCCGCCAATGAATATACCCTTTTATTCATATTGTAATTCAGGCGGAATTGCTCAAAACTTCTAGGTAGTGTTTGGAGGATCATATCGATCTGGGTTTCCCCATCAATTTCTCCTCCAAGGATCTGTATCTCGTTCAGATAAGCCATCATCTTTAGGATATGATCCCTCACAAGAGTACCCTCTTGCATGGTGGCTGTCATTATCTTTCTCATGGCTTCTTGTCTAGAAGCCCTATCCTGATGACCAAAGAGTTCCTTGAGATTGTTCATAATATCATAAGCTGTTGGTAAATCTTGATGCTGATGTTGCAATACATTTGACATTGAAGCCAAAATGTAACACTGCGCCATCTCATCTGCTTTTACCCATTTCCTATGATATTCAATCTCCTCTTGGGTAGATTCACCAGTAGGTGCTTCAGGGCACTGCTCAGTCAGTACAAATTTATAGCTTTCAGCAGTAAGGACAATGTCCAGGTTCCTTTTCCAATCTATGTAATTAGGTCCAGTAAGTCTATTCTGTTGAAGTATGATGGACAGTGGGTTGAAAGTCATCCTAAGAATCACAAATAACTTTTGGTCAGAACTCTAAATTTAGAATAATATTGATTCCTCAAACAATACTATTTTAAATTAACCAACACCTCAAAACACCGTGAATTTTGTATGCCACGTTAGTGTGGACGTATACAAATTCAACATTTGTAAAAGGAGGGTTTTAACCCATTAATTTTATTATCTTGTCAACCTAACTTTTTGACAAATAAAATTAATAGTTGGTGTCTTTTGGTCACACAAATAATAGCAGTGACTCCGATGGGGAGGATACTATTAGATGTGTCTAAGTGTATACCATTACTTGACACTAAGTCCATTAATAAGATTATGCTCCTTCCGTTGGGGAAAATCACACGCTCTTAATTAACTTCCTATAGTCATCCAAAAATGGAAGTCTATTCTAGTGATCCACAAACAAGCTCATCCGTTATGGAGGAAGGCACTCAGAGCCAACGCGCAAGCTTGTTTGCATCACTTACAAACCAGTAATGGAGACCATGGGATTTATTTAAAAATACCTCTCCCACTTAGTTATTTATAAATGAGGAATTTTAACTATGCTAGCCTACTAGTCATGTATACTAACATGCACACACAGCACAATATAAAAGCAATAAATAGAAAATCTAATTTTCAACTATTATAGCTTTTATCTATAGTTATCCTCCGTGTGTTGTCATCCCAAGCTGCTGCCATATTTGGCCACCGCCACCGGGTCTAGCTGTCGCATCCATCTTGCTCCTAGTTCTGCTACGCCTCTGGTCCTTAGAAGGTTCCACGCTTTGCAAGATTTGATCCGCGACATAAATAGAATTTTACATTTTGGATCCTATATTCCATAAAATAAATGTACATGTATCTAGATCAAAAATAAAATCCTAATAAAATTAAATACAGCTCCTACTGTATTTTTAATACAATCATGCACACACATATAAATGTCCTTGACATGTCCAAGGGTCCAATCACACATAATAACTAAAAGCCATAATAGTTGGATCCTGTATCCACAAAGTTAGCACATCCTACTATTAACCTGCCTAAATTATGTATGACATGTGCATAATTAAACTAATACCAAATACACAGAGGCAAAACCCTAGCTCTGATACCAATTGTTGGTTGCTACTCGGAAAGCCTAGAGGTTCCACTGTATAAAAATTTTGTACAAAGGTCTGAACCTTTTCCTAGCTACCATGTGTTCTTTTAAATTAAATTTTGGATCGCCTGCGGAACTTAACACGTTTGATCCAAAACTTAATCTATTTGTTCTTTTAGGTTTTGACTTCGATCTCCTGCGGAACTTAACACGTTCGACCCAAATCACCTTAAGTTATTAATTCCATTAAATATTAATTTCCATAATTGGTTCCCAGTACTGACGTGGCGAGGCACATGACCTTCTTGGATATGGGAGCAACCACCACCGACTAGACAAAACCTTTTATAGAAATCTAATATTTAATTTCCTAAAATAACTTTAGGTTAACCGAAAAGAACAATCAAATCACAAGGAAAAATAAAACAAAAGAACACAACTTCGAAAAACATATTCGAAATACTAGAACGTAAGCCTCTTGTATTTGGTATTATTTCCATAAATAACTAGTATGATGCGGAAAAGGAAAAACTACTAGTTATACCTTCTAGAAAGACCTCTTGATCTTCTACCGTATTCCTCTTCTAACCTCGGACGTTGTGTGGGCAACGATCTTCCGAGATGAGAAGCCACCAACCACCTTCTTCTCCTCCTAGCTAGGTTCGACCACAACAAGGAAGCTTCACCAAGGAAGAAGATCAAAACACCAACCAAGCTCCAAGAGATGCTAGCTTTCTCTCCTTCTTCTTCTTCTTCTCCAAGTAGTATCCGGCCTCCACAAAAACTCCAAGCAATAAGGATGTTTCGGCCACCACAAGAGGAAGAGAGGGAGAGGATGATGATGGCCAGCCACACCAAGGAACAAAAGAGGGAGAGAAATAATAGAGGTTGTCTCTCATTAAGGCACCCCCACCCATTCTTTTATATTCCTTGGCCTAGGCAAATTAGTAAATTTAATTACAATAAAATTTCCTTAATTTCCTTGACATGATTTAATTGAGAAAAATAAAATAAAATTTCCAATTAAAACAATATTGGTCGGCCACATCAAAAGAAATAAATTAGACAAGTTTTAATCAACAAATTAAAACTTCCTAATTTGTTTCCGGAAATTTTAAAAATAAAATTTCTCTTCAAAAATCTCTTCATGGTTGATAAAAAGAAATTTCTATAATTTTAATTTAACAACATGTGAATAATTTTTAAAAAGAAAATAAAATATCTCACCAATCTACAAATAAGGAAAGAGATCTAATCTCTTTCTTTAATCTTTTGTAGATCTTTTACAAGAGAGATATTTTAATTTTAATTCTCTTTAATAAATTATATCTTCAACATAATAAAAATTAAAATCCTTTTTAATTTAATATGGCCGGCCCCTCTAGCTTGGGTTCAAGCTAGGGTCGGCCACACTAATTTATGCTTAGGCCGGCCCTAGCTTGGTTCCCAAGCTAGCTTGGCCGACCCCTATTAGGTGGGGATAGAAAGTGGGTATAGGTGGGTATAGTACTCTATAAATAAAAGGCTACGATAGGGACCGAGAGGAGGAATTGGTTTTGGTCTCCCGATAAAATTAAGCATCCCGTGTTCGCCCCGAACACACAACTTAATTTTATCAATAATAATTCATTCCACTAGAGAACAATTATTGAACTACCGCACCAATCCCAAATTACATTTTTGGGCTCCTTCTTATTATGAGTGTATTAGTCTCCCTGTGTTTAAGATATCGAATATCCACTAATTAAGTGAGTTACTAACAACACATTTAATAATATCTTAGTCCAAGAGTAGTACCACTCAACCTTATCATCATGTCGGACTAAGTCCACCTGCAGGGTTTAACATGACAATCCTTATGAGCTCCTCTTGAGGACATTATCAACCTAGTATCTCTAGGACACAGTTTCCTTCTATAATCAACAACACACACTATAAGTGATACCATTTCCCAACTTATCGGACTTATTGATTCATCGAACTAAATCTCACCCATTGATAAATTAAAGAAATAAATATCAAATATATGTGCTTGTTATTATATTAGGATTAAGAGCACACACTTTCATAAGAACCGAGGTCTTTGTTTTTTTATAAAGTCAGTATAAAAGAAACGACCTCAAATGGTCCTACTCATTACACTCTAAGTGTACTAGTGTAATTATACAGTCAAGATAAACTGATACCTAATTACACTACGACATTCTAATGATTTGTTCCTTTCCATTTTGGTCGTGAGCTACTGTTTATAATTTATAAGGTACTGATAATATCATCTTCTGCATGTGGCACCACATACTATGTTTTCTACAGTATAAATTAATTGAACAACTACAAATAAATATAGATAATTTGACCAAATGTGATTCTTTATTCATAATGAATGTTTACAAAGCTTAGGCTTTCAGTATACACTCCAATGGTTGCTACTCGGAAAGCCTAGAGGTTCCACTGTACAAAAATTTTGTAAAAAGGTCTGAATCTTTTCCTAGCTACCATGTGTTCTTTTAAATTAAATTTTGGATCGCCTGCGGAACTTAACACGTTTGATCCAAAACTTAATCTATTTGTTCTTTTAGGTTTTGACTTGGATCTCTTGCGAAACTTAACACGTTCGACCCAAATCGCCTTAAGTTATTAATTCCATTAAATATTAATTTCCATAATTGGTTCCCAGTACTGACGTAGCGAGGCACATGGCCTTCTTGGATACGGGAGCAACCACCACCGACTAGACAAAACCTTTTATAGAAATCTAATATTTAATTTCCTAAAATAACTTTAGGTTAACTGAAAAGAACAATCAAATCACAAGAAAAAAAAAACAAAAGAACACAACTTCGAAAATCATATTCGAAATACTAGAACGTAAGCCTCTTGTATTTGGTATTATTTCCATAAATAACTAGTATGATGCGGAAAAGGAAAAACTACTAGTTATACCTTCTAGAAAGACCTCTTGATCTTCTACCGTATTCCTCTTCTAACCTCGGACGTTGTGTGGGCAACGATCTTCCGAGATGAGAAACCACCAACCACCTTCTTCTCCTCCTAGCTAGGTTCGGCCACAACAAGGAAGCTTCACCAAGGAAGAAGATCAAAACACCAACCAAGCTCCAAGAGATGCTAGCTTTCTCTCCTTCTTCTTCTTCTTCTCCAAGTAGTATCCGGCCACCACAAGAGCTCCAAGGGGAGAGAGAGGTTCGGCCACCACAAGAGGAAGAGAGGGAGAAGATGATGATGGCCGGCCACACCAAGGAACAAAAGAGGGAGAGAAATAATAGAGGTTGTATCTCATGAAGGCACCCCCACCCCTTCTTTTATATTCTTTGGCCTAGGCAAATTAGGAAATTTAATTACAATAAAATTTCCTTAATTTCCTTGACATGATTTAATTGAGAAAAATAAAATAAAATTTCCAATTAAAACAATATTGGCCGGCCACATCAAAAGAAATAAATTAGACAAGTTTTAATCAACAAATTAAAACTTCCTAATTTGTTTCCGGAAATTTTAAAAATAAAATTTCTCTTCAAAAATCTCTTCATGGTTGATAAAAAGAAATTTCTATAATTTTAATTTAACAACATGTGAATAATTTTTAAAGAGAAAATAAAATATCTCACCAATCTACAAATAAGGAAAGAGATCTAATCTCTTTCTTTAATCTTTTATAGATCTTTTACAAGAGAGATATTTTAATTTTAATTCTCTTTAATAAATTATATCTTCCACATAATAAAAATTAAAATTAAAATTAAAATCCTTTTTAATTTAATATGACCGGCCCCTCTAGCTTGGGTTCAAGCTAGGGCCGGCCACCCCAATTTATGCTTAGGTCGGCCCTAGCTTGGTTCCCAAGCTAGCTTGGCCGACCCCTATTAGGTGGGTATAGAAAGTGGGTATAGGTGGGTATAGTACTCTATAAATAAGATGCTACGATAGAGACCGAGAGGAGGAATTGGTTTTGGTCTCCCGATAAAATTAAGCATCCCGTGTTCGCCCCGAACACATAACTTAATTTTATCAATAATAATTCATTCCACTAAAGAACTATTATTGAACTACCGCACCAATACCAAATTACATTTTTGGGCTCCTTCTTATTATGAGTGTGTTAGTCTCCCTGTGTTTAAGATATCGAATGACCACTAATTAAGTGAGTTACTGACAACTCATTTAATTAATATCTTAGTCCAAGAGTAGTACCACTCAACCTTATCGTCATGTCGGACTAAGTCCACCTGCAGGGTTTAACATGACAATCCTTATGAGCTCCTCTTGGGGACATTATCAACCTAGTATCTCTAGGACACAGTTTCCTTCTATAATCAACAACACACACTATAAGTGATATCATTTCCCAACTTATCGGGCTTATTGATTTATCGAACTAAATCTCACCCATTGATAAATTAAAGAAATAAATATCAAATATATGTGCTTGTTATTATATTAGGATTAAGAGCACACACTTCCATAATAACTGAGGTATTTGTTCCTTTATAAAGTCAGTATAAAAGAAACAACCTCAAATGGTCCTACTCAATACATTCTAAGTATACTAGTGTAATTATATAGTCAAGATAAACTAATTCCTAATTACACTACGACCTTCCAATGGTTTGTTCCTTTCCATTTTGGTCATGAGCTACTGTTTATAATTTATAAGGTACTGATAACATCATCTTCTATATGTGACACCACATACTATGTTATCTACAATATAAATTAATTGAACAACTATAAACAAATGTAGATAAATTGACCAAATGTGATTCTTTATTTAACATAAATATTTACAAAAACTTAGACTTTCAGTATACACTCCAACAGTCATGTGACTTCACCAGAGAAGGAGCAAGGTACGGTCGTGTGACAACACGACCACGCTCTATCAGTACACTGATGGAGTGAAGTATTGAGTCTTCCTCACCACTCTTTCCGGATCAACATAGAGGTGGTTTAGACGCCTGCTGATTGGATCAATCCACGGCTTCAAGGATTTCCGGGCAACATTTCTGCACCATTTTACCAGTAGTCACCATTACTAGAAGACAAACGTTAACTTGTTCGTTGTGAAGCAAGAGCCCAAGGAGGCACTGAGAGCCTACATCAAGAGGTTCAACCAAGTGGTCATGGACATCCTATCGGTCACCCCAGAATTATTGGTGAATGTCTTCTCACAGGGACTTAAAGAGGGTGAATTCTTTCACTCACTCATTCGAAGGCTGCCAAAAGACTTTGACCACCTGCTCAAGCGCGCCAATGAATACATCAACATCAAGGAGGCCCAAGTAGCACGAAGGAAGGAAGTGCCCGCTGAACATACTGTCGCCCCTGAACGACAACCGACTAATAGCCATTAAACACCAAAGGGCCCCCGGGCAGGAGCAAGTCAGCCGCACCAAGAGCTACGAGTAATATGCTGTGCAGCACATGGAAGCAGAGCGGCTAAAGGTTGTAAAAGGCAGGCCGTGGACACGGTTGCTGCTCCTATCATCGTTCGGCGACACATAATACTTGAGACTGCTACGACTTTGGGCCAGTTTCAAGCTGACCAGCTCCTCTAGAATATCGCTATCATTCACCCTCTCCTGGTCAGCATCATTAATACTGATCAGATGGACGACGGGAAGAAAAAAGAACGGCAGCTGAGCAGCGTCAACGCTAGCCTTAATGAAGAGGTAATGTGAGTCCTGCCTGGGCTTCAGCCAAGCGGGCTCGATCTTTAGCTTGGGAGGAGAAAAACTGAAGCAATGCGGCGTGGGCCAAAATTGGAATGATCACTGGAGGGCTGACCGATGATGATTCCAATAGAGCAAGGAAGTCACACGCACGGCAATTGGAGATACATGCTGTGGGATGAAGCAAGGAGAAGGCTGAGGGGCCAGAGATCAATTTTGACCCTTAGGACCTAAAGGGAGTGGAGATCCCTCACGATGACGCCTTGATCATCCGAACGGTAATAGCTAATTATACTATTCACTAAACTTTTGTGGATACAGGAAGTTCAGTGAATATCATCTTCAAAAAGGCATTTGGCCAGTTACAAATCAACCAGAGTGACTTGCAGCCCATGAAAACCCCTCTATACGTGTTCACAAGCAATGAAGTATTGCCGATCGGCTAGGCTCGACTGGCCATATCACTTTGAGAGGAGCCTCTCAAAAGGACAAGGACCACAAACTTCATCGTGGTGGATGCGTCATCCGCTTACAATGTAATATTAGGCCGACCGACCTTAAATGAGTTCTGAGTCATAATATACACCTTCTGCCAGAAGATCAAGTTCATGGTGGATAATTCGGTGGGCGATGTCAAGGGCGACCATTTGGCCGCTCGGCGGTGCTACGTTGAGATAGTTAAATTTGAAGAGAAAGTCGCTCAGAAGACTCAGTGTTTTAAGGTGAACGCAATCATAGAGGAGCCTCCTACGCTAGCCTATGATGAAAAAGAGGAGGTTCATATCCATTCCAGCCGATTGGAAGCAACAACCTTTGTCACCGTCGATCTGACAGACGATAACAAGGGAGAGCTGGTCACCTGCCTTAGGCGAAACCACGATGTGCTTACCTGGTCAACTCACGAGCTCTCGGGCATCTCGCCAAGCGTGGTGTAGCACAAGCTTCACGTCCGACCGGACGCCCAACTAGTGAAACAGAGTTAGAGGGATTTCAATTTGGAGAAGAATCAAATCATCAGAGTGGAGATAGAAAAATTGCTGGAGGCCGGTCACATTCACGAGGTTCAATTTTTGAGTTGGCTGGCCAATTTCGTGCTAGTCTCCAAGCCAGGCAATAAGTGGTGAGTTTGTATTGACTTCTGCGACTTGAACAAGGCTTGCCCAAAGGATTTCTATCTACTACCACGTATTGATCAAATGGTGGATTCCATGACAGGCTACAAGCTAATATACATGCTTGATGCGTACCAGGGCTACCATCAAGTGTCGCTCGCTAAGGAAGATCAAGAAAAAGTCAGCTTCATTATAGTTGACGGGACCTACTGCTATAAAGTCATGTCATTCAGACTGAAGAACGCCGGCGCCACTTATCAAAAATTGATGAACAAGGTGTTTTGACGACAGATCGACCGGAATATGAAGGTATATGTCAATGACATATTAATAAAATCGCCCCGAGCCACTGACCCTAAGGACGTATGGAATCAAGCTAAACTCGAGCAAGTGCCTATTCAGAGCAAAGAATAGCCGCTTCCTTGGATACATTATGACCGAGTGGAGAATCAAGGCAAATATGAGCAAAGTGAAGGCATTGTAAGACATGCCCCCACCCCATAACTTAAAGGAGGCCCAACGGCTGACTAGACGGATCACCGCATTGTCAAAATTCATCTTCAAATCGTACAATCGGAGTCACCCGTTCTTCAAGATCCTACATTGTGCGACAAAATTCCAATGGGATGCGGAATGCGACAAGACACTGGCAGAACTTAAGAAGTACGTTACTTCCTTACCTATACTGGCAAAGCCCATCGGCGGTGAGCTGCTCTGAATATATTTATCATCCACAGAGTATATGATTGGCTTAGCGTTGGTGCTGCAGAATGGCTCTGAGCAACATCCAGTGTATTTCTTAAGTCATATATTGAAAGATGTAGAATCCCGCTACACCTATCTCGAAAAGTTGGCATACAGGCTGGTACTCCCTGCTCGGAGGCTTCGCCCATACTTTCTCTCACATCCAATCATGGTGATGACTAACAACACGCTGGGAAGAGTCCTCCTTAATCCAAAGACATTCGGACGACTGATCTAATGAACCACCGAGCTGAGTGAGTTTGACATTTAGTATCAACCCTTGGACAGCGATCAAAGCCCAAGCCTTAGCTGATTTTGTCACTAAGGTACAGAACACCTCACCGAATGCGACTTAGAAGATATATGTGGATGACTCGTCCACCCGGCAAGGTAGTAGAATTGGCATCCTCTTAATATCACCGTACGAGGATCAGATGCAGTTGTCCATACGGCTGGATTATCATGCCACAAATAACGAGGCAGAATATGAAACCTTGATCACTAGACTGTAGGCAGCTCAACATGTGGAAGCAGCAATAGTTCTCATCCACTTGGATTCTCAACTGGCGGCGCAGCAGCTCTCAAGTAGTTTTGAAATAAATAATACCAAGCTAAGGCTATATGCGGAAGCGTTCGAGAAATTGAAAGTTGGATTTCAAGAAGTCATTATTCACAAGATCCCTCAAGCGGAGAACCAATACGCAGATGAACTGGCCAAATTAGTAAGTTCCTTGACTCCAGTAATGTTGGATAAGCTGATCGAGTAAGTGATGTTGGTGGCCCATATCAATAGGCTAATCGGGGGAGTTGTTGGCGACTGGAGAACACCTTTAATCGAGTACCTCTATCTAGAAACAAACCGTCCGACTAGAAATAGGCTCAACTACTAAAAAAGAGGGCTGAATGGTTCACATTGATTGGAGACCACCTCTACAAGAGAGCCTAGTTGGATTGGATGATGTTCAATACATCCTATAAGAAGTTCACCAAGACTCATGCGGAAGTCACTCGGGCGTAAGGGTGTAATCGAGCCAAACCGAGTTGAACTCTTGAATGTTTGAGTTTGACTCATTTATAATCGAGATGAGCTCGAGCTTTATTTAACAAATATATTCATTGCTTACGACTTTATTCGAGCTTTTATCGAACCTAAATGAGATTAATAAATATAAATTATAAATTTAAATATTCATTAAAAACAAAATTATATATTTATAGAAAATTATAATATTCTTATTAAAATTTACAATTTTATTCTAATAAATAAATTTAATATATTTATCTATTATTTTCATAAGTAGAGTGTAAAATCTATAAATTCAATATCAAAATTATTAGTTTTTCGTTTAAAAGTTAATTCATGACACTTTTAATTCGTTTAAAAGTCGCTATGTAGCTGAAAAAGCGTTGTTAAAAGTCTGCTCAAAGACAACGCTTTAAAAGTATTGTCGTTTATAGCAAAGACAACGCTTTTGCAATGCTTTAAAAGCATTATCGTTTTTTGCAAAGACAACGCTTAAAAAGCATTGTCTTTTTTAAGGACAACACATAAAAAACATTGTCTTTTTTAGCAAAGACAACATTTTCACAACGTATAAAAAGTATTATCTTTTTTAGTAAAAGATAAGAAATTTTAAACTGTTGTCTTCTAATACTAAAGACAAATAAAAGATAAATGAAAATAAATCTATTTCAATCAACAACATATTATTAAATAAACAACCAAGATAAATATACAAATTATCATCCTTACACTTCTATAACAAACATAATTTCTTGCTTAAAAAAGAAATTTAAATTAGGACACTCAAAACTACTCATCTCGACTACATCTTATTGCATGAATTTAAATGATCTTAATAGATGGTACTTATCATCTTGACTTGAATGCTCTTTACTCATTGGCTTTATCCATCTTCTCGCTTAAATCCCAAAGTCTTCTTGATAGTTCTTCATCAAAGTACTTCCCAATCACACCTTTGGAAGGCCCCTAACTATTAGTCTGTTCAAGCAATCACTATTAATCATTCTTCCTCTTCAGCTTCCTCTGTAAAAATTGTAAGGCTGTTAAAACATTTATAGAAAGTAAATTTGTTAAATGCTGACAGGAGTTTGAAAAAAATTGCAGGATAGACCTTCGATTATATCCATTAAAATGCAGTGTACAATTTAATTCAAGAGAAGGTTGCTTCAACATGGAACCAGCTTACCATCTAATTTGATCTATAACAACAAATTTATTGCTTTCTTTCTTTGTCACTCTCATTCATTTCATCTAAATGCTAACAAAGTATGCTACAAAAACTATGCTTTAATTCTGTTATAGTTCTTAATCCCATGATCAGTCTTCTGTGAGTTATTTACATATATTGCTTATATCAGACCAGATGTTCAGTTTCCGTCATACAACTAAAAATTAAAAGGCATAGCTTTGCTTGAGTTCCCATCTACCCTATATTTTTTTTTTCAGGTTATGTCGCAGCAGATGTTTCAAAGGAAATCAAATTCTCCTACTAACTACTCAATCATATCTACACTAGGGCCTACAATTACAGGGGAATATGTTTTGTTTTAGAATGACAATAGGAGAATAGCATAATATGCACCCACCTGATTGATCTAGGGACAATGGGGTGCCCCATCAAAACAAATCAACCACCATTCTTCTTTAGGATATGAATAGGCTCAACTTTTACCTAAATGCAAGCAGTTGATTTCTTGCATATGCTCTCAGGCAGCATAATGGAGGAGACAAATTCACCAAAAGGGACTTTTGGAACATTTTGCTAAAGAAAAATTGTTAGCATCATTATATGGGTCTCAGATGTACGATCAAAGAATGAAAGTTACATGAATGGTCTTCTTGTGCTGCATTGTCTTCTTACAGATACATAAAGTTGCCTAGTTTATGACCTTAGCAAGTCGATAGTATGATAATTCACTTATCATGGTATGCAAGCAGTATCAGCTAAAGAAAGGAGCTCAGAAGCAATGAACAAGTGTAGAGGTAGGGATAACAGAGAAAATAATCTTACCAAAATTGTGCCATTTCACTTGAGGGAATTTGTTTCGATAGAGATTCATAGAATATCCTCAATGGTTCCTAACACCAAAGGAACTATTTAGCCAATTGCAAGTTGCAACAAAGGAGAATTGTATGTTTGGAAATCACAAACCTCTTCAGGAGGATTATGCTTCTGGCCGGGCAAAGAATACACTTTCTTCACGGTTTTCGCTCTAATTTTGGTATTTGTCACAGTTTTGGAGGTGTTGGATGCGACAATTGTTGTTTTAACCTTCACATTAGCACGAATCAAATGTTTAACAAATGCAATGGAAAAGAAACACAATATGATGCATAAGAATGGAGAAGCTTCCGATCCAAAATCAATGGGTTTCGATGCATAAAACTGAAGCAGAACATGGGACGAAATAGATCTGAAAGCAAGCCACAATCTCAATCGAAGTTACCAAAATTGAACATTATTTTTTGACTTTTAGGAATTTATACCAATGATGTAAAGGGGAAATGTATTGAATTGCATGAGAAATCAAAACACGGAAAATGCTAAAGATGATCAAAGAACATGAATAAAATGCGTTTATAAAAACTACCTGATGAAGCATAGAATTTGCATTCTGTTACTAGTTTTTACTAGACCATTGAACAACATCCATTAGCATATCCCATAAGATACATACAAGTTCAATATCAGGTAAATTGACATCTTTGACATGCTGTTTTGCAATTTGTATAACTTCAGAGATATTGATATGGGAATATCTTAAGAGGAAGTGCCCTTTTGAGATACCTAAGAATGGATTAAAAAATATCTTAATCCAGTTGTTGATATGAAAGGCATCGACATTTTGAAAAATATACCTATAAATGGCTTACTAGTGTTATACCAAGGCATTGACATATTGAAAAGAGGAAGTGCATCCAAGATTTAAATTATCTTTGAAAGAATATAAGATTGAACTCAATTTTCCCAAGTACTATTACTTTCTCTAAGTACTAATTACATAATAGCATTGTTAAACCAAAAAGATGAAAGCATATGTTCAACTTAACAAAACTTCCTAACTGACAATTGCTTACAACAACATTTGTAGTTTCAAACATATTATAACTTGAAATTTGGCTATGGCATGTTCTGCAAATTATTGAAATGCTAAAAGCCATTGTTGAAAAAAATGCAAAATCAGCAATAGATAAAAGCTGATAACAACAACCAAAATAGACATATTATCATATATTTTAGGAAAAAGCAAACATAACAAAGAAAGTAAAAAATGAATGAGGACCTATTGGAATTGGGAAAATAGAACACTTCTACATCTGATACAAGCAACAATATTCAAAGACATACAAGTACATTTACAACAGAATACAAGGGAAAAAAAGAAATCACACACCATTAAATTTAATATTGATATGGGAATAGAATGAGGAAGAGATGTGTGACAAACCAGTCACACGAGAAGAGCCTTTTCCAACGGCATCGGTTGTCCTAAACACCTCAAGTCGCTGAAGAGTGGTGGAGGCTAGGTCACGGGACGTGTGGGGCTTTGGCTGAGATGTAGGTTTTTGTGGGGGCTAGGTTTTGGGAGGAGATGGAGGTTTCTGGGAGAAAGAGGCTAGGTTTTGGTGGAGGCTTGGTTTTGGCAGACAGAGGAGATACCAGAGGTTTTGGCGGAGAGATTGGGGCAAGCAAGGTTTTGGCAGAGCAGAGGTTTTCGCCGAGAAGAGCTTTTGGCGGAGAGATGGGGGTGAGCGAGGTTTTGGCCGAGCAGAGGGTTTCGCCGAGGAGGTTTTCGTCGAGAGGAGAGATCGATGGGGGCGAAAAGGTTGTCGTATGTGAGGAGATCTTGTGGAGGAATTCAGCTAAGTTTTAATTTATTAAGGTTGTAGGGGGCATTTTCTCTCCTAGGAATCGAAATGGGAATGAATATCATAGTATTATGGAATGGGAATGGGTATGAACTTGGGTATTATTCTTAAAAATGATATTTGGTTAGTTAAATATTTTCAATCGGAATGAACCTAAATTTCCTTTTTTACCCTTATAGGAAAATAAGAAAAAAAATTAGATGGGAGAGAAAGTTAAATGTGAGAGAAACATATGATGAGAGAGAAAGTATGATGAGAGAGAAAGTATGATGAGAGAGAAAATGAAGAGAGAGAAAATATGATGAGAGAAAATGAGGAGACAGTGCATGATAGGAGAGATTGAGAAGAAAAAAAGTATGATGAGAGAGAAAGAGTGATGACAAAAATGAAGAGAGAGAAAGTATTATGAGAAAAAATGAAAGAGTGAGTTGAGAGTAAGTACGATGAGAGAGAAAGTGGGTTGAGAGAAAAAGCATGATGGGAAAAAATGAAGAGAGAGAAAGTATGATGAGAGAAAATGAGAGACTGAGAAGAGAGAAAGTATGCTGAAAGAGAAAGAGTGATGGAAAAAATAAAGAGAGAGAAAGTATTATAAGAGAAAATGAAAAAGTGAGGAGAGAGAAAGTATGATGAGAGAGAGTGTGTGAGTTGAGAGAGGAAGAGTGATGGGAAAAAATGAAGAGAGAGAAAGTGTAATGAGAGAAAATTAGTGATTGGGGAAAGAAAAAGTATGATGAGAGAGAAAGTGTGCTGAGAGAGAAAGTATGATTAGAGAAAATAAAGAGAAAGTGTGTGATGAGAGAGAATGAAGAGAGAGAAAGTGTGATGAGAGAAAATGAGGGAGAGAGAGTATGCTAAGAGAGATTGAGGAGAGAGAAAGTATGATGAGAGAGCAAGTATGATAAAAAAAAATAAGGAGAAAGTGTGTAATGGGAGAAAAAGTGTGATGGAAGAGAATGAAGAGAGAGAAAATAAGGAGAGAGAGTGTATGATGGGAGAGAATATAGAGAGAAAATGATAGAAAATGTGTGATGAGAGAAAATGAGGAGAGAGAAAGTGTGATAATAAAATAAGGGGAGAGAAAATATGATGAGAGAGAATAAGGAGAGAGAGTGTGAAATTTAAAAAAAAATTGAGCAAATATACTAAGGGTATTTTTGTCTAAAACTTAATTCACATTTCTATTCCATCAAAACCCAAGGGAGGGGGTGAGTTTCATCCATATCCAAATTTTTGGGTTTCATTTCAAAATTTTGATTTCATTCCCATCAACCAAACACAAGGTTTGGGAATGAATCCATTTCCTTATTTCCAAACCCATAAACCAAACGCCACCTTAGTATTGTAGATAAAAAAGTTTTATAGATAATACTTTTTTATAAAAGTGTTGTCTTTTACTAAAAAAAAATCATTAGACAACACTTAGTTAAAAAAACGTTGTCTTTAATAAAAAAAATAAAAATTATAGACAATGCTTTTAATATAAAGTGTTGTAAAACAAAAAAAAGACAACGCTTTAAAAAAAAAAAACGTTGTCTTTTAAGTGTTGTGTAATCCAGATTTTCTTGTAGTGGTCGTCTCGCGAGCTTGGCTTCAGATGTCCCTTCATGTAACTCAAGGAACTTCTCTCAAAGCTCCTTTGCTGAGTTGTAGGTACCGATCTGGTTGACTTATTATAGCGGAAGGACGCTCAGCAGATGAAACTCTACTTTGTCGTTTGCCACGTAGTCGACCTGCTCTTTTTTCGTCCACTGGTATTCTTCCTTACTTTCGAGTGCTACAAAACCAAACTTCATTATTAAAAGTAATTCAAAGTCGGTTTTAAAGAATACCTGCATTCACTTTTTCCAGCTAGCGAATTCCCCCTCGAACTTCGGTGGGTATATGCTCTGTTTGGCCATTGTCTTGGCTTTGATCGACAGTTAGTCCTCCTGAAGCGTCTTGGCTCTGATACCACTTGCTGAGACCGTTGGCCAGCTAAACTGAGGGTTGAATAGTCTTGCACAAATAAAAACAAATCTTTCTTCGACTTAAAAGAACACTTGCATGAAAATGATAAAGAAATTAAAAGAAGGACAGAGGCTCAGAGTTTTTACTTGGTTATAACCGGAGAGGTTGTTAATCCAAGGAGATGAATCACACTACTTACTCCTTCAGGCGGAGAAGCCTCTTTACAGCAATTGACACACAAAAATGAAGAAGCTAAACAAAGAGGAAAGCGTGTACAAGTGTTGCTCAGTAATTCTTGCTGTTGTTAAGCTTCTGGACTAAGGTTATATTTATAATCTTGGTCGAGGCGCCTGAAAGCATTCCAGACACCTAGAGTGGGATAGAATTCTATCCCCGAAGCGTCGATCAACATGCACATCAAATAAGATAAAACCGAGGTTCCGGGCGCTAGGAAGGGTTTCAAGCGCTCGGACTCCGGGTGCCTGGAATGGGTCCGAGCGCCCGAACCCTCAAAGTCAACCCCATTGACTTTTTATGTCCGGGCCCTCTGCTCTGGTTTTGCTCACCTCGATCCGAGTCTTCCACTCTGGCTTCGCTCGCTTAGGTGATTCTGACCATCCGAAATAGGGCTCACCCGAACCTAACTTCAGGCCTTCTTGAACAACCTTTCGCTCCGGCTTCTCGTCCCTCAGAAACGCCACATGCCTCCTTCTCGTCCGCCCGCGTACTCTTTTGTAGCATCTCGTCCCTCAGATGCATCGAGCCCGTCAGCTCTCTCCCGTGCCGTCCTTCTCGCTGGCCACGTCTTTTGCTCGACTTCTTGTGCTCCTAAGCTCTTGAACACTTAGACACAAGGGTTAAACACAACAGAACCTAACTTAACTTGTTTGATCACATCAAAACAACCTTGGGGTTCCAACAAATATCACATACCTTTTTATAGGTAATGTAGGATATTTAACCTCTATGATTTTGTTAAGTCTACCATAGTAATCAAACTCAGTGTTACTATTGTCGATAGATCCTTTAATGCAAAAAATCAAAATTATAGGTTAACTTGTGTGAATCCCATTGTGCCATGTGGAATTTCAAGCCATTAACATAGTAACCAAAGTATACCGTTATTTTATGGAGGGGTCGTGATGTAAGATTTTTTTTTTTTTATCTTGCATATTTGATATTTTATTGTCTTTCACTTATAAAAATAACTATGATATAAATTAGATGGGAATTAATACACATGGACAAAATATTTTGCACAATTATCTAACTTAGATTTGAAACCATAATGTAAATTCTATCTCTAACTTTTCAGCTACCTTACTTGCACTCATTGAGCTATCATGAAAGGTAGTTTTAAGACAATTGGGATAACAAATAAACATAACAAGATAAATATTTGATTAGATAAGTCAACTTACTTTATGTAGTATTTGATCTCATCACAGTTTAGGAGTATGTATGTTCTTGCATAATGATATTCTTGTTAAGTTAACAATTTAGAAACAAATGCACCCATTAGCTTACCAGGAAACTTGAAAATAAAAAGCATCTTTGGGTTTATCAGTTGAGTATCATCAAAATTTTGAGAACACTTACGATATCTAATTTTCACATTATCAGCAAAATAATATGAGCAAAAAGGCGATGCTTTTTCAACCAAATAGTTATTGCATATTAACCCTTCAACTCTTGCTTTATTACGAATATTATTCTTTAATTTTCTCAAAAATTATTCAAATGGATATATTCATTTGTACTCTACAGGATCAACTAGTTGTGCCTTGTAAAATAAATGAACTGGTAGATGCTCTATTGAATAAAAAAAACTGGGTGGTAATATGCACTTAAATTTACATAGTATGAGAGGAATCTCTATTTCTAGCCGAAGCATATCGACCAACATAATACACCTTGATATCAAATCTCTAAAAAAGACTAAATTCTGTAAGTATTTACCAAATATTATTAGAAAGCAGGTCATGAGAAGCTATTGGAATAAGTTTTTTCATAAAGACATGACAGTCACGACTCTTCATTCCCAATATCTTTAATTTGTTCATAACAATTTCAGGTGTCTGCTCTTGTAGCTCCAAAGGGGTGTCCCCTAGCAGGAGAGGTAAACTTGTGGATGTCTCCTCAGAAATGGTGTGAGAACTAGAAGCAAGCGTAGGTTGGGTGGAGGGTTCAGACAAAGGAGTATCTGAAGCTTGAGATGAGGCAGTGTTAAGCTCCACATTGAGCTCTCGTTCCTTGGCTAGTGATCCGGTGGTCAAGGCAGGGGACCCCATTGCAAGCGGTCAACGCCACGTGGAGATCAAAGGGCCGGGGGGGTCCACCGGAGGAGGATGAGCCGACCGGACTCGGAAGAAAAGGATAGACTGATCGGCTAACCGAGGAGCATCCAACAGTAAAAGGTGCCCTGACAGGGGTCGGGGTTCCGACGCTCAGTTGAAACAATGTCTAAGAGCCGAGCGGAAGGCACTCGCCCGGAAGTCTCCCCAGCCTATCAATGCAAGCGACAGGCGAGGCGTGAGGGGCGTGCCGCTCGGACGGCGCAGGGGATGAGGGCCGTCTGGAAGACGGTCTCCGTCTAGCCGGACGGACGCGCGTCCCGGCCGGCAGTGGGTAAAGGGGGATAGGAAGTCTCCGTCCAGCCGGACGGACGCGCGTCCCGGCCGGCAGTGGGTAAAGGGGGATAGGCACCTCTTCTAACAGCCGTCAAGTCCTATGGATAGGCCATACTCCAAGTCTGACAACGAGGTGTTCTGTTGTCCCATCGAAGACGTGATTGGACTGTAGCAGTATGGCGTCAGGTAAGCTTTCTGACAGACACATACCGAAGTATGGGCTGCGGACATGTATGTGCCTCGGTGGATGCACAGGAACCCTTCCACCGTTCTATATAACGAGCCTCATACTTCGCCGGAGGTACGCGTTGAACACCTTTGGAGCTACTTTTTCCACCACTTGCTTACCTGACTTAAGCGTCGGAGGGTCGCCGCCGGGAACCCCTTCCCGGCCCGACTTCTGTGCAGATTCGCCGGAGCTTCGTGCCTCCAGTCGAAGATCCACGTCAGCAGTCGGAAGGCGCCCCGTGCCCAGCGTCCGCTGATTCAGCATTCGGACAGGATCAGCTAGTAAGGCTTCCTCTTCTAGGCAGATTTCCTTGTCAATTAAAGCTCTAAATACAGCGTCCACTATAACAACTAAAAGAGTATTTTAGTTAGTAAAAGACTGATGGTTAAAGTGTCAAGACTTACCAAAGGAACACTATAATCTTTTTTGAACAGGGCTCAAGCCAAAAAGGTATAGAAGATCATCACATGTCCATTTGTAAATGTAAAAGTGATGACGAAGTAATTTGTTGGAATAATTAAAGAAAGCGGGTTGTTGATGAAGTTTTCTTATATCAGGAAGAGGGGGAAAAGAAGATTGTCATTTAGTAGACCATGTGACAGGTGTAGAAAATTTTACGAAGAAGAAACGTGACTTCCAGCCCTTGATAGATCAGGCCATTTCTTCAAAAAATACTATCTTTGGATGAGATTGAAAAAGAAACACTCCTGGTTCTGATTTTTTAGGATAAAAGAATATAAAGAAATTTTGAGCAGTAGAAGGGATACTGAAGAGGCGAAATACCATGTATAGCACACACAGATATCGAAAAACATTTGGGACAAATTGTTGCAAAGGAATACCAAAATATTGACTTATCTCTGTCAAGAATGGAGGAATAGGAAAGTGTAAACCTATAACTAGTTGATCTTTGAAAAAGGTAATGTAGTTATCAAGAGGAAGATAGGGGTGAGCGTCAAGTTGCGGGACCTTAATATGATATTCTTTAAGAATTTCATATTGAGAACGGATGGATGTTCGATCGGCAGTACTAAAGGAAGAATGAATTTGAGCATACCAAGGGATTAAAGATTCTTCAGTCATGGTGAAAAATAGAAACGTTTAAGGAATAAGTGACTTACTGGGTCCTTAAGGAAAGAGAGTAGCAGAAGAAGACCAGGGAAGATGAAGAAACACGGGGTGTCGAAGAGAGTCAGAAGAGAGAATAGCCAGCAAGTAATTGGAGGAAGACGAAGAGTAAAGAATTGAAAAAGACTTAGGGTTTTAAGGAGATATATGGATCGCCGTTAAATTGAAACGGCTTAATAAAGGAGAGTCGTTGATCTGCTAAGAAGAATATGTGATAAGACATGAACAAAAAAGCATGCTAAAGGTTACTTCAATAAATAGGAAAAAAATGCTACGTGGCGCTGGTCCAGGAAGAGACATTTATGATGGACAGGACAAACCAAATCATAGGCTGAGACACTATATCTTCGAGCGCCCCCAACATTCTCTTTCTGTTGAAGGACTAATTATCAATGAAGTAATTTTGAAAAATTACTTGACTATCAAGAAATGAAATAATGAGTTAAACGATTGTAGCAAATAAATAAAATTGAAACTCGTGTCTAGTCAGTCGGTCATACCTCCTTCGACTAGACTTGAAGGGGAGGCTAGTGATACGGGTTATGATAGCTCGGCCTAGTGAATAATGTAGAAGTCGTGGGTAAATGGATAAGTAATAGGATATGGGATGACCAAATGAAGTCTTTCTGCAAGTGCTCAACCAAGCAAGGCTCGACCGAGCTCAAATGCACTTAGCCTTATATACCTTTTAGTATATTCCTGGCCGAGTTAAGACCGAGCGAGTACCCATGTGCTCATATACACTCGACCAAACAAAGCTCGACTGAGCTCAGAGGCACTTAGCCTTATATACCTTTTAGTATATTCCCGGCCGAGTTAAGACCGAGTGAGCACCCATGTGCTCATATACGCTTGGCCAGACAAAGCTCGACTGAGCTTAGAGGCACTTAGCTCTATAAAGCTTTTAGCATATTATCGGCCAAGTGAAGGTCGAGCAAGTGTCAACGTGCTCCTATACGCTCGGCCGAACGAAACCCGACAAGCGTAAAGGCACTTAGCCTTATAAGGCTTTTATCATATTACCGGCCGAGTGAAGCCCGAGCAAGTGTCAATGTACTCCATACGCTTGGCCGAATGAAGCCCGTCTGAGTGCAAAGGCACTTAGCCTTATAAGGCTTTTATCATATTACTGACTGCGTGAAGGCCGAGTGAGCATCAACGTGCTCTTACATGCTCAGTCGGACGAAGCTCGACCGAGCGTAAAGGCACTTAGTCTTATAAAGCTTTTAGCATATTACTGGTCGAGTGAATGCCGAGCAAGCGCCAATGTACTTATATACGCTCGGCTGGGCAAAGCCCGACCGAGCTCAAAGGCATTTAGCCTTATACAAATTATGGTACAGTCTCAGCAGAAACATGTTCAGAAGAATGTATTCTCAATATACATTACGACCGGCTTGAATGATTGGCCGAGATATGCTTAATAGAGGGTATTCTCACTATATATGCAACCGGCTTGAATGACCGATCGAGATATACTTAACAGAGGGTATTCTCACTATATATGCGACCAGATTGAATGATCGGTCGAGACATGTTATACAAAAGTACATATGTATGATAGTCTGGTAAATTTGACGGGAAATATCTTCTAGCAACTTCTTCAGTTATAATGACGTGTTAATATGCATACTTCATCAAGAATATGAGAAATATGAGTCACAAACGAGAAAGGAGGTATGTCCGGGTACAAAAAAGATTCTTTAAAGGATTATTACATGAAGCCTAGGAGATGATTTTATCTTCTAACAAACTCTAACAAACCGGAGACCACCTCATGACTACGGAGATCTTATGAGGTAGTATAAAAAGAGGGATCCTCTCCGTTGACAAGGTAAGCAAGTTCTAGCATCCAAGTTTTGTTTCTAAGTACTGTACTTCTTCTTCTTGTTCTTCCACTTTCGAGAGAGAAATTGACTTGAGCGTCGGAGGACCTAGCCAAGGATCCCCACCCCGGTCTTAGGTCGCTAACGCTTTGTTGGCTCGTCTTATTGTGCATAGGGTCGTTGATGAGCTCTTCCAGATCCCCAGAAGTTCATCCACATCCGAAGGCATTATTCGCTGGAGCCAACGAACCACCTCGCAGGTTTTAGACAGAATCACATGTATAAACCAATCTATCCATCCGTTCAGTAATTCCATTGACTTAATTAATTACTATTAATTAATTAGTCAAATAATTCTTAATTGTTTGAATAAGGATTATGATTCATTTAATCAATCTTAGCTTAATTAATTCCATCTTCAATGTAATTGTTGAATAAATTCAACACTCAATCACTAAACTTATTAATTGCTTAATTAATCATCAAGTTAACAATCTGTTAATTCTTAATCAAAGTAATAAATTAATTATTTAATTAACTGATTATTTAATCACAATAATCAAACTTTAATTAGCCTAATTAATCCATTAAATTAACCAATTAATCACTCTAGAACTTATTATTAGTTAATAAGTCAATTAACTGATCCATCAATTAATTACCAAATTAATTAATCTGTTAACAAGTTAGTTTGTTAATTAATCAACATATATTTAATTAAATGTTAATCTTAATTAATAGAAAACCATTTTATTAATCAACAAGCTAATCATTGAATCAACACATTAACCTAACCGTCATTTGGATTAATTAATCAATCCCCATTTAGTTATCTGATTAAATTTTTAATATTAGCATGCATGCTTCTATCAAATGAACTTTAATTCAATTAATCTGTTAGCCTAACACCCATTAATTGAACAATTAATCAATCATAATTAGCATAATCAGATTTCAATCAACATTGTTAATGAAATCTATTACCGCAACTCGGTTGGCAGCTCCCTCTTTGACAGCTCATGGCAGTGTTTGGAGGTCGGCGCGAAGGGGGCAACTTTGATGCCAGCACGTGAGGATAGCAGGACGGCTGGTTGCAGTGGTTGGCGGGGATTTCCAGCGTCGCTAGTGGAGGCAATCACCGGTCCGGTGATCAGACACTAGGACGATGCATCGCTGCTGCCCACGTGGCCAGAGAGCTGCGCCAACGGTCGGGCGAACAACTGGTGTTGTGGACAGGACAACACCTGGTGGAGGTGTTAGGGAAAAGGAGAGGGAAAACCGACGCTCGGGCAGCGGCAGAGGCTACGACAGTCGGCACATGTCGTGCACCCGGAAGAGGAACGAAGCCATGCCCCAAGGATAGGAGGCGTGCTTCCTGCTTGTCCAAAATGATGGCCGACATCAGGGAAGGGAAGAGATGCGACTCCGGCTGCTTGCGAACGGCGGCACTGTGTGGGGAGGGGTAAAGCCACGGAAACGAAGTCGGAGAGGATCAAATAAAAACTTAGGTTTAGATTATCTGGATTTCAGTTTTATATTTAATCAACTCTCACTTTGATGAGACATTTTTTAAACAAATTTTATATCCTATCTCTCTATCCCATAAAACTTAAACAACTCATTTAAAATTTATTTTTTTTAAAAAAATTTCTATTAATTCATATAAATTTATTGTTCTATTATTTATCAATTTATTATGTTATTATTTTTTTTAAATAAATTTATTTATGTCAAATTTTAATCATTTTAATCCACATAAGTATATGTATATTTTTGATATTTTATATTTTCTCCTTTCATATAATACTATAACATCCCGTCTAGGAGTTGCACATAACCATGGGGAGTTTCCTTTTCTGATGGTTAATCCAAAAGGAGATTAACTCAAGTCAATCACAAAGTCGATGAGGAAAAGTGTCATAAGTAGCTTCATTATTGATTTGCCTCATCTTTCCCTTGGCGTGATCAAAAGTAGGCATCAAGTTTATGGAACAACTTCTAAGAAATGGAACTGATTCAAATAGTTCTTCAGTTATCAAATGAAGAAATGAAAGTGATTCAAATGCTTCTATCCGTTATTAAATGAAGAAATGGAATTCGGAAGCGACCAAGCAAACTGCATCAAGTTTTATCATATCATAAGGGCATGCAGTTGGAAAATCTCAGTTCTCCATGTTCTATACCTTTAACTACAGTAGGTCACAAAAGTGGCTCATGATCCTTGTGTGGTCCTTCCCTGATCATCATTTCTGGTATAAATGGTAACTAACAGTTCTAAGCTCTCCACTCTAATTAAGCTTAGTTATCCAAGCTATATACTTCTGACTATAGTAGGTCACAAACGTGGCTCATGATCTTGCATTGTCCCACCCTGAACATCATTTCTAGTATGAATGGCCACACCATATATATAGGTCAGACCTTACCTTGCAAGTCGAACTATATCTCCACCTCAACACATCAACCTTGTCGATAGATTTCAACATCCCTTTAACTTGACCCATGAAAATTTATCATTGGCCATCAGGATAAATCCCGAAAGCATAGATGAGTCTTGACGAATGACCTAACATCATGAGTGATTTGAACAACACGATTGGCAACCATCGCGACATGGATCTGGACCACCATAAGTATTTCCAAAAAAAAAAAAATCATATATTCCTCATTAACAACATGCTCTATCAAGTAGTGTCAAGAAAATTCAAGAGGATGGAAGGGAGTTATAGAGTTTTCATAGAGTTGATCAACGAGAACTCAGTGTTACATTCTGGTCTACTAACATGGTTAGTAAAGGGTTTAGGTTGAGTTCATTTAATGTCTACTAACTTATTTGTCAAATGGGTATGATGCAGTGATAAGGAGGGGCCCACCCTAAGGAGGGTCGTTGCCACGGGAGAGGTTAAAGTCAAGGCGATCAACACTCAGATATTATCGGCCAGTTGGGAGAAAGGGTGCCCGATCCAACATCACCTCTGACTCGGCAATGCGCTGAACAACCGACGCTCAATAAAGAGGTAAACACCAAAGATATGCAGCATCCGTGCTGATCCTGTCTGAGCGCTGAGTCGACGGACGCTGGGGACGTGACACGCTCCGTTGTCTCCGACTGGTGGCGTAGCTTTCCGACGAACCTGCAAAGAAGCCGAGCCGGGAGGGGTTTCCCGGCGACGGCCCTCCGACGCTCAAGTCAGACAACGAGAGATGCAGCGTAATGTGGCTACAGTAGAGAGTCGCGCATACCTTCTTCGACGTTTGGGGGTCCTTATATAGGACCCCGGGGAAGCGCGGACACGCTTCTCTATGCGCGCACGCTTCCCCAAACATACCTTAACAAGCCTCTGTCAGAAAAGTACCTCTGGCGCCATTCCGCAATCGTCCAAGCATATCCCGGATGTGACGGTGGAAGCTTCCGCCATACGATCCTGTGTACGGCTCGGCCGCCAACTCTGCTGTTTGCCGGCAGCAGACGTCTCGAGGATGATGTTATCCTCTACCTCCTTTGTCCTCTTACGCTTCTTGTCTGTTCCGGGTTGATCGGTTAGGCCGCTCGGTGGGCATAGTACTTCTGCCAAGGTCGTATGCTCGAATGAGATTGCTCC
Source organism: Zingiber officinale (assembly GCF_018446385.1). NCBI lineage: Eukaryota > Viridiplantae > Streptophyta > Magnoliopsida > Zingiberales > Zingiberaceae > Zingiber > Zingiber officinale. Next base: position 50,598,217 of record NC_056001.1, on the reverse strand, counting down.
TGCCTATCTTTGCTACCTTATGCTCCAGTCGAGCGGACATCCCGCTCGACACTTGAACCTTTTTACCTTGAGCATCGGAAACCCGACCCCCAGTCGAGTTGTCTTCCTTCGGTTCGGGAGATTCATGGCCGGGGTCGGCCTGTTTCATCCGGTCGGTCAGCCCGCTTCATCCGGTCGACCACTCTCAGGGTTGAATCTCTTGACCTTTGACCTCCACATGCCATTGACCTTCCCCTAATGAGGATTCCCCGTCCTTATCACCGGATCACATGCCTCCCCTTCAAGTCTAGTCGAAGGAGGCGTTAAGTCCGACTGACTGGACTGCCGGTCGGCCTGAATGACATCGCCCTGCCCCTCTGAAATGTTCCTCCCTCGGCCGCTCGGCCTACTCCGAGCGCTGGCTTTGCTGCCGTGCCGATCGTCATTGCTGACGCCCTTCGGATCTCCTCGGGATTCGTGCAAATCTTCCTCATTAAGGCCGAGCACGTGCACTTTGCGCCGTAATGGCGCTCATTGAATGCGCCCCTATGACCCGGTGCCACGTGGCACCTCTGCTGGCGTCATCGTACGGCCGGGTGATGTGTCCGATGGGACATCGGCGGTTTGAAATGAACGACCCGATGGGGGCCTCGGTTCCTATGACCTGCATCGGACGGTCGAGGCCGATCAGGCCCGACCTTATAAAGCCGTCATCTTCCTCCTCCGTCACACTTCTGCCTTCGCGTGATCCGCCACCTTTAATTTCTACAGCGCTTCAGCGTTCCGGCTACTCCTCTTCACTATTTTCCGACGATTCCCCGCCGTCTTCCTTCGATCCCCAGCTTCTTTGTAAGGTTCCTCCTCCTTTCCTCTATGTTTTCTTCGTCTTTTTTGTCGAGTTCTCGTCTTCTGGTCGCTGTCCCTTTCATCGTTTCCTTGCCGTGTGTCATTTTCTATTCTCTCAGCTTTTGTTTTCTTGCCCGATCGGATAATGGCCAGTTCATCCTGACCCGTCGATCCTCTTTAGGTCCCTGGTACATTATCCTGGAGTCTCGCTTCGATCGACGTGACGCCGAGACTTTACTCGATGGTTTTGACATTCCATCTGACTTTGAACTTATCCTACCCTCACCAGCCGCTCGGCCTCACAAACCGCCGAGCGGAGCAATCTGTTTTTTCCGTGACCAATTCACAGCCGGTTTGCGGTTTCCTCTTCATCCCTTCTTCGCCGACGTTTGCAACTTCTTTGGTCTTCCGCTCGCCCAATTAGTTCCTAATACTTTTCGCCTTTTGTGTGGAGTCGTGGTATTGTTCAAGATACACCGCATCCCTCTCCGACCGGAAATTTTTTACTATTTTTATTATCCCAAGCAATCCGAGCTGGGTACCTATTTATTCTAGGCTCGGCCCGGTCTAGTCTTCTTTGATAAACTTTCTTCCTCCAATAAACACTGGAAAGAGTATTACTTTTACCTTCGTCTCCCCGAGCGGGCTCCTTTCCGAACCAAATGGCAGGTCGGGCCACCTACTTCTCCTGAGCTTAAGAAATTTAAGACCCGACCGGACTATCTCCAAGCCGCGAACCTGCTTGCCGGTCTGAAGCTTGATATCAACAAGCTTCTGCCTGAAGGTGTGCTGTACATATTTGGCTTGAGTCCGATCCGCACTTCACTCCCGAGCAGCTTCGGTAAGAATTTCACTTGTACATGCACTTTGAGTGCTAACTGATTTTCTTCTTTTTTCCTTTGCAGCCAACATCGTCATGGAGTCCATGATGCAAGGGATTTTGAAGAGGAAAGCCGAGACGCTTGAGGCGACAACCGCCAAAGAGATGGAGCAACTAGGCATCACTCCAGTCGGCTCTCACGAGGGTGAGAGCGAGACCAACGTGAAGGAGTCGGCCGCTCAGGCCTCCCCCGTGGAGGTGACGGGAGGCAATACTTCAAACAGGGAGCCAGCCGTGCAAGAGGAATGCTCCGATCGGGAAGACGAGCACCCGCTCAGACAAAAAAGGCGCCGGATGGAGACACCGCTGCGATCAGCTACTTCTGCTGTTCGTGTATCCGAGCGGGCGGGATCCGGTTCTCGTGGTAAAACTCCAATGGTGGAGGCAGTATCCTCCGATCGGACTCCGTCTCAATTAAATCTGACCGCCAACCCTATTGAGGCTGTGCCGATCAGCGCTCTTCCACCTGCCCCCCGTCGGGTTCAGCGCTAGGCTATTTTGTCCAAGTTCTCCGCCCCAGCCTCTGCTCCCTCCGCATCTGCTCACACGTCTCTTGGCCAGAGCCACACCGTTAGGGCCACCCTGCACCTTCCCACTGAGGAGCTCTTGCTCGAGTCCGATCGGCCAACCACGCCTGAGCATATGATCACCATGAAAGGGCCCCTCGCCGAGTTGTGGGCTGACGCTCGGGCACGTGTCGCGATGATTCCGCTCGGTAATCTGGCCAACAGTCATATGCAGCAGGCTACTGGGGTAAGTGTGTTTTCTTCCGAAGTCCTTTACGACATCTTTCCGGTCGGTTATTAATAGTCTCGTTTATGTCAGCGCTAGGTGGAGGAGATCGCGGTTGCCAATCGGCTGGCCATGGTGGACGAAGAGCTGAAGAAGCTGAAGGGTTCTGGTGGTCTGTCCTCCCAAGGCTCCTCCTATGCCGAGTTGCAGAAAGAGCTCAAGAAGACCAAGGATTTGTTGGAGGCGGAGCGAAAGAAGACGACCGACCAGGCCTATACCCTGGCTGAACTAGAAAGACAGGTCAAGACACTTGACCGGAAGATAAGCCTAGCCATCGACCGGAAGAAGACGGCCATCGCTGATCTGGAGAAGAAAAACGTCGAGGCGTGGGGCCTGGAACAACGAGTTAAGGAGTTGATGGAGCAGCTGGACGGCGAGAAGGCGAGCCGCTCGACCGAGGCGATTAAACATAAGGATGAACTGAAGACTTTGCAAGAGTCTCTTGAAGCTTCCCAAGCTGTCTTCAAGGAATATCAAGAGGCCGAGCGAGGCCGGGTCGCCGCCCTGAAGCAACAGCACATCCACTCGAACGAATTTTCTGAGAAAGTCTGCGAGCGAATGTACACTGCCTTTGAGCTAGCCATTTCCGCCACGACGGACTATCTGAAGTCCAAAGGGCAGCTTCCTGACTCCACAACCATCCCGGCCGAAGACTACGTGGTGCTTCTCTCCTCCATCCCGAAGACCGTTTATGATTTTCTTGAGTAGTATTTTTTGTAATCCTTCCGACCGGCTCTTAATGGCCTGAATTTTTAATGAAGATGTGCCGTCCTTTTGTTAACTTATTCTTTTTTCCTTTTCCGTTAAATTGCTCATACCTATGTCTTTCGCTCGGATCATGAACTACCGCCGTCCGCGTCCTCTACTTTTCCTTCTGGTTAATCGTCTCTCGCCCTGCTCTCCAAAGGAATCCTTCACGAAGTATTTTTGATAATCGGGCCACTAGTCTGCACACATCCACTTCTTTAAATGGAGTTCTCGTTAGATGTTAGCGAAGTACCTTTGGTAACTTGGCCGATCGGCCTCTCGACTCACGGGTCGACCTCTTTATTATCTTCTTTCGGCCGGGGGGTTTATAGTCGCTGGTTCGACTCTATGGTTTAACGTCGGAGCTCGACGGTCTTCAAGCCGGAGGGTTTATAGCCGCCGATCCGACTCTAGAGTTTAACGTCGCCGCTCGACGGTCTTCGAGCCGGAGGGTTTATAGTCGCCGGTCTGACTCTAGAGTTTAATGTCGCCGCTCGACGGTCTTCAAGCTGGAGGGTTTATAGTCGTCGGTCCGACTCTAGAGTTTAACGTCGCCGCTCGACGGTCTTCAAGCCGGAGGGTTTATAGTCGCCGGTCTGACTCTAGAGTTTAACGTCGCCGCTCGATGGTCTTCAAGCCGGAGGGTTTATAGTCGCCGGTCCGACTCTAGAGTTTAACGTCGCCGCTCGACGGTCTTCAAGCCGGAGGGTTTATAGTCGCCGGTCTGACTCTAGAGTTTAACGTCGCCGCTCGACGGTCTTCAAGTCGGAGGGTTTATAGTCGTCGGTCCGACTCTAGAGTTTAACGTCGCCGCTTGACGGTCTTCAAGACGGAGGGTTTATAGTCACCGGTCCGACTCTAGAGTTTAACGTCGCCGCTCGACGGTCTTCAAGCCGGAGGGTTTATAGTCGCCGGTCCGACTCTAGAGTTTAACGTCGCCGCTCGACGGTCTTCAAGCCAGAGGGTTTATAGCCGCCGGTCGGACTCTAGAGTTTAACGTCGCCGCTCGACGGTCTTCAAGCCAGAGGGTTTATAGCCGCCGGTCGGACTCTAGAGTTTAACGTCGCCGCTCGACGGTCTTCAAGCCAGAGGGTTTATAGTCGCCGGTTCGACTCTAGAGTTTAACGTCGCCGCTCGACGGTCTTCAAGCCGGAGGGTTTATAGTTGCCGGTCCGACTCTAGAGTTTAACGTCGCCGCTCAACGGTCTTCAAGCCGGAGGGTTTATAGTCGCCGGTTCGACTCTAGAGTTTAACGTCGCCACTCGACGGTCTTCAAGCCGAAGGGTTTATAGTCGCTGGTTCGACTCTAGAGTTTAACGTCGCCGCTCGACGGTCTTCAGAAATGAGCTTATAGCTCGGATAATACACGCCCGGCCGAACGGCACGGGGCCTTCACCATTTAGCATTTGGCTCGGATAATATACTCCCGGCCGAACGGCACGGAGTCTTCGCCATCGAGCGTTTGGCTCGGATAATATACTCCCGACTGAACAGCACGGGGTCTTCGCCATCGAGCGTTTGGCTAGGATAATATACTCCCGGCCGACCGGCACAGGGTCTTTGCCATCGAGCGTTTGGCTCGGATAATATACTCCCGGCCGAACGGCACGGGGTCTTGCTGTGTCTTTCATACAGATAACTGCTAGGCGTACAATACTCGCTCCTTTGTTTTGTTCTTATAACTTTCATTTCTGCAGCCAAAAGATACACCCAAACAGCATATTCATGAAAACATGTTACATCGCCGCACCTTTCATCCAGCCCGATAGGGCTGGAGGTGGTTTGCGCTCCATGGCCTATCTAGCCGCCGTCCATCTTCATCCTCCAAGTAATAGGCTCCAGATCGGAGCTTCTTGACGATCTTGAAGGGTCCCGCCCAAGGAGCCTCCAGCTTGCCTACGTCCCCGACCGGCTTCACTTTCTTCCAGACCAAGTCGCCCACTTGGAATGCTCGAGGAATCACGCGACGGTTGTAGTTCTGCTTCATTCTTTGCCTGTAGGCCATCAGCCGAACGGACACTTTGGCTCGCTCCTCGTCGATCAAGTCCAATTCTAGCTGCCTCCGCTCGGAATTATCTTTGTCGTAGTTCTTGATCCAGACGGACTCTACGCCGACTTCGACTGGGACGACCGCCTCACCTCCATACACTAGGTGGAACGGTGTTACTCCCGTTCCCTCCTTAGGGGTCGTGCGGATTGTCCATAGGACTCCCGGCAGCTCGTCCACCCAGCTTCCTCCCATGTGGTCGAGCCGAGCCCGAAGAATTCGAAGTATCTCCCGGTTGGCTACTTCGGCTTGACCATTGCTTTGGGGATACGCCACAGACGTGAAGTGCTGCTCAATGCCATATCCCTTGCACCATTCCTCGAGCTAATTTCCGACGAAATATAGCCCGTTGTCCGACACGAGCCGACGCGGAATGCCGAACCGACAGATGATGTTTTGCCAGATGAATTTTTTGACCATGTGCTCGGTTATCTTGGCCAATGGCTCAACCTCCACCCACTTGGAGAAGTAATCTACTGCCACCAATAGAAACTTCCGTTGTCCGGTCGCCATAGGAAAGGGTCCTACGATGTCCATGCTCCACTGGTCGAACGGGCAAGATACTGTGGACGTTTTCATTTCTTCCGTCGGCTTATGTGAAAAACTGTGGTACTTCTGACAGGAAAGACACGTTGCGACGGTCTGAGCGGCGTCCTCGTGTAGCGTTGGCCAGAAGTATTCGGCCAGCAGGATCTTCCTAGCCAACGACCGGCCGCCCGAATGGCCTCCGCAAGATCCTTGGTGCACCTCCTGGAGAATGTATTCAGCGTCTTCCGAGCTGATGCAATTCAGCAGAGGCCGGGAGAACGCCTTTTTGTAAAGTTGATCTCCGATGAGCGTGAACCGGCCGGCTCTCCTCCTTAGTAGTTGAGCTTCGTCCCGATCGGACGACATGGCCCTTGAGCGTAGAAACTCCATGATGGCCGCTCTCCAATCGTTCGGGAACATGAGGCCTTCCATCCGGTCTATGTGCGCTACCAAGGATACCTGCTCGATCGGTTGCTGGATGACGACCGGCGATATCGAGCTTGCGAGCTTGGCTAATTCATCTGCCGCCTGGTTCTCCGCTCGGGGTATCTTCTGGACCACCACCTCGGTGAAGTTAGTCTTGAGTTTTTCAAAGGCGTCCGCGTACAACCTGAGTCTTGCGTTGTTTATCTCGAAGGCACCCATGAGCTATTGAGTGGCTAGTTGGGAATATGAGTGAATCACCACCCGGATGGCTCCCACATGCCGTGCGGCCTGCAGTCCGGCTATGAGGGCTTCATACTTTGTCTCATTATTTGTTGCCCGATAGTCCAGCCGGACGGACAAATGCATCTGCTCTTCCTGAGGTGAAAGTAGCAGGACCCCAATTCCGCTTCCGAGCCGAGTGGACAATCTGTCCACATATATTTTCCATGTAGCTTCGGGCTCGAGCTTCTGTACCTCGGTCATAAAATTTGCCAAGGACTGTGCTTTGATCGCTGAGCGGGGTTGGTATTGGATGTCAAACTCGCTTAGCTCCATTGTCCACTTGATGAGTCGTCCGGATGCTTCAGGGTTCAGGAGTACCCTCGCTAGCGGGCTGTTCGTCATCACAATAATGGTGTGCACCAAAAAGTAAGGGCGCAACCTCCGAGCGGCAAGGACCAAGGCGAAAGCCAACTTCTCGAGACCGGTATAGTGAGACTCAGCATCTTTTAAGATATGACTTAAAAAGTACACTGGCTGTTCCTCACCGCTCGGTCTTACTAATGCTGAGCCCACAGCATGCTCAGTTGAAGATAAATAAATGCGGAGTGGCTCACCTACGGCTGGTTTTGCCAACACGGGTAAGGAATTCAGATAAGTCTTCAATTCCTCGAATGCCCGATCGCACTCCTCGTCCCATTGGAACTTGGTGGCTTTACGGAGAATCTTGAAAAATGGCAAGCTCCGGTCAGCGGTCTTAGAGATGAACCTTGACAGCGCCGTTATCCGACCGGTGAGACGCTGTACCTCTCGGAGATTTCTGGGAGGCGACATGTCCTGCAATGCCTTTATCTTGCTAGGGTTCGCCTCTATACCCCGCTCGGTCACAATGTAGCCCAAGAAGCGCCCACCTTTTGCTCCGAACAGGCACTTCTGAGGGTTAAGTTTGACACCATACCTTCTCAATGTTTGGAAGGTCTCCTCCATGTCCGCGTAGAGATCGGCCGCCCGGAAGGACTTGATTAGTATGTCGTCCATGTACACTTCCAAGTTGCGTTCGATCTGCTCCCTGAAGACCTTGTTCATCAGACGCTGGTAGGTGGCTCCTGCGTTCTTCAGCCCGAACGACATTACATTGTTGCAGTAGGTGTCGTCCGCCATGACGAAGCTGACCTTCTCCTGGTCTTCTCGGGTGAGCGGCACTTGATGGTAGTCTTGGTATGCATCCAGCATGCATATCAGCTCGCACCCGGCCGTGGAGTCCACCAGTTGATCGATCCGAGGCAGGGGGTAGAAGTCCTTCGGGCAGGCCTTATTCAAGTCCCAGAAGTCGATGCAGACTCTCCACTTGTTGCCCAGTTTGGAGACCAGAACCACATTGGCAAGCTAACTTGGGAATTACACTTCCCTTATATGGCCGGCCTCCAGAAGTTTTTCGACCTCCGCCCGGATGATTACATTCTGCCCCGCGCTGAAGTCCCTCTTCCTTTGCTTCACCGGACGAGCGTCCGGCCGGACGTGAAGTTCATGCCGAGCGACACTTGGCGAGACCCCTGGCAGCTCATGGGTCGACCAAGCGAAGACATCGCAATTTCGCCGTAAGCATTTGATCAACTTCTCCTTCTGCTTCTCCTCCAGATCGAATGCTATGAAGGTGGTGGCCTCCGGTCGGGAAGGGTCAATCTGCACCTCCTCCTTTTCTTCATAAACTATAGAAGGTGATTTTTCAGTAATAGCATTTACCTCGACTCGCGACATTTTCCGAGCGGACTTGGATTCGGCTCGGACCATCTCCACATAGCATCTCCGAGCCGCCAGTTGGTCTCTCTGCACCTCCCCTACTTGATCTTCCACCGGGAACTTAATCTTCTGGCAGAAGGTAGAGACGATCGCCTGGAACTCGTTGAGCGCCGGTCATCCCAAAATAACGTTGTATGCAGAAGGAGCATCAACCACGATGAAGGTGGTGGTCCTTGTCCTTCTGAGCGGCTCCTCGCCCAACGAGAGAGCCAGCCGGACTTGGTCGATCGGCAAGACTTCGTTCCCCGTGAATCCATAGAGGGGGGTCGTCATTGGCAATAGTTCAGCTCAGTCAATTTGCAGTTGGTCGAAGGCCTTCTTGAATATTATGTTGACCGAGCTGCTTGTGTCAATGAAAATGCGGTGAATAGTATAATTGGCTATTACTGCTCGAATGATTAGGGCGTCATCGTGAGGGACTTCAACTCCTTGGAGGTCCCTGGGCCCGAAGCTGATCTCGGGTCCATTCGCCCTTTCCTGGCTGCAGCCGACCGCGTGGATCCTCAACTGCCTTGCGTGTGCCTTTCTGGCTCTATTGGAATCTCCGCCGGTCGGACCTCCAGCGATGATGTTGATCTCTCCCCGGGATGCATTGCCCTTATTTTCCTCCTCCCAAGCGGAAGGTCGAGGTTGTTCGTGCGACGCTCGATGGCGGGCTCCGTGCTGCTGACGATGATGCCGCTCGGGGGATCGCCTTTCTATCCTTTGCACGGGGCTCCGCTGTCGATGTCTCTAGTCTGGTGAAGGCGATCAGCGGCGGTAGCTCCTTGGCACAGGATGAGCGATGGAGGGTAGGCTCCGACAGTCGCGGGTGTTGTGAGTGGCTGACTGATGGAGTGAACAAAACATCGGGGTCCATACCTTCCCCTTGGGCTTGGGTCGATTAGCCATGACTTGCTGGACGGCGTGCGACCGAATGTGCTGATGAGGACGGGCGTCTTCGGCTCTCGGTCCTCTGGGTGGCTGGTGACTGACTGGCTGCTTCTGCTCGGTGGGAGCTGGTTGGTCGCTCTGGGCTTCCTTTCTTCTCGCCACCTGGGCTTCCTCCACGTTGATGTATTCGTTGGCTTTATGCAGCATATGGTCGTAGTCCCGAGGCGGCTTCTGGATGAGCGATTGGAAGAAGTCACCGTCCATGAGCCCTTGCGTGAACGCGTTCATCATCGTCTCCGAGGTGACCGTGGGAATGTCCATGACCACCTGGTTGAAGCGCTGGATGTACGCTCGGAGCGGCTCCCTCGCGCCTTGCTTGATGGCAAACAAGTTGACGCTTATCTTCTGGTGGTGCCTGCTGCTTGCAAAATGATGGAGGAACGCCGTTCGGAACTCCTTGAAACTTGTGATGGATCCGTCCGGCAATCTCCGAAACCACCGATGCGCCGATCCCGAAAGCGTGGTGAGGAACACTCGGCACTTCGCACCATTTGTGTATTGATGCAGAGTGGCGGTGCTGTCGAACTTACCCAGGTGGTCGTCCGGGTCGGTTGTCCCGTTGTACTCCCCGATCGCGAGGGGCGCATAGTGCTTCGGCAGTGGATTGCGAAGAATGACATCTGAAAACTGCCGGTTGATCCGCTCGGGTGACGAGTCTGTTCGGGGCGCCTTTCCTTTTCTAACGTCCCGGACGGGTGCTTCGTCCGATGAAGATCCTTTGTCTTGATTGGCTTGCGCTACCTCCGAGGGCGTCTGGAACAGAGCCCGATGGAAAGGTATCGGGGCGGGCGGCGCCCCCATCTGAGTGCCGGCTGGCCCCTTGTTTTGCCCCCATATTGAGAGCTGCTCCTGCCTGTCTTCGGGAGGCGCTCGGCCACCCGAGGCTGATGTCGCCTACTGCGCTGCCCGCTCGGCCTGAGCTTTCTGCTGCTGCTCCACGATTATCGCTGCTCGCGCTTGAACGAGTGCTTCGAGCTCTTCTGGAGAGAGCGTTACCAGAAGTTGACGTCCAGCTTCTTCCATCTTCTTGTCTCGGATTCAGGTGCTTTCCCATAGACGGCACCAATTTGATCCTGTCCGAGCGCTGAGTCGAAGGATGCTGGGGACGTGGCACGCTCCGCTGTCTTCGACTGGTGGCGTAGCTCTCCGACGAACCTGCAAAGAAGCCGAGCTGGGAGGGGTTTCCCGGCGACGGCCCTCCGACGCTCAAGCCAAACAACGAGAGAGGCAGCGTAATGTGGCTACAGTAGAGAGTCGCGCATACCTTCGTCGACGTCTGGGGTTCCTTATATAGGACCTCGGGGAAGCGTGGGCACGCTTCCCTATGTGCGCACGCTTCCCCAAACATACCTTAACAAGCCTCTGTCAGAAAAGTACCTCTTGCGCCATTCCGCAATCATCCGAGCATATCCCGGATGTGACGGTGGAAGCTTCCGCCCTATGATCCTGTGTACGGCTCGGCCGCCAACTCTGCTGTTTGCCGGCAACAGATGTCTCGAGGATGATGTTATCCTCTGCCTCCTTTGTCCTCTTACGCTTCTTGTCTGTTCCGGGTCGATCGGTTAGGCCGCTCGGTGGGCATAGTACTTCTGCCAAGGTCGTATGCTCGGATGAGATTGCTCCTGCCTATCTTTGCTGCCTTGTGCTCTAGCCGAGCGGACATCCTGCTCAGCACTTGAACCTTTTTACCTTGAGCATCGGAAACCCGACCCCCTAGTCGGGTTGTCTTCCTTCGGTTCGGGAGATTCATGGCCGGTCGGCCTGCTTCGTCCGGTCGGTCAGCCCGCTTCATCCGGTCGGCCACTCTCAGGGTTGAATCTCTTGACCATTGACCTCCACATGTCGTTGACCTTCCCCCAATGAGGATCCCCCGTCCTTATCACCGGATCACGTGCCAAGCGGCGGGACTCAAGATAGATGCAGCGGAGTATCGGCCGAGCGGATGAGACACAGGTGCGGTGGAGTGCTAGCCGAGTGGACGGGTGTACCCGGTCTGCTAAGTATAGGCCGAGTGGCATGCTTGCTCGGCCTAATGACGGATCCACAGTGTCATCTCTCGACATCTTTTTAGGAGTTAGTGTCGCTGATAGGCGGCATGGTTAGACAGAAGATCTTACGGTGGAAGCTCCCACTATCACTTAAGAGAGATACTCGACTTGTTAAGGTACTATGTCAAGGACACTTTACTGACAAGATTTTTCAGGAAAATCTTTGGGAAGTGTGTTCGCCTTGGGAAGCATGCATGCGCGCTACAAGAGCTCTATATAGGGGGGGGGGTCCAAGCATCGACAGAAGTATGCAACGCCAAACACTACTTGCTCTACAGTGCTTGTTCTTGTTGCTCCGTTTTTCTACATCATCGGTGAGTGACATGAGCATTGGAGGGCCAACGCCAGGGATCCCTTCCCTAGCTGCATTTATGGTAAGAAAATTTGATAAATTCCTTAAAACTAACAAATTTAACAAGTCGCGGGCTAAGAAACATTCACGAAGTAAATGAAAGGTGCGATGTTATAACTGCCAAGAAGAATGTCATATAAAGGACCACTAGCCAAAACTGAAGAACAAAGAAAAGAACAAAGGACCAGGATGAAGCACAAAAATCTAAAGGCGATGTGGGACGAAACGTCGTCATCGGAATCGAAAATTGAAGCCTACGCCAAACTTGTACTGATGGCAAGTCACCAAAAAGACGATGGAGTGAACTCATCTGAAATGAGAATCGAGAGTATCAATGAAGGGGGAGTCACTTCAGAAGAAAGCAGCAATACAGGGGGAGCATCGGATAATGAGATCGACAAAGTAAATTAGATACAATCTCTACATTCTGACAAAATATATAAATTTATAAAAATGCTTTCTAAAAATTCTTGTTAGTTAAAAATTGAAAATGGAAATTTTAAAAAGGGAAATATAGAATTAAAAATAATATTAGTAAAATCTTATCGATTAAAAGATTTCAACAAGTTAAAAATTGAAAATGAAAAGTTAAGGGATCAAATAGAAACACTTGAAAAGAATTAGTTATGCACACATGTTCAAAATTCTAGGAACTATCATGGGCTAAATTGATATTTCAAATATCACAAGGCCAAATTAGAAAAATAATAAGAAAATTTATTCATAGAAAGTATCTAATTAATTTAATAGATAGAAATCTATATTAGGTTCTAAAATCATGCTTATGTTAAATTTTCATGCATGTGTTAATTTTAATTAGCCTTAATATTTTATTTGCATGCTTAAAATTGTCTATTTTTTCAAATAAATTATTTCATATCCTTTGTTTTTGAAAATAATTAAATATTAATTTTTTGAAAAAATATTTTATTACTTATTGCAGAAAAAATTTTGGAAATTTTTTACTGCCATATTATTCTTTATAAAATTTTTAAAATAAATCATATTTTCAAAATTAAAATTATTTCACAAATTTATTTTTTGAAAAATTTATCTTTATGTGATAAAACATTATGTCCTCTATCAAAAGAATTTTTTTTTTGAATTTTCTGATTGTTAATTTATTTTCTACGAATTTTTGTCAATATTTTTGATATTAAAAATTTTCAAAAAAAAAAAAATCTTCAAAAAAAACAAATCTATAGATAGACTCTCTATTTTATATACTTAGAAAAAATTGCAAGAAATTTTATACTCAAAAACTATTTATTAAGTATTTTTTATAAATGCATCTCCCTGTATAAAAATAATTTATTACTACTTATATTAATTTTATTTATTTTTTAAAATTTTATCACTATTTTGAATAAGTATGTTTAATTGTTAGAAATTTTTTCATAATTTTTAAACAATTGAAAATAATTTTAAAATTTTTTCTTATAAAACTGATTTTTAAATCATCAAAATTCAACTTTTCGAAAATAATTCCCAGAATTTTTTTGAAGTGTTAGACACTATTTGTGTAACCCTTATAATTTTTACTCCTATTTTTAATGTAATCAAAGGGGAAGAATTATAGATTAAGTGTAGGGGGAGGCACATTTTATTTTGCATATTAAGAGTTTTAATTTTGTATATTTATTAATTGCATAGTATGATTATTAATTGTAAATATTTTATTATTTTTTTGCCTTTTAACCCTAACTTAACTTGGGTTAATTACATTAAAAAGAGAGAGATTGTAAGTACCCCGTGTTAGTTTTAATGTGGTCAACCAAATCAAGTTAGGTCTTGTGTATGTGATCCTTGTGTCTAAGTGTGTAGGAGCTTAAGAACACAAGAAATCAACCGAAAGATGCAATGGACGAGAAAGATGACATGATAATTGAGTCAACAGGCTCGGTACATTTGAGGGACGAGAAGCTATGGAAGAGTACGCTGGTGGAATTAAAAGGATGCGCGTGACATTTCCGAGGGATGAGAAGCCGGAGCAATAGATTGCTCGAGAAGAAGGTGGAGTTGGGTTCAAGTGAGCACAACTTTGGAAGGCCGAAGCATCACCCAAGCGATCGGATATGAAGCCAGCAATCGGAGAAGGCATCGGATGGTCAAGACAAAGCTGACCGATCCGAGCGCCCGAACACTGATCCAGGCACTCGAACAAGATGATCAAGGGGCTCAGACCACCAGGATGCCCAAAGGGCGCCTAGTCGCAGTGGATAACTCTTCGGGTCCACGTTAGCAATGGTCCGAGCGCCGGGACATGGTCCAGGCGCCCGTACATGAAAAACTCTATCTTCTAGCCATTGCTAGTCGTTGCATGGAGATAGAGTTTGTCTCGTTAGGAGCGGCAGGAGAGGGTGCAGGCGTCCGGACTGCACGATGTCAGCAAATGGTCACTTCAACTAGTGAGCTTATAAAAGGAGGTATGGTGCTCGAGATACAGCACAACACTTTTTGTACTCGAAGTTCTTATTCTGTAACTCTTAGAAAATTAGAAATACAAAATAATATTTTAAAAGATAAAATTGATAAATTAAAAAAATAATTTAACCAAATCACAAAATCTAGACTTGGATTACAAGTCTAAGGTAAAACTTAAACTCTACAAACCAAGCTATAATCAAGTGCCTTTTAATTATGAAATCAATCAATAAACACTAAATTAATCGGTAAACTTAAAAGTTAACTTAAAATTGTAACTTGTTAACCTAAACTAATAAATGCTTGATTTGGTTGATCCATGCATAATTACCATGATTACTAATTGCTTAATCTAGATTAGGATAGATAATGATTTAGGCTTGATTCACACTTTAATAGTTAGACCGAGGAGTTTTAGAAAGGAAATTAAATATCCAATTTCTTTGAAAGGCTTTATCTAGAAGTGGTGGATGATCTCATACCCAAGAAGGCTTAGTGCCTCGCCACAGCCTGGAACCCAATCATTGAAATAAATATTTAATTGACTAACTTAAAATCTTAGTCTAACTCAATTGTAAATCAATCCTTAGATTGTAATCTAAATTGAAGATGAAATTAACCATCTCATAAAATATATTAAGTTCCCTGATTGAAAATCTAAAAAAGGTTGAGATGGTCCTAGATTTAAAATATAAAATAGTTACCCAAACCCAAATTAATTAATTTAATTAAGTTAACTTAATTAATTTCATAATCTTAATTAATTTCACAAGTAATTAATTTCAAAAGCTTAATTAATTTCAAAATCATAATTAATTTCAAAATTATAATTAAATTGTGATTTAATTTTCAAAATCTTAATTATAATTATTTTTAATATTGTTCAAAATTTTTAAAATTTAATTACTCAAACATAAATATTTTCAAATTCAAACTTATATTTTAAAATATAAAATATTTTAAAATATAATTATTTTTGAAATATACCTCTATATCATAAATATTTTTTAAAGTTAAAGATAAGATCAACTTAACTTAACTCTGTCTCACATGCACTCATAAGCTGAACATGCTTGATAACCTAGAATGAATAAGATGGAAAATTAAAAAAAAAAAAATAGAAAAATAAATAATCACTTTTATGTTTATTTTACATGGACTCTAGGATGCCCTAAAAAGCATTCATTTATTTTTGGCATTAATTAAGGGGGAATGAAAGGAAGGTTAAGACATTAATTTTTATTTTTGTTAAAACATTGTTTTTCAAAGATAAACTTTTCTGAAAGAGGAAGTTCAAACTATTTTTCAAAAGAAAAATAAATTATTTTTGAAAAGACAGAAACTAAGTTTTGGATAAATGTTTTTCAAAGAATTCATTTACTTAGCTAAGTTTTTTTATCAAAATATGTTTAAAGCTAAAGTTTTTTTTAAGCTAAGTTTTTATCAAAATATTTTAAAGCTGAAGTTTTTATCACAATATTTTTAAAGCTGAAGTTTTTATAACAATATTTTTAAAGCTAAAAGTATTTTTATCAGCTAAGTTTTTATCAACCTTTTTTAAAAGCTAAGTACTTAACTTAGTTTTTATCAATTTTTTAAACTAAGCTTTAATCAAAAGCTAAGTATTAAGCTAGAGTACTTTTAACTAAGCCTTTATAAAACTAAGTTCTTATCAACTTCTTTCGAAAGCTAAGTACTTGACAAAATAATTATTTTCAAAGCTAAAATTTAGCTAAGTTATTTTTTAGAAAAAGCTAAGATAGCTTCAAAACCTAAGATTAGCTAAGTTTTTTTTATAACTAAGTAATTTTCAAAGCTAAAATTTAGCTAAGTTATTTTTTTTTTTTGGAAAAAAACTAAGTATTTTCAAAGCATTTCTAAATTAGCTAAATGTGTTTTATGCACTTATTTTCAAAAGCTAAGTTTAGCTAAGTTTTTTAAAAAAAATTAACTCACTTTTAAACGCTTAAAAATTAGCTAAATTTTTTAAGTACTAACCTTCAGGGGGAGCATAAAGTTAAATAGAATAAATATTTTTTTACCTTTATATGTAAAACAACACTCTCTCTACTTAGTATTATTTTTTATTTAAGTCAAAGGGGGAGAGAAAAGTCAAAGTTAAGAATTTAAACATAATTTTTATGAAAGGGGGAGCATAAGGGAGATTTTTTTATTTATGCTCATGCTTAAATTCCTTTATTTATTATTATATTTTACTTAACTTTGAACCGTGTTGGCATAATCAAAAAGGGGGAGATTGTTGGTGCGGGCAGCATCTGACGATCGAAGCTGTGTTTGGATTATGTCAAAGGATTCAAAGTTAAGGTTATTTGTGGTCTAACGAGTTTGAATGAGATTGCAAGCAAGTCCTAAGTGTTCTTAGGCAAAAGTCCTAGTGGATTATAGGCATGTGGAAAACCTTAGTGGGTAGTAACCCTAGGTCCTAGGGGCGGTAACCCTAGGTGATGGAAAGTCCTAGCTGCGGTTAGGCAGGTGGAAAACCCTAGGGGGTGGTAGCCCTAGGTCCTAGGGGTGGTAACCCTAGGTTGTAGAAAACCCTAGGGGGTGTAACTCTAGGTCCAAGGGGGGTGGTAAACCTAGGCTATGGAAAACCCTAGGGGTGGTAACCCTAGGCAGAAAGTCCAGTCGGTCTGGAGAACCGATCTAGTAACAGGTAAACTCTCCTGAGAGGAGTAGGTGAGAATGCATTCCCGGAAGAGGAAATAGTAAGCGTCGGTTCGACCTTGAGTTTCAATGAAACTCAAAATCAGAACCGGACAGTCAGAGGCTATCAAATTTCAGTTTATATATTGTTTTATGCCTGGACTAACTTTATTTTGCAGAAAATAAGGGGTTGGAAAAAGCTAGTCCGGGCACCCAGAGTCGATCTAGGCGTCCGAAACTCAAAAGTTATCACTAAACTGATGTGGCATGTGCGGAGTGGCCGAGCTACATGGTCCAGGCACTTGGAGGAGTTCTGGGGGCCCAGAACAGCTTATAAAAGCAACTTTGACTAGGATCTTTAGAACAACAAAACGAACGACTTTTGCTTCTTCGAGCTGCTCAGAATTAAAATGATTCCACGATACCCGAAAGCTCCAATGACGATTCTTCTAGATATTTCCTCATACGAAGTTGTTGGTATTGTTTTACTTAAAAGTTACTTGTACTACAACTGTAATCATTTTGTATTATTTCAGATGATTTGTGATTGCTCATCGAAAGCACTCTTATGTGCTAGCCTTGGAGTAGGAGTCGCCACAGGCTCTGAACCAAGTAACTCTTGGTGTTTGTGATTGTTTAATTGTTCTCATTTTCCACTGCGTATTTACTTAAAACGAACAAAATAGCCATGAGCACTATTCACCCCCCTCTAGTGCTTTTCGATCCTACAGGGTAAAGTAAAGTCCAAGTGGGATCGTATGTTGGAAAAGGAAAGTCCTAACTGCGGTTAGGCAAAGCAAAGTCTAAGTGGATTAAGGAGAACCGCACGTTGGCAAAGGGAAGTCCTAACTGCAATTAGACAAAGTAAAGTCCAAGTGGATTAAAGAGAACCGTACATTGGCAAAGGGAAGTCTTAACTTCAGTTATATAAAGGTAAGTCTAAGTGGGTCAAGGAGGACCGTACGTTGGCAAAGGAAAGTCTAAGTGGGTCTGGAAGGACCGTACATAGGCAAGGAAAAGTCCTAATTGAGGTTAGGCAAGAGGAATATCCAAGTGGGTCAAGGAGGGTCACACTTGGTGATCGGAAGTCCAATATAAAGTTGGAAAAGAGAATGTCTAAGTGGGTCAAAGTTGACCAGACACTTGACGGTCGTAAGTCTAACAAGGAGTTGACATGAAACGAGGAAGTTTCAACGTAGCAAACTTTCAAAGGCCATAACTTTTAACTCGGATATCAGAATGAGGTGATCTTAAATGAGAAATGAAGCTTGTTTACAGATCTATAGATTTTACTATTTACTAATCAATTATGTAATTGATTAGAAGGGTGTCAATCGATCAGGTAATTAATTGGTTAATGAAGCATAGTATAGAAAGTGTCTTGATTGATTTGGTAATTAATCAAGATCTTCCCCAATCAATTGAGTAATCATTTGAGACAATTTGTGAGTAAATAGTGAGTTTCTAAATCGATTAGATAATCGATTGAAGTTGTCAATCGATTAGGTGATCGATTAAGAGCGTTTTTTCATGACAAACAGTGAATTTCATAATTGATTAGGTAATTGATTAGGAGATGAAACTCACGACAAATAGTGGGCTTCTTAATCAATCAGGTGATCAATTAAAGTTGTGTAATCAATTAGATAATCAATTGAGAAAAGAAGAAAAGAGTTATTGTGAGATTTGGATGACTGGATTTGTTCGGATCTGACGTGGTAATTGATCGGGATTAAGGTCAATCGATTAGGAAGCCTAATCCGCGAGATATAAAATGTTCGAAGGATTCAAATCAACAACTCTTCTTCTCCTCTCTTCATCACCAGTTCTTGAAGTTTCTTGGAGACAAATGTTGCTGCACTTTCCAAGTATCAAAAGGCAATACACAACAACAAGAGATCAAGAGAAAAGGTTGTTCATTGTTATATTTATTTCCTTGTTCTTATTGCATTTCTTGTTGTATTTCTCGTATTTGCTTGTATAAGGCTTCTCCGCCTCCTAGTAGGAGATTTTCATAGTGTATTGTGAGTGAGGGGAGTGGACCCTTGGATTAGTCACCCTAAGAAGGTGGATGCCAAGTAAAATCAAGGGTGTTAGCATTTCTTTAAGTTTTCTGCGGCAAATCATCATCAACAAAGCGATTGGAGCTAATCATCCTCCCCTCCAACTCCCAAAGTGTCATAATAATGGTTAAGTTTAGTCTTCAATCCTCAGATTAGTTTTTGATTGACTACTTCTATTTGATTATTGCTTTGAGAGTAATAGACTAAGGTAAAAGTATGATGAATGTCAAAGCCTTAATATATGCCTTTGAGTTTGCGACCTTGAAATTGTCGATCATTATTCGACATCAGTTTGTGAGGGATGTTGAACCGGTACACTGTGTTTTACTATAGAAATTTGAGGACAATATTCTCTCTGATCCAAGCCAAGGGTTCAACTTCTACCCACTTAGAAAAATAATCTATTATGGACAAGAAAAACTTCTTTTGGTGAGGCCCTATAGGGAAGGGACCCATAATGTCTATTCCCCACTAGTCTAAAGGGAAAGATGTTAGTACCCCATAGTAGTTTTGATGTGATCAACCAAATTAAGTTAGGTCTTATGTATTTGATCCTTGTGTCTAAGTGTACAGGAGCTTAGGAACAAAGAAGTCGAGCGGAAGATGTAGCTAGCTAGAAGGATGGCACGCGGGAAGAGAGTTGACAGGCTCGGTGCAACTGAGGGACGGGGTGCTATGAAAGAGTATACCAACAGACGAGAAGGATGCGCGCGGTGGTCCGAGGGATGAGAAGCCAAGGAGGAAGACTGTTCAAGGATAAGGCCGGAAAATGGGTTCGGGTGAGGGTTGGTGCGGGAAGCATCCGATGATCGAACTTGTGTTTTGATAATGGTAAAGGATTCAAAGTTAAGGTGTTTTGTAATCTAACAAGTTTGAATGAGTGTTTCAGGAAATTCCTAACTGCAGTTAGGCAAAGGGAAAAACCCTAGGGGGGTGGTAACTCTAGGTCATAGGGGGTGGTAACCCTATGTGAAAAGTCTTGGCAGGTTGATGACTTCAGGCAAAAGTCCTAGGGGGTGGTAACCCTAGATGGAAAGTCCTGGTGTCGCGAACCAGGTGAAAGACTGGACTAGCCGGGAAGCGGATGTCCAGCAGAAAGTCCGGAAGCGTCGAGTGCTGAGAAAAAGTCCAGTCGATCTGGAGGATCGACTGGCAACAGGTAAATCTCCTGAGTGGAGTAGGTGAGGATGCGTTCCCCGTAGAGGGAACAGTAGGCGTCGGGTCGACCTAGGGTTTCCGATTGGAAATCCGAAGTCAGACCCGGACAGTCCGGAGACTGTCATAAACATTCTTTTATTATTCATACTGTTATTTTGTGCTAATTTTGTGTTGCAGGATATTGTTTGGGACTAACAAGTCTTGCAGGTACAAAATAAGGAAGTTTTCCCTCGGATGCACAGTGTCCGAGGCGCCTCCATGGAGCTTGGAGGCGCCTCGGGTGCAAAAGCTGACCTGGCTGCGAAGCTTCAATGGAGACACCTTCATGGGGGTATAAGGCGCCTTGGAAGGCGCCTTGAGCAGGTTATAAGGCGCCTTAAAGGGATGAGGTTCGACCAGATCAAGTTTGATCCACGCGGAAGACTCGGCAGCATGGAGGCGCCTTGAACAGCCTTCAAGGTGTTGAAACCCGTGGTAGTTTTGATGTGATCAACCAAGTTGGTTAGACCCTGCGTTTTGTCTGATCCCTGTGTCTGAGTGTGCAGGAACATAGGAGCACAGGAAGTCAAGCGAAAGACGCAGCTGGCGAGAAGGATGGCACGGGAAGGGAGCCGACGGGCTCGGTGCGTCCGAAGGACGGGAGAGCTGCGGATGAGTACACCCAGTGGGCGAGAAGAACGTGCGCGACGTTCGAGGGACGTAAAGCCGGGGAGGAAGCTGCTCGAGGAGAAGGCCGGAAATTGGGTTCCGGTGAGCCCTATTCCGGTAGGCCGCAATCACCCAAGGAGCCGAACCGGAACAAGTCAACTGGAAGTTGACTTGTCAATAGTTCGGTCGACCGAACCCTTCAGTATCCGAAGCCAGCTGTTGGTGACACGTCAGAAGCCACGTCAAGCAGCCAACCGTTGGGGAGCTGATCGGTCGACCGAACCTTCTGATTGGTCGACCGAACCGAAGTCTATCCAGAGACCAAGTCGAGCAATCTGATCGGGCCAACTCAACAGAAGACAGTTGGCAGATCGGTCGACCGAACAAATGGATCGGTCGACCGAACCCAAGCTCGATCCACAGAGACTGCACCTAGACGCGAAGCTGGGCAGGTACAGCAGGTTCGGTCGACCGAACCTGGGGATCGGTCGACCGATCCCTCTCGAGTCAAACTTGATCCCGAAGGATCAGGTGAACTGATAAGCTCGAGAACCCCTATATAAAGAGGGTCTCGGGTAGCTCTTTAAATATCGAAAACAGTGAACGAATACGAACTATCTCGAAATACAACTCCTGTACTCTCATTTCCTAAGTAACAGTTCTGTGATCTTCAAGTGTAAAAGGCTACTCCGCCTTCAGAGAAGGAGACTTCTTTTAGTGCACTCTCTTACTGTCTTGGATTAACAACCTTTTTGGTTGTAACAAAGTAAATAGCTGAGTCTTATATTTCTGTTTATGTTAGTTTTGTTGGATTTCATAACTGTTGCTTTATTATTTAGGTTGAAAGCCTTGAGGAGGGTTTAGATTTTATTGCAGGCAATTCACCCCCCTCTTGCCGGTCCTCGCTACACCAACAAGTGGTATCAGAGCCCAACAGCCTCAGAGGGACTAACCGCCATCTGAAGCACAAAGATCAGAACAATGGCCGGCGCGATCATCCATCCCCCGAAGTTCGACGGAGATTTCGCTACATGGAAGCGAAAAATGGAGGTATTCTTTAAAACAGATTTTGATATATTAATTACTATGAAATATGGTTTTGCAGCTCCTAAAGACAAAGAAGAAAACACGTGGAGCAAGAAGGAGCAAGCCGACTTCGTTGCCAACAGAAAAGCGGAATTCCACCTCCTTAGTGTTCTGCCACCTCAGGAGGTAAGCCGGATCGGAAGTTACGACTCCGCGAAAGATCTCTGGGAGAAATTCCTGGAGCTTCACGAGGGTACATCCGAAGTGAAGTTAGCTAGGCGCGACATCCTCCGGAACCAGTTGACGAACCTCCGGATGAACCAAGGCGAGAAGGTAGTGCAGCTCCAAGCAAGGATCAAAGAACTGATCACGCAACTAACCAACCTTGGAGAGGAAGTAACGAACCGGGATTCCATCCGATACGCACTCAACGCCTTCCCGAGGACTCCAAAATGGGCATCCTTAGTAGATGCGTACTACATCTCTAAGGATCTTGAGGTAAGTAGTTTAGAAAATTTGTTTTCAACTTTCGAACTTCACGAATCTCGAATTACAGAGAATCAAGTAGAAAAGTCGAACCTCAACATTGCCCTACGAGCTGAAAAGGACGATCCCGACTCCGAAGTGACGATTGACGAAAACGAAGCTGCGTTAATGGTAAAACGATTTAACAAGTTTTTTAAATCTAACCAATTTAGATCGCAGTCAAGTAAACATCGTCAAAAGAGAAGGATAGTCCGTTGTTACAATTGCAACGAAGAAGGGCACATCAAGGAGGACTGCCCAAAATTGAAGTGCAAGCAAAAGGAGAAGACAAAGACCAATTACAAGAAACCAAATTCCTCCAAGCACAAAAATCTGAAGGCGACATGGGACGACTCTTCATCCTCCGAGTCAGAAGTCGAAGAATTCTCGGGACTAGCATTGGTGGCCAACCACCTCTTTGAAGATAACTCAGACTCAGAGATGAGCATTGATCAAGGGGGAGAGACAGAAGAGGAAAGCTGCGATGAAGGGGGAGCTACCGACAAACAGGTAAGTAAGGTACGTGCCCTAAACCGTAAACAGTCTTTTGAGTTTATTAAAGCTTTATCTAAAGATCTATTCAAATCAGAAAAATAAATAGCCAATTTAAAAATAAGTTTGGAAAATTTAAATTTGGAAAATGAGATTTTGCAATTAGAAAATACAAAAATAAAAAATGAAATTGAAAATTTGAAAAGTGAAGCATGCTTAAAGAAATTTCCAAGTTCAAAAATTAGGATTTATGGAAAATTAAATTGGTACATTAGAAACCATCAGGATCAACTTAGAAAAGTACCAAGAAACTATATACCCCCTAAGTATCTGACTAACCCAGTAGGAAGGAACCTCTATTGGGTTCCAAAATCCGTACTTAATTAATCCTTTAAAATTAAAGGCTTCAAAAGAGAAAATTTAAACATTGATTTTCCTAATGCGGCTTTGACTAGAAAGTGGTTGTTTCTCCAATAACCAAGAAGGCCTAGTGCCTCGCCACTACCTGGAAGCCAAATTTAGAAATGAACTGTTTACTTAACGTTTTTGATAAAAGCATTGAAAATAAAATTGAATAGTGCTTAGAAAAAGTGTTTGGGACTTAGAAATTTGTTTCGAATTTATTTTTTTTAACTTAGAAAATTTTTAGTTGCATTTAGAAAAAAATTTTAACACTTAGAAAATGTTTAACGTTGAAAATTTTTTCTTGGATGTTGAACACTTAGGAAATTTTCATTGAAAATCTTTTTGTCCCCGTTTTTGCTATGATCAAAGGGGGAGAATAAAAGATAAGTTCGGTTGGGGGGAATTTAAAATTTTTTTGTATATATTTTAATGTTGCAATTTAGTTCAAAATTGCAAATTTATGCCTGAATTGTTAGTTTAGTAATTTTCTTTAAATTACTATTTGTTTGGTATACCCCTAACTTGAACTTGGTTGATGCACATAAAAAAGGGGGAGATTGTTGAACCCCGTGGTAGTTTTGATGTGAGCAACCAAGTTGGTTAGGTCCTGCGTTTTGTCTGATCCCTGTGTCTGAGTCTGCAGGAACTTAGGAGCACAGGAAGTCGAGCGGAAGACGCAGCTGGCGAGAAGGACGGCACGGGAAGGGAGCCGACGGGCTCGGTGCGTCCGAAGGATGGGAGAGCTGCGGAAGAGTACACCCAGTGGGCGAGAAGAACGTGCACGGCGTTCGAGGGACGTAAAGCCGAGGAGGAAGCCTGCTCGAGGAGAAGGCCGAGAATTGGATTCGGGTGAGCCCTATTCCAGTAGGCCGCAATCACCCAAGGAGCTGAACCGGAACAAGTCAACTAGAAGTTGACTTGTCAATAGTTCGGTCGACCGAACCCCTTGATCGGTCGATCGAACCCTTCAGTATCCGAAGCCAACTGTTGGTGACACGTCAGAAGCCACGTCAAGCAGCCAACCGTTGGACCCCGTGGTAGTTTTGATGTGATCAACCAGGTTGGTTAGGTCGACCGAACCGAAGTCTATCCAGAGACCAAGTCGAGCAATCTGATCGGGCCAACTCAGCAGAAGACAGTTGGCAGATCGGTCGACCGAACAAATGGATCGGTCGACCGAACCCAAGCTCGATCCACAGAGACTGCACCTGGACGCGAAGCTGGGCAGGTACAGTAGGTTCGGTCGACCGAACCTGGGGATCAGTCGACCGATCCCTCTCGAGTCAAACTTGATCCCGAAGGATCAGGTGAACTGATAAGCTCGAGAACCCCTATATAAAGAGGGTCTCGGGTAGCTCTTTAAATATTGAAAACAGTGAACGAATACGAACTATCTCGAAATACAACTCCTGTACTCTCATTTCCTAAGCAACAGTTCTATGCTCTTCAAGTGTAAAAGGCTACTCCACCTTCAGAGAAGGAGACTTCTTTTAGTGCACTCTCTTACTGTCTTGGATTAACAACCTTCTTGGTTGTAACCAAGTAAATAGCTGAGTCTTATATTTCTGTTTATGTTAGTTCTGTTGAATTTCATAACTGTTGCTTTATTATTTAAGTTGAAAGCCTTGAGGAGGGTTTAGTTTTTATTGCAGGCAATTCACCCCCCTCTTGCCGGTCCCCGCTGCACCAACACAAGGCGCCTTGAACACCCTTTATAAGGGGGTTTCGACCAGCACTTCAATCAATCAAGTTCCAGGCTTTCTGTCTTCAATGTGCTGCTAACAAAGTCATTCTGAAGTGCTGCTGCAACATTCCGACGACCCGGAGCTCCATTTTCTTCTTCCTTAAGTTGTCGGTACAAAGTTATTTTAATACTTTCATTGTAATTTATAATTCTTATCGAGCTTATAGTTGTTGCCCACCGGAAGCGATCAAGGATCGCGAGCCTTCGAGTAGGAGTCGCCTTAGGCTCCGAACGAAGTAAATCCTCCGAGTTCTTCTGTGTGTGTTTCTCTATTTCATTTCTGCTGCATTAATCTCTGAACGAGTTTTTAATTACTCCGATAGTTTTACGATTCCGATAAACGAACGATTTAGCCACGAGCGCTATTCACCCCCCCTCTAGCGCGATCTCGATCCAACAATTGGTATCAGAGCGGGGTTGTTTTGAATTGGTGCAACCACCATTCAAAACAGTTTTTTTTCGTGGTATTTTGTTTATTTTTCTTTTAAAGTCAATTAGAAATTAGCTAAGTAGCTAAAATTCTAATTCTTTTCAAATCGGTGTTGCTCAAAGTTGGTCAATACCACTTGAGCTCGTTATTTTTTCATCTTCTTCCCGTACTACTAATCCAAGACTCAGTCTTGGAATAGATCTTCTTGTTTGTGTTTTCCTCAGATCTAAATGGCCCAACAAGAAGGATATAGCACTGTTCGTCCCCCACTATTTTCCGGAGAAGACTTCGGATATTGGAAGGGGCGAATGGAGATATATCTGAAGATCCAGTTCGACACCTGGATGATAGTCAAGACAGGACTGCAACTACCAACTGATGCAGACGGCAAGCCTACATCCTGTGAGAACTGGGAGCCAACCTTTATCAAAAAAGTGGAAGCCGACGCCAAAGCTACCTGCACCATCCAGTGCGGTCTTACCAAGGAAGAGCTCAATAGAGTCGGTCCGTCCTCTTCCGCAAAGGGGCTGTGGGAGAAACTGATCGAACTTCACGAAGGCACCTCGGAAACCAAGGTAAGTAAGCGTGATTTATTACTTAATAAACTATACAATTTAAAAATACAGGAAGGTGAGACGGCAAGTTCGTTACACGCTCGAATTCAAGATATTCTGAACTCCCTTCATGGAATCAGGCAAAAGGTAGAAAATAGGGACATTATAAGGTATGCTCTTAACTCGTTTCCTAGGAGTACATTGTGGGCATTGATGGTAGATGCCTACAAAGTCTCCAAGGATTTGTCTTCCTTAAAATTAGATGAACAATTTAGTGAATTTGAACTGCATGAACAAACTAATGCACAGCCGACCGAGAAGGGTATTGCTTTGGTTGTAGGTACTAGTCGAACACGCGAACCAAGATCCCGACGAAAAACTGAACCAGAATCAGAAGACGAACCCGACTCAGAAGATTCAGAAGATGAACTGACCAGCGAACTAGTGAAT
The DNA here is from genome assembly GCF_018446385.1 of Zingiber officinale. Lineage (NCBI taxonomy): Eukaryota > Viridiplantae > Streptophyta > Magnoliopsida > Zingiberales > Zingiberaceae > Zingiber > Zingiber officinale. The sequence goes on along the minus strand of NC_056001.1, from coordinate 50,572,037 downwards.
CTCGTGAAGAAGCTCTACAAGAAGAAGAAGGGCTTCAACAAGAAAGATCTGAAGAAGGCAGTTCAATCCAAGGAGGCCCAACCGAACTCGAAGGTAAAGTTTGAAGTCACCTGCTACGGGTGTAACCAGAAGGGGCACATCAAAGCCAATTGCCCTAACCAAAAGGAAGCCAAAAAGCAAAGAAGAAAGAAGGCCCTGAAGGCAACGTGGGACGAATCTTCTTCGGAGGACGACGACGACGAACTCGATCAAACGAGTCTACTCGCACTGATGGCCCGGGACCAGATCGTCGAGAGCGAGAGCGAGTCAGAGGCCGAGTCTGAGCAAAGCCACAGATCCGCATCCATTTCAGAAGGGCCAGACTCCATTGTAAGTATTCCAAGGCTCAATAATTTAGTTAATTACTTATTACGCAAGTTAGCTAAGTCAAACATTAGGATTAAATCACTTCTAAAGGAAGTAGCTGTCCTTAAAGAAGTGACTAACACTAATTCCTTACCTGATCAAGTTCAGACTGGAAATTCAACTCAAGTTCAAAAACTTGAGGAAGAAAATTCTAGTTTGAAAAATCAGGTAAAAGATTTAAAAAATACCTTAGAACGGTTTTCTCTGGGCTCCAAGAATTTGGACCTAATTCTTGGGATACAAAGAGCCGTCTACAATAGAACTGGGCTAGGATATAAAAGTAAATATAGATCTTATTTATTTTTAATAAACAAACAAAGTAGTAAATCAGTCCAAGCATGGGTCCCCAAGTCCAAATTGATCAATCAAGTTGGACTTGGCCAATACTGGGTTCCGAAGGATCAAATACACTACCTCGATATACCATATCGAGGCTATGATCCAGGGAGAGCTAAAAGAAAAACGATCTTAAAAAGTTAAAATTTAAAATTCAATCTCAAATTAAAAATTCGAAATTAAATTATAAATTCAAAATTCAAAATCAAATTAAAAATTCAAAATTAAATTATAAATTCAAAATTCAAAATCAAATTTAAAATTTAAAATTAAATTATAAATTATAAATTCAAAATTCAAAATCAAATTAAAAGTTCGAAATTAAATTATAAATTCAAAATTAAAAATTAAATTAAAAATTCAAAATTAAATTATGAATTCAAAATTCAAAATAGAAAATTCAAAAAATAGATGGAGGATCCAAATTAGCTGGCACCTCCAACTGAACTACCCGACAGGGTAACTGAACCTAATTTACCCGAAATGGGTAAAACAAGAGTAGATTACCCGGCAGGGTAATTAAGGTTAGATTAAAATGGGCAAAGTTTAACTTGAACCACAGTACTGGTGAAGTTTTTGGATGATAGTACGTTAGGGAAGCTTGGGCATCGCATGTCTAGGAAGATATGGCTTCGACCTGGTGCATTTGGCCAAGTGGAACTGACCGAAGCTCCCCTTAAATGGATCCTAACTAGTTAGACCAAGGATTAGTATTAAGTTCAATGGGTAGGACTATTTGGAAAACCTCGAAGGCATGATTATTTTAATGAGCTCCTTGTGACTCATCATAGCCCAGAAGTTTATCCAAAGAATGCTTACTTGTTGAACCCAAAGCTAAACCTGAATCTAATACAAAGTTAAACCAGACCCTTAAATTAAACAATAATTCATCTCACAGCAATTATAGGATTCCCTAATTGACAATTTAGATCGGGTGAGATGACTAAGAAATAAAACTATGACTTAAACTTAAATCAAGTTAATCAAATTATCTTTAATTAAAACTCAATTTCAAAATTATTTTAAAACTCAATTTCAAAATTATTTTCAAAACCTAAATTTCAAAATTATTTTAAAACTAAATTTCAAAATTATTTCAAAACTAAATTTCAAAATTATTTTAAAAATAAATTTCAAAACTTAATTTCAAAATTATTTTAAAACTAAATTTCAAAATTATTTAAAAACTAAAGTTCAAAATTATTTTCAAAACTAAATTTCAAAATTATTTTTAAAACTCAATTTCAAAATTATTTTAAAACTCAATTTCAAAATTATTTTAAAACTCAATTTCAAAATTATTTTAAAAACCTAAATTTCAAAATTATTTTAAAACTAAATTTCAAAATTATTTCAAAACTAAATTTCAAAATTATTTTAAAACTAAATTTCAAAACTTAATTTCAAAATTATTTTAAAACTAAATTTCAAAATTCTTTTAAAACTAAAGTTCAAAATTATTTTCAAAACTAAATTTCAAAATTATTTTAAAACTCAATTTCAAAATTATTTCAAAACTAAATTTCAAAATTATTTTAAAACTAAATTTCAAAACTTAATTTCAAAATTATTTTAAAACTAAATTTCAAAATTATTTTAAAACTAAAGTTCAAAATTATTTTCAAAACAAAATTTCAAAATTATTTTAAAAACTCAATTTCAAAATTATTTTAAAAACCTAAATTTCAAAATTATTTTAAAACTAAATTTCAAAATTATTTTCAAAACTAAATTTCAAAATTATTTTAAAAACTTAATTTCAAAATTATTTTAAAAACTTAATTTCAAAATTATTTTAAAACTCAATTTCAAAATTATTTTAAAACTCAATTTCAAAATTATTTTCAAAACTAAATTTCAAAATTATTTTAAAAACTTAATTTCAAAATTATTTTAAATACTTAATTTCAAAATTATTTTAAAACTAAATTTCAAAATTATTTTAAAACTCAATTTCAAAATTATTTTAAAACTCAATTTCAAAATTATTTTAAAATTCAATTTCAAAATTATTTTAAAACTAAATTTCAAAATTATTTTAAAACTAAATTTCAAAACTAAATTTCAAAATTATTTTAAAACTAAATTTCAAAACTTAATTTCAAAATTATTTTAAAACTAAATTTCAAAATTATTTTAAAACTAAAGTTCAAAATTATTTTCAAAACTAAATTTCAAAATTATTTTAAAACTAAAGTTCAAAATTATTTTCAAAACTCAATTTCAAAATTATTTTAAAACTCAATTTCAAAATTATTTTAAAACTAAATTTCAAAATTATTTTAAAACTCAATTTCAAAATTATTTTAAAACTCAATCTCAAAATTACTTTTAAAGCTCAATGTTTAAATTATTTTGAAACTAATTCTCTCAAAAAATTAATTTACTTTAAAATTATTCAACTTTAAAATTATCTTTAATATTGTTTCAAATTTAACTAATTATCAAAATCATCCTTGTCGAAATTTAATCATGTAAAATATGAGACGTAGCACATGAAGGCGCCTCCATCAAGGAGGAGGCGCCCTCAAGCAGCGGCGAGAAATTTCCCGCCGCCCACTTAAGGCGCCTTAAGGCGCCTCCAAAGGCGCCCTAAAGATTCTTTAAGGCGCCTTCAGCCCTTCTTTTTGCCACAAACAGAAGCATTTTGCCTCTGTTCATCCGCGTTCTGCCGCAAGCCGACTTCTTGCGATCCTTCCCAACCAAGGCGCCTTCTACCCGTCTCCTTCCCTTTCATTCCTAACTATGCCTCCTAGGTATAATCTAAACCCTCTTCAATCATTTATTTCCTACATTCTTTGTTAGTTTTGCAATTTTTCTTGTATAATGTCAAAAATAGGAAGCGTCGTATTATGGATACCACACCAGCTAGAGCCCCTTCCACGGACCCGAGATTCCCCTCGGAACAGCATAGGATAGATTTCTCTAGGTTTACCTTTGAGTCAATTAAACCTAGATATACTGGTCTGGAATTTTTGTCCCAACACTGCAACCCACTATTCAGATGATAAACTGCTATCATCTAGATAAACTGGTTGACTGTACCACTACAGTCAACCAAGACCTGTGTGCCCAGTTCTATCACAACCTTGAAAAGGTTGATGATAGAACCTATTCCACCAGAGTTGGTGGTACTGATCTTCATCTTACACCCTCCCTACTTCGCACCAGCCTAGAGCTGAAGGAGTCCGAGTGTACATTCTTATGTTACCCGAGTAGGAACCTACCCTTTGGTGATCCTTATTCACACATTACTTTAGATGATATTTACATGCATTTCTTTGGGGAAGAGAGACCCTTGGGCCTGACCGAGTTCAGATCCACTCTTCTTCAAGTTCAGGATTATGTTATGTATAGAGTCCTGACAGCTTGCATACTACCCTTATCATCTCGAGACGTCTCGAAGATGTGCCCGTCCCACTCGTTCTTTTTGTACGCCCTCAGCCAGCGCCTAGATATAGACATCGCCCTCCATATGTTTCATAACATTGTCCTTGGATCTAGTACAGTTACATCTGGAGTAGTTCATATGCCTTATTGCCATATCCTGACCCAGATATTCTCCAGCTCTGGGATAGACATCACTAGAGGGGTACTCATCCCACTTACCATTTACGATGAGTTCGGTCAGCGTAGCCTTAGATTAGCAGGGGCAGAGGTCACTGCCGAGGGGATTCTGGCCTGGAAGGGCTGACCACCACCAATTGCTGCTCCTGGTGCTCCAGAGGCCGAGGACGCACCAGATGCAGATGAGGAGTGGCCTGATTTCCTAGCAGAGGACTTTTTCACAGATCCTTCTACCTCTACTGGACCCTTCACCTCAGCCGGGCCCTCATCTTCAGCATCACTCTCTGTCAAGGACAGACTCACTCGACTCGAGGTCCAGACCACTCAGACGCGATGAGCTGTGTTAGACAGCCATCGCTTCCTTCGATCTATGCGATCTGAGATGGCTGCTGGTTTCGCATCTCTCCGAGGCGAGATTCGGCATCAGGGACAGCATCAGCCGACACCCGAGCAGCCTCTAGCCGATCCTCCAGCTGACGATCCACCTGCTTGATTCTATTCTGGACACTTACTCATCTTTTTGGATTGATCTGCCTATCTTACTCATCATTTTGGATTGTATCCTGGATTTTTTAGACTGTCTGGAATGTTATTGAGTACTTATGTGCTATTTTTTTTAAAAGTAGTTGTCTCGTTTTGTTTTAATTATTGTTTTTCAAATTTTAGGAAAAATAAACTTCAAAAATTCCATTTTTTTTAGATTTTTCAAAAAAAAAAATGGAATTAGCCTAGGCTTTCCCCTAGAAATCATGTTCCCCTAGAATTAAGCCAGAGCATCTCACAAACACCTAGGTATACCTTGATTGTGATTGAAAAACATAGAATGGCGTGAGATGCATAGGGTACAGCCTGGACTCAAGAATGCTTATATGTGTGCATCGATATGAGTCTAGGCGTTAAATACACAATATACATCAATCAAGTTAAGTCTTCCAACTCTAGTCAAATCTATCTGGACCAAAGTGACTTAATTTGACTAACCATGTGAAAGCTGTTGCCCTGTAGACAATCAGCAAGTAGCTAAAGGTTAGACAGTTAGTAAAGGATACTCAATTTTCTAGTTAAGCATGTTTGATCTTTAGGGCTCTGATACCTAGTAAATTAATCTATTGAACATGACTCATGCTTGGACTTAAGGACCAACTAAATTTGAATGAATAACCTTGTCCTAAAATTTAAATATTGTTTAAACTTAAGCTAAGTTTACTGTTAACCTAAGCTATAGTTTTCAAAATTCAATACTTGTAAAGAGCTAAGCTAAGTTCCAATCTTAATGTTCAAAACTTTGTTGAGCCTAGCTAACTTTGAAATCTAACGTTGTAAATTCCTGCACAGTTTTTTCAAAACTTAAGTTATTACCTTCAAAGATTAAAAAGCAACTTTTCTCCTAGCCTTTAAAATCTATCAAAAAGATACACTTCCTAACAGTTTTATAATGTTAACTAAGAGCTAACATCATCTTTTCACTTAGCTAAAAATAAGAAATGACTGTTAAGTGGTCTCAAAATCTAGTTATTCAAATGACTATTCTTGCTTATTTTTGATATATGGCAAAGGGGGAGAGTAGCAAAAATGTAATGGAAAATTCAAATTTAAAATAATATAAAAGGGGGAGCAACAGTTAAGGGAGAGCATATAGTTGGCGCTAAAACTTTAAATTCGTAGGGTATACTTTAGCAAATTTGCTTTGTTAAATGTGTTCATCTATTCTTAGTAAATTTGCCTGTGTTAAAAATGTTTATCTATACGTTTGTTTACTTAACTTTGAATTTGAGTTGCCATAATCAAAAAGGGGGAGATTGTTGGTGCGGGAAGCATTCGATGATCGAACTCGTGTTTTGATAATGGTAAAGGATTCAAAGTTAAGGTGTTTTGTAATCTAACAAGTCTGAATGAGTGTTTCAGGAAATTCCTAACTGTAGTTAGGCAAAGGGAAAAACCCTAGGGGTTGGTAACCCTAGGTCATAGGGGGTGGTAACCCTATGCGGAAAGTCTTGGCAGGTCGATGACTTCAGGTAAAAGTCCTAGGGGGTGGTAACCCTAGGTGGAAAGTCCTGGTGTCGCGAACCAGGTGAAAGACTGGACTAGCCGGGAAGCAGATGTCCAGCAGAAAGTTCTGAAGCGTCGAGTGCTGAGCAAAAGTCCAGTCGATCTGGAGGATCGACTGGCAACAGGTAAATCTCCTGAGTGGAGTAGGTGAGGACGCGTTCCCCGTAGAGGGAACAGTAGGCGTCGGGTTGACCTAGGGTTTCCGGTTGGAAATCCGAAGTCAGACTGTCATAAACATTCTTTTATTATTCATACTGTTATTTTGTGCTAATTTTGTGTTGCAGGATATTGTTTGGGACTAACAAGTCTTGCAGGTACAAAATAAGGAAGTTTTCCCTTGGATGAACAATGTCCGAGGCGCCTCCATGGAGCTTGGAGGCGCCTTGGGTGCAAAAGCTGACCTGGTTGCGAAGCTTCAATGGAGGCGCCTTCATGGGGGTATAAGGCGCCTTGGAAGGCGCCTTGAGCAGGTTATAAGGCACCTTAAAGGGATGAAGTTCGACCAGATCAAGTTTGATCCACGCGGAAGACTCAGCAGCATGGAGGCGCCTTGAACAACCTTCAAGGTGTCTTGAACACCCTTTATAAGGGGGTTTCGACCAGCACTTCAATCAATCAAGTTCCAGGTTTTCTGTCTTCAACGTGCTGCTAACAAAGTCATTCCGAAGTGCTGCTGCAACATTCCGACGACCCGGAGCTCCATTTTCTTCTTTCTTAAGTTGTCGGTACAAAGTTATTTTAATACTTTCATTGTAATTTGTAATTCTTATCGAGCTTATAGTTGTTGCCCACCGGAAGTGATCAAGGATCGCGGGCCTTCGAGTAGGAGTCGCCTTAGGCTCCGAACGAAGTAAATCCTCTGAGTTCTTCTATGTGTGTTTCTCTATTTCATTTCCGCTGCATTAATCTCTGAATGAGTTTTTAATTACTCCGATAGTTTTACGATTCCGATAAACGAACGCTTTAGCCACGAGCGCTATTCACCCCCCCTCTAGCGCGGTCTCGATCCAACAGTGAGCCCTATTCCAGTTGGCCGAATCACCCAAGCGAGCGAAGCAGCGGAAGAGCCAAAGGAGAAGACTTGGAGTTCGATAGTAGCTGCTGAAGGTGCCTTCAAGTGGATTGAAGGCACCCTCGTACCCTTCTGGCGGAAGGCACCGTCAAGCCTTTATGGAAGGCACCTTCAATCACTTGAAGGCGCCTTCGACTGGCAAAAATTGTCCTTGGCAAAGGATAAAGTTTTATCATTTCTTGCCTTGCTAGAGGCACCTTCCAGCTTGTTGGAGGCGTCTTCCAATCTCGGATAAGATTTTTCAGGGGTAATAAAAAGACCCCTGGACTTAAGAATTATGCATCAACTCTAGTATTTATTTCCTACCAACTGTCTAAGCAATCAATGAGTGTAAGAGGCTTCTTTGCCTTCATCGAAGGAGACTTTTAGAGATTTTTCATGTATCTTGGATTAACAACCACCTAGGTTGTAATTAAGAAACTCATCTGCCTCTTCTTGAATTTTGTAGTTGTTTAATTTACTTTTTATAATTATACTGTTGCTACTAATATGAGTAGAAAGATCGTGAAAGCCATTTCATTTTACATGCAATTCACCTCATCTTGCTGGCCCCACTACGCCAACAATTGGTATCTAAACCCAATTACCTCAAAAGGATTAATCACCGACTGAAGCACCGAAACGATGGCCAGACCGACAATCTTCCCACTGAAGTTTGAGGGAGAATTTGTGTCTTGGAAGGAACGCATGGAGGTATTTTATAAAATTGATTTTGAATTTTTTTTAATAATTAAATATAATTTTGTAACTCCCAAAGACTCCCAAGGAAATGAAAAGGAAGAATACCAATGGACCAAGAAGGAGCAAGTAGACTTCGTAGCGAACGGACGAGCCGAGTTCTACCTACTTAGCATAGTTCCACCCCAAGAAGTAAATCGGATCGAAGATTACGAATCAGCAAAGGAACTTTGGAAGAAGTTCCTGGAGCTGCACGAAGGAACTTCCGAAGCAAAGCTCATGAGACAAGACTTACTTTAGAACCAATTGACAAACCTCCAAATAGAAGAAAGTGAAATAGTTACACATCTGCACTCGAGGATCAAAGAACTCATCACCAGACTCACAAATCTCAGAGAAAATGTAACGAACCGAGATTCATTAAGGTATGCTTTAAATACATTTCCTAGGACACCCAAGTGGACATCTATAGTCGACTCATTTTACATATCTAAAGACCTTGAAGTTAGTTCATTAAAAAAATATTTTTTCCACTTTTAAACTTCATGAATCAAGATGTGCAGTCTTGCGAAACAAAGGAGAAAAGATAGCCCATAACATAGCACTAAAAGCCAATCAAAAGGGCCAACCAGATCAAGACTGAGAATTCAATCAATGTAAATGAAGCAGCATTATTGGTAAGGAAATTTAGTAGATTTATTAAATCTAATAGGTGTTGGAACCCCGAGGAGTTTTGATGTGATCAAACAAGTTAAGCTAGGTCCTGCGTTGTTTAACCCTTGTGTCTAAGTGTGCAGGAGCTTAGGAACACAGGAAGTCGAGCGGAAGACGCGGCTAACGAGAAGGACGACACGGGGAGAGAGCCGACGGGCTCGGTGCATCCGAGGGACGAGGTGACCGCGGAAGAATACACCGGCGGACGAGAAGAACGTGCGCGGCGTTCGAGGGACGAGAAACCGGGAAGGAAGGCTGCTCGAGGAGAAGGCCGGAACATGGGTTCGGGTGAGCCCTATTCCGGAAGGCCGAGATCACCCAAGCAAACGGAGCCGGAGCGAACAGACCTGGACCGAGATGAGCTGGATCGAGACGAGCTGAACCGGAGTCGAAAAGTCAACTTATGTTGACCTTAGGGCTCCGGGCGCCCGGAACCATTCCGGGCGCCCGGAACCGACCGGGGCACCCGGAACCCTTCCGGGCGCCCGGAATCGACTTTTCAACAGGATCGAGTTTTGACTCAATCCGACCGTTGGGGGATAAAATTTATCCCCCCAGGGCGCCCGGAACCCTTCCAGGCGCCCGGACCAAGACTATAAATATAGCCTTGGTCCAGAAGCAATGAATCAATTAAGAACAACTACTTGTAATCCAGTGCTTTCATTTGTGTTATTTCTTTCTGTGCTTTCAACGCTGTAAGAGGCTACTCCGCCCAGAGGAGAATCAATTAGTGCGCCTTCTTTGCCTTGGATTAGCAATCCTCTGATTGCAAACCAAGTAATTCCTCTGTGTCTACTTTCTGCTTTAATTAGTCTCTGCCCTTTTAATTACAAGTTCTTTTAAGTTAGTTGAATATCCGAGAAGGGTTTTTGGTTTTATTTTGTAGGGCAATTCACCCCTCCCCTCTTGCCGGCCTCCAAAGGGACCTACAATAGGTTCAAGTCACATAAAAAAAGGAGTTCAGAAGCAAAAGGAAGGTACGATGCTACAACTGCCAAGGAGAAGGGCACCTCAGGGGTGACTGCCCTGAACTAAAGAAGAGAGAGAAAGATAAGGCAAAAGACTAACAAGATCAAAGCACAAGAATATGAAGACAACATGGGATGAGTCGTCATCCTCTGAGTCTGAGATCGAGGCCTATGCCGAACTAGCTCTGATGGCAGATCACAAGAGGGACATTGAAAGTTCCTCAGATATGAGCATCGACGAAGGGGGAGGATCCTCTAAAGAAAGCAGCGACGAAGGGGGGGGGCATCAAAATACAAGGTAAGTGAGGTATGTGCCTTACTACCTGAAAAATTATTTCAATTTATTAAAGTACTTTCTAAGGATCTAGTAAAACCAGAAAAAGAAAATACTAAGTTAAAATTAAACTTAGTAAAGTCATGCCCCCTAGAAATGTATGATTGCCTAAAAATAGAAAATAAAAAATTAAAGATTCAAATAGAAAAACTAGAAAATGAATATGTATGCTCAACTCAAAAAAGATTTCAAAATTTAAATTATAGACAGCTAAGTTGGTATATCAGGAACCATAGGGGTAAAATTAGACAAATCTCCATAAATTATGTACCCCCTAAATTTTTAGTAAATCCAGTAGAAAGGAACCTATATTGGGTTCCAAGATCATGCTTATATTAAATTGTTATAATCCATTCAACATACTCAAAAAGAAAATTAAATATTTCTTTCCTTTAAGAGACTTTGTCTAGAAGTGGTTGTTGTTCCAATATCCAAGAAGGCTTAGTGCCTCGCCATAGCCTAGAAGCCAATTACTAAAATAAATGGTTACTTGTCTAAACTATTGAAAGGTTAACTGTTATAAAATTGTTTTAACAAAAATTACTTAGGAACACAAGAAGTCAATCGGAAGACGCAGCTAGCGAGAAAGATGACACGTGAAGAGAGTCGACGGGCTCGGTGCATCCGAGGGACGAGGTGCTGCGGAAGAGTAAGAAGGATGAGTGCAGCGGTCCGAGGGATGAGAAGCCAGGGAGGAAGACTACTCGAGGAGAAGGCCGGAAAATGGGTTTGGATAAGCCCTATTCCGGTTGGCCGAAATCACTCAAGTGAGTGGAGCAGTGGAAGAGCCAAAGGAGAAGATTTGGAATTCAGTAGTGGCTGCTGAAAGCGCCTTCAAGTGGATTGAAGGTACCCTCACACCCTTCTGGTTAAAGGCACCTTCAAGCACTTGAAGGCGCCTTCAAGCCTTCATGGAAGGCGCCTTCAATCACTTGAAGGATGTCATACATATTTTAGGCATGATAGTAGTAGGATGTGCAAATAGATTAACTCTGTGGTTGCAGGCATCCTAGATCCAACTATTATGGCCCTAATGTATTTGTGTGTGATTGGACCCTCGAACATGTTGAGAGCATTTTTATATGTGTGCATGATTGCATTTATTAAATACAGCAGGAGCTGTATTAGTTTTAGGATTTTACATTTTTGTTTCAATGTAGATTACATGTACATTCCCTTATGAAATATAGGATCCATAAATGTAAAATTCTATTTTTTGTCGCGGATCAGATGCTTGCAAGGCGTGGTACTTTTTGAGGACCAGATGTGCAGCGGAATAAGAAGCAAGATAGATGCGACGACTAGACCCGATTGCGGTGGCTAAAGATGGCAGCAGCTAGGGTTGGCAGCACACGGAGGACAGTGATGGAAGATGCCATAATAGTTGGGAAATTATTTTTTCCATATTTATTGCTTTAATTTGCTGTGATGTGTGTGTGCATGCTAAAATCCTCATCTTAAATAACTAAGTGGGAAAGGGATTTATAAATAAATTCCACGGTTTCTATTACTGGTTTGTAAGTGATGCAAATAAACTTGCGCGTTGGCTCTGAGTGCCTCCCTCCACATCGAATGAGTTTGTTTGCAGGTCACTAGATCAAACTTCCTTTATGGATGATTATAGAAAATTATTTGGGAGTGTGTGATCTTCTCTAGCTGAAAGGGTACAATCCTATTTAATGGACTAAGTATCAAGTAATGATATACACTTAGGCACATTTAATAGTATCCTACCCAACAGAGTCACTGTTATTATTTATGTGACCAAAGGAATACCAACTATTAATTTTATTTGTCATAAAGTTAGAATGACAAGAATAAAATTAATGGGTAAAACCTCCTCTTACAAATGTTTGAATTTGTATACATCGACACTAATGTGGCATACAAATTCACGGTGTTTTGAGGTATTGGTGAATTTAAATAATATTGTTCGAGGACTCAATATTATTCTAAATTCTAAAGTATTGACCAAAACTTATTTTGTGATTCTTAGGATGACTTTCAACCCACTCGCTATTATTCTAAAAGAGAACAAACTTACTGGTCCCAATTATATAGATTGGAAAAGAAACCTGGACATTGTCCTAACTGCTGAAGGCTATAAGTTTGTACTGTTAGAGGTCTGCCCTAATGAGCCTAATAGTGATTCTAGTGAAGAGGAGATTGAGTATCATAAGAAATGGGTCAATGTAGATGAGATGGCGCGGTGATACATTTTGGCTTCTATGTCAAATGTGCTGCAACATCAGCATCAATCCATGCCTATTGCCTATAACATGATGTACAATCTCAAGGAACTCTTCGGACACCAGAATCAAACTGCTAGGCAAGAGGCTATGAGAAATTTAATGACAATCACCATGTCTGAGGGGACACCCGTAAGGGATCATATCCTAAAGATAATGGCTTACTTGAACGAGATACAAATCCTTGGAGCTAAAATTGAAGGGGAAACCCAGGTCGATATTATTCTCCAAACACTACCCAAAAGTTTTGAGCAGTTTCACCTGAACTACAATATGAATAAAATGATTTATTCATTGGCGGAACTACTGACAGAACTTCAGGCAGTAGAAGGGCTATTTCATCATAATTCTCAAATTCACTTTGCTGAAAATGTTTCTACTTCTAAATCGAAAGGCAAGAAGAAGAAAAATAAACAAGCTGGCTCAGCAAAGAAAGTGAATCGATCTCTAGGTTCTGGACTAAAAGCAGGAGTGAAGAAGCCGAAGGGCAAGTGCTTTATTTGTAAGTAGTCTGGACATTGGAAGGCGGACTGTCCTCGTAGGAAAGAGAACAATAAAAGTATATCTTATTCTCTAGTAGTTGAAACATGTTTAGCGGTGTTATCTACCATTACCTGGTGTGTAGATACATGAGCCACTGATCATGTTTGCAATACATTACAAGGGTTCCAGGAAACCCGATGACTATATGAGGGAGAAATAACCGTCTACATGGGCAATGCTATGAAAGTGGCGGCTGTTGCAGTGGGAGACGTCTACTTATCATTCGATAGGAATATAACTTTGACTTTGAGAAATTATCTTTATGTACCAAGTTTTAGAAAGAAGTTAAGTTTCTAAACTATTTTTGGATGGATATACTATTTCTTTTAATAACAAAGTCGTTGTCAAGAAAAATAGGATAATTATTTATTCTGGTACATTAGTTGACAATTTGTTTACTCTAAATCTGATAACTCCCACAAGGCAACAGATGAAAATTAATAACACATCCTTTAATTCTAATAAGAGAAAGGAACCTTCAAATATGAACCAAAAGTATCTTTGGCATCTAAGACTTGGTCATATTAACTTGAGTATGATTCAAAGGCTAATAGTCGATGGACTCTTGGGTTCATTAGTGTTGGAAAACTTTCCAACTTGTGAATCTTGCTTGGAAGGAAAAATGACCAAGAGATCTTTTAAGGCCAAGGGGTATAGAGTAAAAGATGTGTTGGAATTAGTTCATTCTGATTTGTGTGGACCTATGACTATCCAGGCAAGAGGTGGTTTCAAATATTTCGTCTCTTTTATAGAAGAATATTCGAGATATGGGTACATTTACTTGTAGCACTGCAAGTCTAAGTGCTTTGATAAGTTTAAAGAGTACAAGGCTGATGTGGAGAAATGTCACGGTAAAAGTATTAAGATACTACGGTCTGATCGTGGTGGCGAGTACCTTTCAGGAGAGTTTAGGAATTACTTATCAGAGGTTGGGATTCAATCCCAATTGTCTGCACCTGGTATACCCCCAACAGAATGGTGTGGCAGAATGAAGGAATAGGACTCTTATGGAAATGGTTAGATCGATGATGAGTTATTTAGAATTACCAAATTCGTTCTGGGGATATGCTTCAGAAATGGCAATGTACATTCTAAACCTGGTACCTTCTAAATCAGTACCCTCTAATCCCATGGAATTGTGGAATGGGCGTAAGCCTAGTCTGAGTCATATTCGGATATGGGGTAGTCCAGCACATGTGCTGAAGGGAGATACTGATAAGTTGAGATCTCGTACAGAAGTTCACCTATTTATAGGCTATCCCAAAGGAACGAAAGGTGGTTTGTTTTATAGCCCTAAAGATCAGAAGGTCATTGTTAGCACGAATGCCCAATTTTTAGAAGAAGACTATGTAATAAACCACAAGCCTATGAGTGAAATTGTTCTTGAAGAAATGAGAGAGGACACGTCTACTTTAGTACCAAGAGTACAAGATGAAATATCACAAGAAACTGCAACATATATCACAAATGATACACAACTACAGACAGTTCCTCATTATAGTGGGAGGGTTGTGAGATAACCTGAGAGATTCATGTTTTTAGGAGAGTCTTCAGACTTGATCCCAGGTAAACATGAACCTGATCCTCAAACATATGACGAAGCACTCCATGATAAAGATGCAGCATCTTGTCAAAGAGTAATGAATTCAGAAATAGAATCAATATATTCTAACAAAGTCTGGAAGCTAGTTGAACCATCAAATAGTGTAATAGCTATTGGATGTAAATGGATCTACAAAAGGAAAAGAGGGACAGACGGGAAGATGGAAACCTTCAAAGCAAGGCTTGTTGCAATCCCCCACACTTAGTCTTGGACGTCCCGTTCAAGTCAAGAAAACTAAAAATCATCTCCACATAAATTCCCTTAGCAATACCTAGAAGATAGTAAAAAGAGTTTAACTAAGATCATCTTAAAGATCACAAACATTCATGAATACAATTCAAACAATAATCAGTAGGTATGGTGGTTTCAATCCAATTGAAAAATTAAGCAAGTTGCGATCTCACAAGGTATTCACCTATTCTAGCCCTCACACTCAAGCATGTGTATAAGTGGAGCTCACTCAATGCAACTCACAACATTTCACTACCATAAACTTGCTTATTTTCTAATCCTCCACCACCATAAACATAGCATACATGAATCAAAAGGATTCATCATCAAGAATTAAAATGGAATCAAGAAGAACAATGAAAGTGAATGAAATGGCAAAAGAAAAGAATTCAATGAAGAAAATGAGAGAATGAGAGTATTGGAGGAATATACTTGATGAGTTGACCATTTTGATGTAAAAAGATATGAATACCATTTGTTGTTACCAATTCAAAATATCAAGCTAACCTCCCCTTCAATTTGATGGCAATCCGAAATTCTTGATACTCTATCTCCACATTTGATACTCTCTTGATTTGCCAAATTTTTTTTTTCTTCACTGTTTTCCACTTCAATTTCAGCACTTGGAAACTAAAACCATCTCACAACAATTAATCAATAAGAATCCCCTCCCCCACACTTAAATTGTTGGCCGTCTTGGACAATTAAACTCATCATCAAAATTCAGAATTCAGTAACTTCTCCTTTAATTTGCAAGTTTTTGACAATTCAGCTAGGCTCAGTTGCAAGCACTCCACTTTGCACCCAAAAATGAATTTCAGAACTAGCACTAAATTCTGCATTTCTGGTTTTACTGGACTGGTACTATTCAGAATTCAAGTGACCAAGCAATTTGATTCAAAACATCAATTCCAATAAGAGCTCAGATCATTACAGCAAAGTAGTTTAACAATCGAATTCATTCGGAACTAAACAGCTTGACAATTTCTACACTGTAGTTTCAGAAACCAACTCACTGGAGTAGTATGCTCTGGACAATATCAGGCTTGCTGGATTCCCAACTTATCAACAGCTTCAACAGCAAATTCCAAATTGACTCATCAATTTCAGTATGTCAATTTGCTAATTTGTTTCTCCAGCAGCAACAAGGTAAAGAACAGAATTTCAGAAACTCAGCTTTCTGGATTTCCATTTCAGAAATCAGATTATCAATCACTTGCTGTCACTTGTTTCCTAAACCCTTTGAGAGGTGCATCAATTGAGTTTTTCACTGATAGCAAACTGCCACAAAAACTTGGCACATAAATGTTAAAGTTGACACATTCAGAACTGGCAGTGACACTTTTAAGAGTCAAAATTAGTGTTTCTCCAGCCAATACAACTTAAGTTGAGCAGTTTCAGAGGTAAAATTCATAGGAAAACTTGAAGAGGATTTGTACAAAACATGTATCAAACATGTTATCGAAGATACCTTCTTTCCATATTCTGGTTCACAATTCCAGCAATTCAACTTCTGCACTTGAATCTTTGTGCTCTGGTTTCTTCATACAAATCATTGCACATGATTGCAGAAATAAGAAACTGATTTAAGTTTCAGATTTAAAGCAATGACAAACTCCTCACAAATGCACCAAATCAGTAACTCCTAACAGTTACAAAATTCCAGCTCCTTAAACCTCCACAATTCAGAAATAAGAATTCCTTTCTGCATTCAATTTCAGCATTTCAAATTCTGTAACTTCTGCATTTCTGCACAGCAATCTTAAATTCCCTTCCTGCATTTTCTATATAATTTCAGCCAATTCCTCCTCAATCCTTTTTAGATATCAGCTGAAATTTCAGAGAATCATTTGGCACAAAAGGTGTCATTTCAGCTTTTCGGAAACTCATTTTGAAAAACTCAAAATCTGTGCAGTTTTATTACTGTCCAGATTGTGTACCAGTGCAGATTTTTGGTACACTCATTACCACATAATGCTAACTTGGTTACTCCCTTTCAGACGCTCTGTTTTTCAAGAATTCAAAACCATATTTAGATAAAGCTCTTATGAACATTTAACAGCTCTTGAATAATTAGCCAAGCTTCAAACTATCAGATGTGCAACTTTTATTGAATTTGACTCTGATTTCTCAGTAACCTCCTTTCCAGCATTCTAATTCATTACTTCTAGCACTGACATCAATCTCGTAATTTCAGACTTATACCCATCGGAACTGCATGCTTAAAACCACAAAGAGTTTAACCCTGATTCTTCAATTTCAGAAAACCACACTAGATAAAGGACACTAAGCATTCAATAGATAAAGGACCAAACTGCATTCTGCAGTAATCCAGCTGATCCTTGAACATGTTATTCAGTGTAGGACCGTTGGGCCGGCTAGAGGGGTTGGTAAATAACCTGTCAATTAAAAACAAACAACCCTTCCTCGAACGATTAAACTAACACTTGTAAAATGAATTAAGCAGATAAATAAAAGCATAAAAGAAGAAAACGAGGCACCAGATGTTTACTTGGTTACAACCGATGTGGTTGTTAATCCAAGGAAGATTAAGCTCAAAAACTCCTTCAGGCGGAGAAGCCTCTTACAGCGTTTAGGCACAGAAAACAGAAATTCCCTTCCTGCATTTTCTATATAATTTCAGCCAATTCCTCCTCAATCCTTTTTAGATATCAGCTGAAATTTCAGAGAATCATTTGGCACAAAAGGTGTCATTTCAGCTTTTCGGAAACTCATTTTGAAAAACTCAAAATCTGTGCAGTTTTATTACTGTCCAGATTGTGTACCAGTGCAGATTTTTGGTACACTCATTACCACATAATGCTAACTTGGTTACTCCCTTTCAGACGCTCTGCTTTTCAAGAATTCAAAACCATATTCAGATAAAGCTCTTATGAACATTTAACAGCTCTTGAATAATTAGCCAAGCTTCAAACAATCAGATGTGCAGCTTTTATTGAATTTGAATCTGATTTCTCAGTAACCTCCTTTCCAGCATTCTAATTCATTACTTCTAGCACTGACATCAATCTCGTAATTTCAGACTTAAACCCATCGGAACTGCATGCTTAAAACCACAAAGAGTTTAACCCTGATTCTTCAATTTCAGAAAACCACACTAGATAAAGGACACTAAGCATTCAATAGATAAAGGACCAAACTGCATTCTGCAGTAATCCAGCTGATCCTTGAACATGTTATTCAGTGTAGGACCGTTGGGCCGGCTAGAGGGGTTGGTAAATAACCTGTCAATTAAAAACAAACAACCCTTCCTCGAATGATTAAACTAACACTTGTAAAATGAATTAAGCAGATAAATAAAAGTATAAAAGAAGAAAACGAGGCACCAGATGTTTACTTGGTTACAACCGATGTGGTTGTTAATCCAAGGAAGATTAAGCTCAAAAACTCCTTCAGGCGGAGAAGCCTCTTACAGCGTTTAGGCACAGAAAACAGAAGCTTAACTACAACTAAAGCACACAAGTGTTTGGAAATAGAATGATCGTGATTGTTGAAAAGCTTCTGGACCAAGGCTATATTTATAGCCTTGGTCGGGGCGCCTGGATGGGTTCCGGGCGCCCTGGGGGGATAAAATTTATCCCCCAACGGTTGGATCGAGTCAAAGCTCGATCCTGTGAAAAAGTCCCTTCCGGGCGCCCCGGATGGTTCCGGGCGCCCCGGACAGCTCCGGGCGCCCCGGATAGTTCCGGGCGCCCCGGAGCCAAAAGTCAACCCAGTTGACTTTTGGTCCGTGCTCTCTTCTCTGGTTCAGCTCGCCTCTGGTCAGGGTCTTTCTGCTCCGGCTCCGCTTGCTTGGGTGATCTCTGACATCCGGAATAGGGCTCACCCGAACCCATCTTCCGGTCTTCCCGAGCGTGCTTCCCTCCGGCTTCTCGTCCCTCGGAATTACCGCGTGTCCCTTCTCTAACTTGCAAAATTCTTTTGTTAAGATATTTTGAAATTCGAAGAACTCTTTCGATAATATTTCAAATTTGCAGGATAAGTTTGACAATTGATTTTCTAATATAAAAAACTCTTTCGATGATTCGCAAAAATTTTCAGGCAATTCTTCGATTGAATCATTCAATTGATCAGAGGTTCGAGTCCATACCTGACTTACCTTGTCAGTAATTGATTCTCCCCCTATCGAGTTGCTTTCTTCCGAAGATTCTCCCCCTTCATCAATCTCGGGATGTACTTCGGCTGTTGTAGTACTTACCTCGATTTCGGACTCTTCTGTCGGTGGCTCGGTGTCTATTGAGGTGTCAGCTTCTGAAGGTTCTTCGTAGAGCTGCAAGAACTTTTCCCAAAGTTCTTTTGCGCTTTCATAATCTGCGACCTTTTTGAAATCTTCCTTTGGTATTACATTCAGAAGATAATATTTTGCTCGCCCATTTGCCATAGACTCCTCACGTTGCTTTTTGCTCCAGAGGCGTAGATCGAGTCCTTCTCCGTTCGTGTTCTTTGGTTCTTCATAACCAAATTTCATTATTAAAGAAATATCAGAATCTGAGTTAAGGTATACCTCCATGTTTTGTTTCCAGATGGAAAACTCCCCCTCGAATGCAGGTGGGTAGTCGCTAGCTCCGGCCATCGTTTTGTTGCTTCAGACGGCGGTTAGTCCTTCTGAGGCGTACTCGGCTCTGATACCACTTGTAGGACCGTTGGGCCGGCTAGAGGGGTTGGTAAATAACCTGTCAATTAAAAACAAACAACCCTTCCTCGAACGATTAAACTAACACTTGTAAAATGAATTAAGCAGATAAATAAAAGTATAAAAGAAGAAAACGAGGCACCAGATGTTTACTTGGTTACAACCGATGTGGTTGTTAATCCAAGGAAGATTAAGCTCAAAAACTCCTTCAGGCGGAGAAGCGTTTAGGCACAGAAAACAGAAGCTTAACTACAACTAAAGCACACAAGTGTTTGGAAATAGAATGATCGTGATTGTTGAAAAGCTTCTGAACCAAGGCTATATTTATAGCCTTGGTCGGGGAGCCTGGATGGGTTCCGGGCGCCCTGGGGGGGATAAAATTTATCCCCCAACGGTTGGATCGAGTCAAAGCTCGATCCTGTGAAAAAGTCCCTTCCGGGCGCCCCGGATGGTTCCGGGCGCCCCGGATAGTTCCGGGCGCCCCGGAGCCAAAAGTCAACCCAGTTGACTTTTGGTCCGTGCTCTCTTCTCTGGTTCAGCTCGCCTCTGGTCCGGGTCTTTCTGCTCCGGCTCCGCTTGCTTGGGTGATCTCTGACATCCGGAATAGGGCTCACCCGAACCCATCTTCCGGTCTTCTCGAGCGTGCTTCCCTCCGGCTTCTCGTCCCTCGGAATTACCGCGTGTCCCTTCTCGTCCACCAGCGTACTTATCCGCAGACTTCGTCCCTCGGTTGCACCCCGTGCCGACCTTCGCGCTAGCTGCGTCTCTTGCTCCCTGAGCAATCTTCCGCTCCGGCTTTCGTACCTCGAAACCACCGCGCGCACTTCCTTCTCGTCCGCCGGTGTACTCTTCCGCAGCACCTCGTCCCTCGGACGCACAGCGTGCCGTCCTTCTCGCTAGCTGCGTCTTCCGCTCGAGTACCTGTGCTCCTAAGCTCCTGCACACTTAGACACAAGGTTAGAAACAACGCAGGACCTAACTTAACTTGTTGATCATACCAAAACAACCTTGGGGTTCCAACATTCAGTACACACAATTGGCACTTTACAGATATCCAATTTCAGTATCAGTTCAGAATTTGCACTGTCCTTTGTGTTGTGTCAAGTGTTTGCTCTAATTTTTTTTTTCTTTCAGAGTACATGTTCCAGTGTAATCTGCTTCTCGATTAGAATTATAATCCAATTGAACTCATCACTTTTACACAATAATAACACCATCTGATTTGGCTATTCATATAGCTCCTGAAATCACATCTTCAACAACCGAATTCAAGTTGATTCATCAATTTCAGAAATCACAGAACTGCACATATAGCTTCAAGCTTCATTGCACATCTTCTGTATTTTTTTCTCTGCTGCACACTTCAAATTCCAGCCATCTACAACTTCAATTAAGCTTGAGAAGGTTTCATTTGAACCCTGAACTGTAATCAACTTGGCATCACAGCTTGAGGTCAATTCTGCACTCTGCATCAAAAAGTCTGCACAACTTAAAGTTAATTAAATTCTGCAACAACAATTCCAGATTCCAGATTTTCAGTACTAGTACTTGTTTAATCTCCTACTGCACTTCAAATTCAACAATACTTTCCAATACTGAACAAATCTGCTGTGCACAGAACCAATCAATAGTTACAATCCTCAAATTCCAAAATAATTCCAACATGCTTCTTCAAAAATTAAGCTCACAGAAAACGAGGCACCAGATGTTTACTTGGTTACAACCGATGTGGTTGTTAATCCAAGGAAGATTAAGCTCAAAAACTCCTTCAGGCGGAGAAGCCTCTTATAGCGTTTAGGCACAGAAAACAGAAGCTTAACTACAACTAAAGCATACAAGTGTTTGGAAATAGAATGATCGTGATTGTTGAAAAGCTTCTGGACCAAGGCTATATTTATAGCCTTGGTCGGGGCGCCTGGATGGGTTCCGGGCGCCCTGGGGGGGATAAAATTTATCCCCCAACGGTTGGATCGAGTCAAAGCTCGATCCTGTGAAAAAGTCCCTTCCGGGCGCCCCGGATGGTTCCGGGCGCCCCGGACAGCTCCGGGCGCCCCGGATAGTTCCGGGCGCCCCGGAGCCAAAAGTCAACCCAGTTGACTTTTGGTCCGTGCTCTCTTCTCTGGTTCAGCTCGCCTCTGGTCCGGGTCTTTCTGCTCCGGCTCCGCTTGCTTGGGTGATCTCTGACATCCGGAATAGGGCTCACCCGAACCCATCTTCCGGTCTTCTCGAGCGTGCTTCCCTCCGGCTTCTCGTCCCTCGGAATTACCGCGTGTCCCTTCTCGTCCACCAGCGTACTCATCCGCAGACTTCGTCCCTCGGTCGCACCCCGTGCCGACCTTCGCGCTAGCTGCGTCTCTTGCTCCCTGAGCAATCTTCCGCTCCGGCTTTCGTACCTCGGAACCACCGCGCGCACTTCCTTCTCGTCCGCCGGTGTACTCTTCCGCAGCACCTCGTCCCTCGGACGCACAGCGTGCCGTCCTTCTCGCTAGCTGCGTCTTCCGCTCGAGTACCTGTGCTCCTAAGCTCCTGCACACTTAGACACAAGGTTAGAAACAACGCAGGACCTAACTTAACTTGTTGATCACACCAAAACAACCTTGGGGTTCCAACTTTCAGTACACACAATTGGCACTTTACAGATATCCAATTTCAGTATCAGTTCAGAATTTGCACTGTCCTTTGTGTTGTGTCAAGTGTTTGCTCTAATTTTTTTTTTCTTTCAGAGTACATGTTCCAGTGTAATCTGCTTCTCGATTAGAATTATAATCCAATTGAACTCATCACTTTTACACAATAATAACACCATCTGATTTGGCTATTCATATAGCTCCTGAAATCACATCTTCAACAACCGAATTCAAGTTGATTCATCAATTTCAGAAATCACAGAACTGCATATATAGCTTCAAGCTTCATTGCACATCTTCTGTATTTTTTTCTCTGCTGCACACTTCAAATTCCAGCCATCTACAACTTCAATTAAGCTTGAGAAGGTTTCATTTGAACCCTGAACTGTAATCAACTTGGCATCACAGCTTGAGGTCAATTCTGCACTCTGCATCAAAAAGTCTGCACAACTTAAAGTTAATTAAATTCTGCAACAACAATTCCAGATTCCAGATTTCAGTACTAGTACTTGTTTAATCTCCTACTGCACTTCAAATTCAACAATACTTTCCAAGACTGAACAAATCTGCTGTGCACAGAACCAGTCAATAGTTACAATCCTTAAATTCCAAAATAATTCCAACATGCTTCTTCAAAAATTAAGCTCACTGCCATCTTAAGAACTTGAAATGAAAGACATGTTCTCAACAACATTTTCAATTGGCACTACTAGTCTAAGCTTGGATCATGAAAAGATTTTCTCAAAAAGACCTAATTCAGCACTCCAACCAATTAAGAATACATCCACTTACTCAAAAACACCAAACATCTCCCCCACACTTGAACTTTGTCCTCTTGGCAATCAAACTCATCAAGAATTCAACCAAAACTCCCGATGATATGAAGGCAAAGCAAAGTGATCAAGATTTAGAATACTAGATGAGAATGTTTAAAGAAAATTGTGAGGAAAGGAATTGGAAAGTATGAAGGGGAACAAAATTGACAAAATCCTCAATTTCCATGCACACAAATGCTATTGTGACTTTGAAAAGAAATTAAGCAAGTTCTAGAGTTTAATTTGCTATGAGTGCATGCCACACAAAAATATAATAGAGAGTAGGCTTGAAGTAGTCCTCTCTAGGCATTTTTATTACAATCAAGCTCAATTAATTAAAATGGAATCCACTACCAATTTAACCAATATCATGTAAGAAAAGCATCCAATCATGTTAAATGACCTAAAATTGATGATCAAATTTAAAAAATTTTACCATCTTAAAAGTATTACTTAGAAAATTCTCATGGAGAATTTTATTCAAATGAAATGCTATGTATTAAACAAAATGCAAAGTATGGAAGCAAATGTAGAAACAAAATGCAAAATGCAAAGTATGAAAGTAAAGAAATGCATAAAAAGAATTTATTAACAAAACATGAATTAAAATGCAAAAGAAAACGAAATTAGAACCAACTCCCCTTTCATTCCGGCGGTCGAAGAAGATTTAGCAACAAAATCCACACCGGAAATGGAGTACTTTTGGTTGCAATCAATTTCTTTTTATTGACCATTTTTCCATTGCAAATTCTTTCCGGAGGTCTTAAGCGGTTCAGTGTAAGCATCCACTCCGGAAGCTTATGTTCTCCTACACAATCAACAAAAGATAACACCTCCCACACACATGTGGGGTAAAAAGAAGATAGGAGAACATTAGTGTGGGTATAAAATATATCAATGAATGAATCACATCTAATAAAGTCTACAATTGGTACCTCAATTAAATTTTCTGAAAAATCACAAGAAATACTCACTTTGTCATGTTGAATGGTACCTGGAGCGGTGATTGTTACCTCCTCTTCATCATGTAAATGCTCAAGCTCTGGTTTTGTTGAATGTTTATCCTCATGTAGTGATTCTTGGGTGCTTGGCTCCATAGCACAAGTCCCTACACTTACATCTTCAACTCTTGGTGATTCTTGAGGTAATGCTTCCAGTAAGCATTCCCCTACACTTAAATCATCTTCAAAGAAATGTTCAGAACCTGAATCACTCACAACATCTTCAGCAACAATATCAGTAGGATCAGAAATTTGCATAATCACATAATCATCACAAAAAATACTAGAAAAATCATGTGAAGTAATGAGAGTAGGGTCAGGCCTGACAGAATCACTACTTCCTATCTCTTCACTGGAATTTTGTACTTGCAGCTGACTGATGGATGATGCAATTTGGTCTAACTGAATCTGTAAGTTCTGCATCCTTGAAAATTGTTGCTCTTAACGTTCACTCATTTGTTGCATAATCTCCTTGAGTTTCCATGTTGACTCATCCATCTGAGGATCATTCTGTTGATAAGGTTGTGGTTCAAATGATGTTGAAACTTCTTGAAATCCATATGAACTCTGGTAGACTGGATATGGCTCAATAAATGGTCCTTGAGCACTTTCATACATGAAACATGAATTATCCACCCAATTAGCATTAAAACCATTTGAAAATGACTCATACCTATTTTGTTGATCCAAATTTGGGTAAAACTGATACTCAGGTTGAAAACACTGATAATTCTCCATTCCACCTCCAAAATTATGAAAATATGGATCCATGCTTAAGAAATCTCCTGTTCTTCACTTCAACACTAGAACAAATTGTTAGAAGACTCAAGAGCATAAAGTTTCAATCACATGAAATCATGAACAGTAAAAGCATTTAATAATTCAAGAACAAACCAACATGAAAATACAAAAAGAATAAGCAATCAAGCCAATCAACATGCTAACAAAATAAAATCACACAATGATCAATCTAAAATTAACACACATTGCTAGTTAGTTCCCCGGCAACGGCACCAAAATTTGGTGTCAACCATATTACATGTCACGTGGTGCATCAAATTAATTAATATTGGAACATTTCAAAACTAAAAATAAGAGATGTAGTATGGAGTCCCAAGTCGTATTTTTCCAAGGTATACTAGTGAATGTGTGCAAATTCTAGAATTGATTCAAATTAAATTCTCTCGTAAACAAGGTCAAATAGGCATTACCATTTGATGCATATGACAAATTGAATTCTTCTATTTGGCAATAATGCTCTAGTAAATTAAAAATAGAATCAATGGACCATTAAACTCATTCAGACATGATACTCATCCATCTCATCCAATTAACATCAGTAAAATTCGGCTATTGAAGCATGATCTAATCAAACCAACCAATTACCATATCCTCAACTTGCCATAACAATTGAAACTAAATTCTTTTTCCCAAACACACTTGTAAAAACCATTCAGCATCCACTTCATAATAACTAGCTTCAACAGTAAACAAAATAATGCTAAATGAAGATAACCATCAAAAACTCAAGTAAGAATTAAACATTCAAGCAAAATCACAGTAACAAAGATTAATTGTTAAGAACAAAGATTTGCTAGCTAATTATCCTAACCTACAAACAAACAGTAATAAATTTTCAGAAATATATCAGAACCTAAATCAATTCTAATCGGTTAGTAAGGTCGGGATTTGAAAACAAGAAATCAAATATGTAATTCAAAGATTCAAACAAGAATGAAATCTCAATGTCATGAATCAGATCTGAAGATCTGAGCAAGTCGAACACAATTCAAAGACTAAGACAAAGAAATCTAAACCCTAAAGCATTCCACAAACCCAAAACCTTGCCGCAAGCCTTCTTCATCCTGCTATCAACAGAATTGCCTCAGAGAATGCCCTTGTGGCAATCTGTAACGACCCGCCTTCTACTAACTAAGCTGTAAGGCCGATCATCACATTAAGCTGTGCTAACTACTCGCGGACCATCATAAAATCTAGATGCGGAAGCTGTACTAATTTGAAATTTTCTAAGCTGCTAACATTTCTTGATACTATACATGCTAAAGGGTGTAATCTAAAGTATACCTAGCGTATACTACATCCCCTATGGTCAAGGAACTGAAATAAATGTTTTCCCCGCTGTTATCAGACCTCCCAATCGATCCATTGATCGATTGGAACGTCGGATCGATCCAGGGATCGATTCGGCCAGCTACTGTACGCGGAACATAGGTTGGATCGATCCAGTGATCGATCCAGCACGCTACTGTGCTCGGGACGATATTCTGGATCGATCGGCTGATCGATCCAGACTGACCAATCGATCCAGTGATCGATACCCGAACCTTCTGTTCGCGACAAAAATTGCTGGATCGATCGGCTGATCGATCCAGAGACCTACTTTTCGCGGAGCAATTTGCCCAATCGATCAGCTGATCGATTGGGACCCTCCAATCGATCCACCGATCGATTGGGGTTTCTGATTTTGCAGTTAAGCTCTGATTTCAGCACTTGTTCGTGCCAAAATCTCACATTTCACTTATACAATCCCTAGAATATATTCTAATGACATAAAGCTAGCATTCTAAACTGGATATAAAGCATGGTTTACTAGTTCGTAGCATTTAACAATTTAAAGTGCGTGAAAATAGAAATACTAAAAGTTCAATTGTTTAAGCTTGCTAGATCCCTTAAGGATCTTTTATTCCACATTCCTGCCACACACACCATCTCGATCTGCATTGCCCTCCAGCCTCCGCTACTGATCCACTTTTCCTTTACCTTTATCTGCAGTATAAGGAAAGTAGTATCTATAAGCTAAAAAGCTTAGTAAGAAACCATCTACCTCACAAAAACATGCATACGATGCAGATATGTTTTAAAAACATGCTGATGGGAAGTAGGTGCTGAGCATGGCATGGCATGGCATTTATTCATATGAACAGAAACTGAGCATGGCAATTCATACTTGCAAAAATAGAGCTGAGCATGAAAACTGAAACTGAATACAAATCATGGAACTGAACTAAGATGATCATGATCTGTACTAAACTAACTGAGCTGGTACTGAAACTAAGCTAAACTCGCATAATTGATTGTGAATTTGAAAAGCTATACATATAATAAGTGAAAATACTAAACATGCTGCTGAGGGCCCTGACAACTGTACTTGCTGTGCGTACATCCCTATCTAAACACGGGATTGCAAGTTCCAAATCTAGTAGGGTTTATTAGGTTAGCTAAACCTAGGGACGACTATGGGAGTCCAGCCCAGTGGATATCTAATCCAGTACAGTGCCACTGCTGAAAATAAAATACTGAATGCTATATACTTATTTTGCTGAATCTAGGTTATCTGAACCTAGAACTAGGTTGTCTGAACCTAGAGGCTACTGTGGGAGCCTACCCATTGGACTGTAGTCCTACATAAGTTGAAATAAAACTAATTTGCTGTTTTAAATGCTTCTAGTGCATTTAATAAGTTAATTTAAACTGTCTATTCCTGAGCTAGACCTTTAATCAAGCACCTAGGATTCTTTAACTCTTCTCCCTATTAGGGAGACCACCTCTAGGCACCCGACAACGTCTAACCTCCTATCTGAAGAGGGAAAACATGCCCGGCCCATCTAGAGGTGCTCAACTAAATCCCTAATCTGCGAAGAGAGTTAAATACACCCTAGATATCGATAAAAATCTGCATACATCATAACTAAAGCATAAAAACTCAAACGGAAGCTATTGTATTGCAGGTGAGGGGTTTCTTACCTCGTACGCTAGTTTCCTTACGGTTATAGTCGCTAGGTTTTCGGAGAAGACGATCCTTTCGATAGTTTTCTTGCGCCAACACATTCCTCTCGCGAAGGGGAGCGTCCTGGTGTCGGAGCTGCTGCCGGAAGATGTCTTTGGGGGCCTAGCCTGGGTGCGCCGAGAGAAAGAGGAGGAAGAGAGGTTGGCGTCGGTGAGGGCTTGGAGAAAAGTGGCGTGAGGTTTTTTTTGTGAGGAGAGGGCTGCCGAACCACAAATAAACCAAAACCTACTTAAGTATTTAATTTATATTAAGTGGGTAACTAGGCCCAACTCAAATATAAATATAAATGTTTCCCTTCTCTTTCAGCACGACCCTGCTGGGTTCACCGGTTACTAAGGCTAACTAAAGGTTTAGCGGATCCGAGAGGTCCCGGGTTCGATTCCCGCTTAAGCCTTTTTATTCTTTTAATTAGTTTTGCTACTTCCGCTACTCGAAAAATTCTGAAAAAATATCTAAAAATTCCAGAAAAATCATAGAATATTTCTAAAATAGTTTTGAGAATTTTCGGGCGTTACAATCCCCCATACCTTATAAAAAGTTCATCCTCGAACTTAGAACAATTCTGGGTACTTCTGTCTCATGCTGGCTTCTGTCTCCCAAGTTGCCTCTTCTGCTGTGTGACTTTGCCAAATGACTTTGACTAATGGTACTTTCTTGTTCCGCAATTTCTTAACTGCTCGGTCTATTATCTGAATAGGCCGACTATCATAGCTGAGGTTCTCGCGGATCAGTACCGACTGGGGCTCAATCACCTGGGTGGCATCTGGGGTATGCTTCTTCAGCATAGAGACATGAAATACGTTGTGAACAGCTGACATTTCCTGGGGTAGCTCTAGCTCATATGCTACCTTGCCCACTCTTCTACTGATAAGGTATGGTCCCACATATCTGGGACTTAGCTTGCCCTTTTTCCTAAAACGCATTACTCCCTTCATGGGAGCCACTCTGAGGAACACTGAATCCCCAACTGAAAACTCTAAGGGTCTGCGGCGTATCGGATAGCTCTTCAAGGCTCGAATGCCTCTATCCTTTAGGCGGATCTCGTATGGTCATTGTGGTATCTGCTACTAGATCTGTCTGAAGCTCTAGTTCTTTTTGTTCACCACTCTCATACCAGCAGATTGGAGATCTACACCTCCGCCCGTAGAGAGCCTCGTAAGGTGCCATACCGATGGTGGCCTGATAGCTGTTGTTGTATGCAAACTCTACTAGACTCAGATATTTGCACCAACTTCCTTTGAAGTCTAGGGCACACGCTCGGAGCATATCTTCGAGTACCTGATTTACTCGCTCCGTCTGACCATCTGTCTGAGGATGGAATGTTGTGCTGAACTTTAACTTAGTGCCCAACGTTGACTGTACACACTCCCAGAAGTGTGATGTGAATCTGCTGTCTCTGTCTAAAATAATGGTTCGTGGGACTCCATGTAGTCTGACGATCTCCTGGAGATACAACTGAGCTAGCTTATCCATGGAGTAGGATATCTTGATAGCTAAGAAGTGGGCTGATTTAGTCAACCTGTCGACTATTACCCAGATGGCGTCAAAACCATTCGTGGTTCTGGGCAGTCCCACTATGAAATCCATAGAGATATCCTCCCACTTCCATTCTGGAATCTGTATAGGCTGCAGAATTCCTCCTGGTTGCTGATGTTCTACCTTGACCCTCTGACAGGTGAGGCAGATGCTAACATATCTGGCGATGTCTCGCTTCATCCCGGGCCACCAAAAATGGTTCTTTAGGTCTTGGTACATTTTGGTGGAACCTGGATGCATCGCATAGGGAGTCTTGTGCGCCTCATCTAAAATCTGTCTCCGTAGCTCCTCCTGATCTGGAACACAGAGTCTGTCACCAAAATACAACACCCCGCTGTCGGACACTCTAAATTCTCCACTTTCTGATTCTGCTAGCCCTTGCTTGATTTTCTGAATTTCAGGGTCCTGCTCCTGAGCTGACTGAATATCACCAAGCAAGGTAGACTCTAAGGTCATAGTAGAGAGCTGTCCAATGATGAGTTCGAGACTGAAATCTACGATCTCCTTCTGTAGGGGCGGTGACATGGTTGTAAGAGATAATAAGGTAGCACTGGATTTTCTGCTAAGTGCATCTTCTACCTTATTGGCTTTCCCTGGATGGTAGAGGATGTCTATATCGTAGTCTTTGACCAGCTCAAGCCATCTGCGCTGTCGCATGTTCAGATCCTTCTGAGTGAAGAAGTACTTCAGACTCTGATGATCTGTATACACTCTGCACTGAGCTCCATATAAGTAATGTCTCTAAATTTTGAGAGCGAACACTACTGCTGCGAGCTCAAGGTCATGAGTAGGGTAATTCTTCTCATAATCCTTGAGTTGTCTGGAGGCATAGGCGATCACCTTGCCGTTTTGCATCAGTACTGCTCCTAGTCCCAACTTAGAGGCATCACTATAGATGTCAAAGCTGCTGGTGTTGTCTGGTAGAGCCAAAATGGGAGCACTGGTCAATCTCCTTTTTAGCTCGCTGAAGCTGTTCTCACAGTCCTCTGTCCACTGAAATTTCCTGTTCTTTCTGGTAAGAGCTGTCAGTGGGGAGGCTATCCTGGAGAAGTCCTCTACAAACTTTCTGTAATATCCTGCTAATCCCATAAAGCTCCTGATTTCGCTGGCGTTCTTAGGTCTCTTCCAGTTACTTACTGCTTCTATCTTGCTGGGATCTACCATAATACCATCCTTTGAGATGATGTGACC
Source organism: Zingiber officinale (assembly GCF_018446385.1). NCBI lineage: Eukaryota > Viridiplantae > Streptophyta > Magnoliopsida > Zingiberales > Zingiberaceae > Zingiber > Zingiber officinale. Next base: position 50,541,656 of record NC_056001.1, on the reverse strand, counting down.
CAGGAAGGACACCTGATCTAGCCAAAATTCACATTTCGTGAACTTGGCGTATAGCTGGTTCTGCTGAAGGATATGCAATACTAGTTTCAGGTGCTCTGAGTGTTCTTCCTGAGTTCCTGAGTAGATAAGGATGTCATCGATAAACACAATAACAAACTTATCCAAATACTCCCTGAATACTCTGTTCATGAGATCCATGAATGTAGCTGGAGCATTGGTCACGCCAAAGGGCATGACTACGAACTCGTAGTGTCCGTATCTGGTTCTGAATGTTGTCTTGGGTATATCCCCTTCTTTAACCTTCACCTGATGATAACCTGATCTGAGATCTATCTTAGAGAACACTGCTGCTCCCTTCAGTTGGTCGAACAGGTCATCGATTCTGGGAAGGGGATACCTGTTCTTGATCGTGACTTGGTTCAGTGATCTGTAGTCTATGCACAGTCACATGCTTCCATCATTCTTCTTCACGAACAATATAGGCGCTCCCCATGGTGAGTGACTCGAGCGTATGAAACCCTTGTCAAGCAGCTCCTGTAGTTGCTCCTGAAGTTCCTTCAGTTCTGCTGGAGCCATGCGATAAGGCGCTTTGGAGATAGGATTTGTACCGGGAATGAGCTCTATCTCAAAGTCAATCTCCCTGTCTGGTGCTAAGCCTGGTAACTCTTCAGGGAAGACTGCTGGGTAGTCACATACGACTCGAACCTCTGCTAGCTGCTGGTTCTTGTCCTGGCTGGCGTTGACTACATGTGCTAGGAATCCTGTACATCCTGAATCCAGTAGCTTCTGTGCTTTCATAGCTGAGAGAAACTTCTTGGCCTTTCTCTTTGGTTCCCCGCTGTATTCAAATTGCACTGCCGCTTCAGGTTGGAAGATGACCTTCTGTTTACGGCACTCTATGGTAGCACCGTATCTGATCAGAAAGTCTATTCCAAAGATAACGTCATAGTCGGTCATTTCTAGCACTATCAGATCACAAAAGAGCTCTCTTTCTGCTATAATGACCGGCACTGCTCTGAGCCAGTGCGTGGATGCCATGATCTCTCCTGAAGGTAGTTCCATCAAAAACTGTCCACTGAGTACCTCTGAGGGTATTTCTAATTTTTCGGAGAACATCCTAGCTATATATGAATGGGTTGCCCCAGTATCAAATAGAACAGTAGCACTATACTGAAAAATGCTAATCTGACCTGTGACAACTGTCGAGGCATTGGCTATGTCCTCTCTGGTGAGTGAGTAGATCCTCCCATTCGCCATAGCTGGAGGGGCTTCTAATCTGCCCTGGCTGATAAGTGGACCTTCTAGAGCGGCCTGCATCTGATATAACTGAGCTGGCTGGCCTGCATACTGAATCTGCTGTGTCTGGGGAAGACCGGTCTTGTTCGGGCACTGCTTGGCCATGTGCCCTTCTTGTCCACATTCAAAGCATCCTCGTGCGCCCTTGCGACAAACCCCTGGGTGTAATTTCCCACAAGTAGCACACTTTGGATAACTAGGTCGCTTGCTAGATGGTCCTCCTTTTGGGTCACTTCCTGATCTGCGCTTGCCCAGTTAGAGCTGTGGCCTTGCTGTTTTTGAGTGTGGGAGTTTTCTTGGCCTTTGGACTCGAGGAGACTTGCTTCGGCTGCTTTATTCGTAGTGCTCTGTGGTCAAGGCACCGCTCACTAACTCCTGTGTGGTTTGTGGCCTATGTATGCCACCACCACGTTCATCGCTATCTCGGCCTCGGGATCTTGAGCATCAGCAGATTCGCTCCTTCTGCGGCCGACTAGCTCGGGCATGCACGAGCCAACTGTTGAATTTCTTCACGGCTTCCTCAACCGAAAGGTTGCCACGAAACTCGGTGAACTCGTCGTAGTGACGGTTCGTAACCCGTATGTGGAAGAACTCCTCGAAGAACTCCTTCTCAAGTCAGCCCATGACATCCGGTTCACCGGGCGCTTCTGATTCTCTCCCACCACATGCGTCTCCTGTCAGGCGACGGAGGCACACTTCACCTTCTCGTGTTCCGGCCGGCCCGAAGCTCCATCGTGCTCTCCGGTGTTTTGAACCGCTTGTGCATCCCATGGTTCACTAGTGCACGAGAAGTTCTCCAGCTTGACCCGCCACTGGATCGGATAGGCTTCCTTTCTTGGCTCAGGTGTGGGGCTGTAGGCTGGAGTGGTGGAACCTCTAAGACTACGGAGTCGTCAAATTCGATTCCGGGGTGGGGGTTCTGCCGATTAGCCTTTAAGGTGGCTATTTCTGTTGCTGTGCTGCTGTAACAGAGCCACTAATGCTGTAAGATCTGGAGGAGGCACTGAACTGCCTGCCTCTTGCTGGGGCTCAGTAGCTAGTGCCCTTCTAGCTGGGCGTCCTCGTGCCATTTCTAAAGACATAGAGAACATAACATAACTGATGTAATCACAGTTATATAACTACTAATGTCATGTTTAAAAACTATCACATACTAACAAGCAGTAGGCATATAAACATGAACTGTAATAACAAAACAAGGAGCATAAATAAAGTAGAGGTATTCTTACTTGGAAGCTGTAGGTACAATGCTGATGTGTGTGTAGGAAGTATGGAACACTGCTCTGATACCACTCTGTAACGACCCGCCTTCTACTAACTAGGGTGTAAGGCCGATCATCACATTAAGCTGTGCTAACTACTCGCGGACCATCATAAAATCTAGATGCGGAAGCTGTACTAATTTGAAATTTTCTAAGCTGCTAACATTTCTTGATACTATACATGCTAAAGGGTGTAATCTAAAGTATACCTAGCGTATACTACATCCCCTATGGTCAAGGAACTGAAATAAATGTTTTCCCCGCTGTTATCAGACCTCCCAATCGATCCATTGATCGATTGGAACGTCGGATCGATCCAGGGATCGATTCGGCCGGCTACTGTACGCAGAACATAGGTTGGATCGATCCAGTGATCGATCCAGCACGCTACTGTGCTCGGGACGATATTCTGGATCGATCGGCTGATCAATCCAGACTGACCAATCGATCCAGTGATCGATACCCGAACCTTCTGTTCGCGACAGAAATTGCTGGATCGATCTGCTGATCGATCCAGAAACCTACTGTTCGCGGAGCAATTTGCCCAATCGATCAGCTGATCGATTGGGACCCTCCAATCGATCCACCGATCGATTGGGGTTTCTGATTTTGCAGTTAAGCTCTGATTTCAGCACTTGTTCGTGCCAAAATCTCACATTTCACTTATACAATCCCTAGAATATATTCTAATGACATAAAGCTAGCATTCTAAACTGGATATAAAGCATGGTTTACTAGTTCATAGCATTTAACAATTTAAAGTGCGTGAAAATAGAAATACTAAAAGTTCAATTGTTTAAGCTTGCTAGATCCCGGGGGGGAGTTATTGTCTATCGTTGGCCTATATGGTAGAATCAGTCGGGGAGGCCTGAGAGGCGGTGGTTTACCCTGTGGCGGATGTCAGCGGTTCGAGTCTGCTTATCTCCAGCCCGTGAACTTAGCTGATACTATGATAGCACCCAATTTTTCCAATTCGGCAGTTCGATCTATGATTTATCATTCATGGACGTTGATAAGATTCTTCTATTTAGCAGCACCTTAGGATGGCATTTTATTCCACATTCCTGCCACACACACCATCTCGATCTGCATTGCCCTCCAGCCTCCGCTACTGATCCACTTTTCCTTTACCTTTATCTGCAGTATAAGGAAAGTAGTATCTATAAGCTAAAAAGCTTAGTAAGAAACCATCTACCTCACAAAAACATGCATACGATGCAGATATGTTTTAAAAACATGCTGATGGGAAGTAGGTGTTGAGCATGGCATGGCATGACATTTATTCATATGAACAGAAACTGAGCATGACAATTCATACTTGCAAAAATAGAGCTGAGCATGAAAACTGAAACTGAATACAAATCATGGAACTGAACTAAGCTGATCATGATCTGTACTAAACTAACTGAGCTGGTACTGAAACTAAGCTAAACTCGCATAACTGATTGTGAATTTGAAAAGCTATACATATAATAAGTGAAAATACTAAACATGCTGCTGAGGGCCCTGACAACTGTACTTGCTGTGCGTACATCCCTATCTAAACACGGGATTGCAAGTTCCAAATCTAGTAGGGTTTACTAGGTTAGCTAAACCTAGGGACGACTATGGGAGTCCAGCCCAGTGGATATCTAATCCAGTACAGTGCCACTGCTGAAAATAAAATACTGAATGTTATATACTTATTTTGCTGAATCTAGGTTATCTGAACCTAGAACTAGGTTGTCTGAACCTAGAGGCTACTGTGGGAGCCTACCCATTGGACTGTAGTCCTACATAAGTTGAAATAAAACTAATTTGCTGTTTTAAATGCTTCTAGTGCATTTAATAAGTTAATTTAAACTGTCTATTCCTGAGCTAGACCTTTAATCAAGCACCTAGGATGCTTTAACTCTTCTCCCTATTAGGGAGACCACCTCTAGGCACCCGACAACGTCTAACCTCCTATCTGAAGAGGGAAAACGTGCCCGGCCCATCTAGAGGTGCTCAACTAAATCCCTAATCTGTGAAGAGAGTTAAATACACCCTAAATATCGATAAAAATCTGCATACATCATAACTAAAGCATAAAAACTCAAACGGAAGCTATTATACTGCAGGTGAGGGGTTTCTTACCTCGTACGCTAGTTTCCTTACGGTTATAGTCGCTAGGTTTTCGGAGAAGACGATCCTTTCGATAGTTTTCTTGCGCCAACACGTTCCTCTCGCAAAGGGGAGCGTCCTGGTGTCGGAGCCGCTGCCGAAAGATGTCTTTGGGGGCCTAGCCTGGGTGCGCCGAGAGAAAGAGGAGGAAGAGAGGTTGGCGTCGGTGAGGGCTTGGAGAAAAGTGGCGTGAGGTTTTTTTTTGTGAGGAGAGGGCTGCCGAACCACAAATAAACCAAAACCTACTTAAGTTTTTAATTTATATTAAGTGGGTAACTAGGCCCAACTCAAATATAAATATAAATGTTTCCCTTCTCTTTCAGCACGACCCTGTTGGGTTCACCGGTTACTAAGGCTAACTAAAGGTTTAGCGGATCCGAGAGGTCCCGGGTTCGATTCCCGCTTAAGCCTTTTTATTCTTTTAATTAGTTTTGCTACTTCCGCTACTCGGGAAATTCCGGAAAAATATCTAAAAATTCCAGAAAAATCATAGAATATTTCTAAAATAGTTTTGAGAATTTCGGGCGTTACACAATCAGCAACAGATCTCGAACTTCCAACTAATCTAACCGATCGTTCATAGCCTCAGAGAACGCTCATACAGCTCACAATCAGCTGGAGTTTACAATGCACAAGGAAACAACACTGTGTTTTGGAATTTGCAACACCAATCGATTGATCAAATCGATTCTGGAGTTGCTGATGGAATGAAGAAACGGAAGTGTCGTCGGAGCCTCAGAGAACGCCCATACAGCTCCGGTGATGATGGAAATCGCGGATCGGAGAACGCCCCTGCATCCGGATCGCGAAAATGGATAGAACATCAACTGCACGGACTGGAGAATGCCCCTGCCGCTTCTGTGACCTCGGACAATGATCGCCGTCAGCTCATAGATTGCCGCCGGTGAAGATCGCTAGCATCTGGATCTGGAATCGGAGAATGGGAGTCTCGGCGTCGCGCGACGAAGATGATGACACTATAGCACAAAATCGCGAACCGAGCTCGAGCACTGTAGCTTCTCACGCGGCCTTTTAAATCACCTCAGATTCGATCCAACGGCTGAGATACTTTGGAGCTCGATCAACGGTGAAAGTTTGCCCAAAATATGATCTGAAGGTACTGATGTTAATCTAGGGTCTGGATCTACTCTCCTGTAGGTCGGATCAATCAGATCATCACTGGATGGCCCAGATCTCTCCGATCTTCAACGGATGGTCCAAATCGATCCATAGCTTGATCACCTCGTTTAGCCCTAGAATCGAGCCCAAATGTGGTCTGATTTGATCGGGTCCATGACCCTTTTGATGCCTACAAAATAAGAATCAAATATTAGCACCAAATACCATGAAAATTAGTTAATTTGCAATTAGATCCAAAATCAAATGTAATATTAAGATATGATGCTAACGTGAGATTAAACTATGAATAAACCAATAAAAACATGCATTATGATTCAAAATAATATAGCCAAAATCATGGTTATCAAGGGGTATACTCAGAAAGAGAGAATCAATTATGAGGAAACATTTTCACCAGTAGCTATGGTTAAGTCTATCCGGATACTCTTATCTATTGTTGCTCATATGGATTATGAGGTTTAGCAAATGGATGTCAAGACAGCTTTCCTTAACATAAGTCTTGAAGAAAACATCCATATGAAGCAACCAGAGGGGTTTATTGCAAAGGGCAAAAAACATCTAGTGTGCAAGCTCAATCGGTCGATTTATGAACTGAAGTAAGCTTCAAGATCTTGGAACATCCGGTTTAATGACGTAATCCAGTCATATGAATTTATTCAGTGTCCGGATGAGTCTTGTATATACAAGAAGTGTGATGGAAACGTGGTGGTATTTCTTTTACTATATGTAGATGATATTTTGTTAGTTGGAAATAATATCAAAGTGTTTTCGGAAGTAAGGGTATGGTTGTCCAAGCAATTTGATATGAAGGACTTGGGAGAATGCGCACATATTCTCGGGATCAAAGTAATAATGGATCGCAAGAAAAGAATGTTGTGCTTATCCCAAGCTTCATATATCGATACAATCCTAGCTCGTTTTAGCATACAAGACTCCAAGAAAGATTTCCTACCTTTTAGGCATGGAGTATCTTTATCTAAAGAGATGTCTCCGAAGACATCAAAAGAGATAGAAAAAATGAAGGCAGTTCCATATGCTTCAGCTATAGGAAGCCTAATGTATGCTATGTTATGCACGAGACCGGATATCTGTTGTGTCGTGGGTATGGTTAGCAGATATCAAAGTAATCCAGGACAGGAACATTGGACTCCCGTAAAGCATATATTAACAGGACCAATGTTGCTTTACGAGAGTCCAATGGCTCCACTGTACAAAAATTTTGTACGTGATCTGAACCTTTCCTAGCTACCATGTGTTCTTTTAAGTTAAACTTGTATCTTCTGCGGAACTTAACACGTTTGATTCCAAGTTTAACTTATATGTTCCTTTAGGTTTAGATTTGGATCTCCTGCGGAACTTAACACGTTTGATCCAAATCACCTAGGTTATAAATTCAATTAAATATTAGTTTCCAAAATTGGCTTCCAGTACTGCATGGCGAGGCACTTGGCCTTCTTGGATATGGGAGCAACCACCACCGACTAGACAAAGCCTTTTAAGGAAAGTTAATATTTAATTTCCTTATATAACTCTAGGTTAACCAAAAGGAACAATCAAATCACAAGGAAAAAAGAAAAAGAACACAATATCGAAATTAAATTCGAAAAACAAGAATCAAATGTCTCTTGTATTTGGTATTTATACAAAGAAAAATTATCTAGTATGATGCGAAAATTAAATACTAGTTATACCTCTTCCTTATATGCTAAAAACCTCGAGATCTTCTGTCGTATCCCTCGCCTCCTCTTGGACGTCGTGTGGGCGACGATCCTCCAAGACGAACACCACCCGGAGAGCTTCTCCTCCTTCTCTAGAATTCGACCACCACCACCACAAAGGAGCAAAAGAGAGCAAAGGGAAGAGAGGGAGAGGGGCCGGCCACTTGATGATCTCCAACAACACAATATCAATTGTTGTGTTTTTTAAGGCCTCCCCTTCCCCCCTTTTTATATTAGTTTCCCAACGGAAAATTATGGAAAGAGTTTTATAAAAAATTAGACTCATTCCTATTTCCTTTTAATTTTTTCTTTTTCTTTCCTTTTAATTAATCAATCCTAGATTGATTTATTAATTAAATAACTATTTGTTAATGTTTAATTATTTGACCGGCCCCTTGCTTGGGCACCAAGCAAGGTGGCCGGCCACTTATTAAAAGGGAAAGAAAGAAAATTTTTTTATAAAATTTTAAAAGAAGAAAACTTCTAATAAAATTTTATAAACTCTTTTTTTTTCTAATGTGGATATTAAAAGGAATGTTTTAAAATTTAAAACATCGCTAATAATATTTCTTTTTAAAAGAAAGTTTTATAAATTTTACAACTCTCTTTTAAAACCTTGTGGCCTAATTTAAATTAGGAAAATTTTAAAATCTCTCTTTTTACAAATTGTAAATATTGAGGAAATTTTAAAAATTCAAAAACAACATTCCTAATTTAAATATTGCGGCCGACCCCTTTGCCCAAGGCAAGGCCCGCCCACTTCTAGAGAATATATGGCCGGCCATTGCTTGATCACCAAGCAATGAACCGTCCCCTTCTTGGACACCAAGATAGGCTTTTCTTTGGATGGACTTGAGGCTTTATTGAGGCTACAATAGGGACCTAGAGGAGAAATTGGTTTTGGCCTTCCGATGAGCTTGAGTATCCTGTGCTCGCCCCGAACACACAACTCAAATTCATCGATAATAACTCATTCCACTAGAGAGTTATTATCGCACTACCGCACCAATTCCAAATTACATTATGGGCTCCTTCTCATCATGAGTGTGTTAGTCTCCCTGTGTTTAAGATTACGAATGCCCACTAATTAAGTGAGTTACTGACAACTCATTTAATTAATATCTAGCTCCAATAGTAGTACCACTCAACTTTATTGTCATGTTGGACTAGGTCCACCTGCAGGGTTTAACATGGCAATCCTTATGAGCTCCTCTTGGGACATTCTCAACCTAAATAACTAGGACACAGATTCCTTCTATAATCAACAACACATACTATAAGTAATATCATTTCCCAACTTATCGGGCATATTGATTTATCGAGCTAAACCTCTCCCTTTGATAAGTCAAAGAAATAAATATTATATATACATGCTTGTTATTATATTAGGATTAAGAGCACACACTTCCATAATAACTAAGGTCTAGTTCTTTTACTAAGTCAGTACAAAAAGAACTTACCTAAATGATCCTACTCAATACACTTAAAGTGCATCAGTGTAATTTATTAATCAAGATAAACTAATACTTAATTACACTACGTCTATTCTGATGGTTTGTTCCTTTCTATTTTAGTCGTGAGCAACTGTTTATAATTTATAGAGAACCGACAACATGATCTTCTAAGTGTGACTCCACACTTCATGTTATCTACTATATAAATTAATTGAACAATTACATGTAAACATTTGACCAATGTGATTCTTTATTTCAAAATAAATGTGTACAAAAGCTAAACTTTTAAGTATACACTCCAACAATCTCCCACTTATACTAAAAGTCTAAGCTGCCATATTTATTGCCATACATCTGATTCCCATCTCCTCCACAAGCTGATCAAAAGCTTTCGCCGGAAGGACCTTAGTAAAAGGATCTGCCAGGTTATCTGCTGATGCTATCTTGGCGACGACAACTTCTCCTCGCTTGACGATGTCCCGTATCAGGTGGTACTTGCGCTCTATATGTTTACTTGCCTTATGGGCTCGTGGTTCCTTCAAGTTTGCAACTGCTCCACTATTATCACAATAAATTGTGACGATCTTGAGCAAACCAGGAATCACATCTAAGTCCATTAGAAAGTTCCTGAGTCATACAGCTTCTTTGGCTGCCTCAGAGGCTGCCACATACTCAGCTTCCATGGTTGAGTCTGAGACGCATTTCTGCTTAACACTCTTCCATGCAATGGCTCCACCTCCTAAAGTAAACACATAGCCTGATGTAGACTTACTGTTGTCCCTATCTGATTGGAAGTCCGAATCCGTGTAACCCATAGGGAGTAAATCGTCTGCTTGGTAAACTATCATATAATCTCTAGTCCTTCTCAGGTACTTTAATATATGTTTCACCGCAGTCCAATGTCCTTGTCCAGGGTTACTTTGATATCTGCTAACCATGCTCACGGCAAAACAGATATCAGGTCTCATACACAACATTGCATACATAAGGCTTCCTACAGCCGAAGCATAAGAAACTGCCTTCATGTCCTCAATCTCCTTTGATGTTTTTGGAGACATCTCTTTAGATAAGGCTACTCCATGCCTAAAAGGTAAGAAACCTTTCTTGGAGTTTTGCATGCTAAAACGAGCAAAGATTGTATCTATATATAAAGCTTGTGATACGCACAACATTCTTTTCTTGTGATCCCTTATAACTTTGATCCCAAGGATGTGTGCACATTCTCCTAAGTCCTTCATATCAAATTGTTTGGACAACCATACTCTTACGTCTGATAATACCTTGACATTGTTGCTAATTAACAAAATATCATCTACATATAGTACAAGAAATACCACCATATTTTCGTTACACTTCTTGTATACACAAGACTCATCCGGACACTGAATAAATCCATATGACTGGATTACTTCATTAAACCGGATGTTCCAAGATCTTGAAGCTTGCTTCAGTTCATAAATGGACCGATTAAGCTTGCACACTAGATGCTCTTTGCCCTTTTCAATGAACCTTTCTGGTTGCTGCATATGGATGTTTTCTTCAAGACTTCCATTAAGGAAAGCTGTCTTGACATCCATTTGCCAAATCTCATAATCCATATGAGCGACAATGGATAAGAGTATCCGGATAGACTTAAGCATAGCTACCAGTGAAAAGATCTCCTCATAATCGATTCTCTCTTTCTGAGTGTACCCCTTCGCAACAAGCCTTGCTTTGAAGGTTTCTACCTTCCCATCTGTCCCTCTTTTCCTTTTATAGATCCACTTGCATCCAATGGCTTTTACACCATCAGGTGGTTCTACAAGCTCCCAAACCTTATTAGAATACATAGATTCTATTTCAGAATTCATTGTCTTTTGCCAAGATACTGCATCTATATCTTGGAGTGCTTCATCATATGTCCGAGGATCTGGTTCATGTTTGCCTGGGATCAAGTCCGAAGACTCACCCAAAAACATGAATCTCTTGGCCTGCCTTACAACCCTCCTACTACGACGAAGCACCATCTGTGGTTGTGTATTATGTGTGACACGTGTTGCAGTCTCTTGTGGTACTTCATCTTGTACTGTTGGTAGTGAAGTAGATGTGTCCTCTCTAAGTTCTTCTAGAATAATTTTACTACTGGATTTGTGATCCATTATATTGTCTTCTTCTAAAAACTGGGCATTGGTGCTAACAATGACCTTCTGGTCTTTAGGACTATAAAATAAATCGCCTTTCGTTCCTCTGGGATACCCCACAAACATACGAACTTCTGTACGAGATTCTAACTTATCAGCATCTTGTTTCAGCACATGTGCTAGACTACCCCAAATCCGAATATGTCTTAGACTAGGCTTCCGCCCATTCCATAATTCTGTGGGAGTAGAAGATACTGATTTAGAAGGTACTAAGTTCAGAATGTGCGTTGCTGTTTCCAGAGCGTATCCCCAAAACGAATTTGGTAATTCTGAATAACTCATCATCGATCTAACCATCTCCATAAGAGTCCTATTCCTTCGTTCTGCCACACCATTCTGTTGGGGTGTACCAGGTGCGGACAATTGGGATTGAATCCCGGCCTCTGATAAGTAATTCCTAAACTCTTCTAAGAGGTATTCGCCACCACGATCAAACCGTAGTGTCTTGATACTTTTACCTAGACATTTCTCCACATCAGCCTTGTACTCTTTGAACTTATCAAAGCACTTAGACTTGCGGCGCATTAGGTAAATGTATCCATATCTTGAATAATCGTTTATAAAAGAGACAAAATATTCAAAGCCACCTCTAGCCTGGATAGACATAGGACCATACAAATCAGAATGAACCAATTCTAATGCTTCTTTGGCTCTATACCCCTTGGCCTTAAAAGGTCTATTGGTCATCTTACCTTCTAAGCAGGATTCACACGTTGGAAAGTTTTCCAACTCTAATGGACCCAAGAGTCCATCGGCTATAAGCCTTTGAATCCTACTTAAGTTAATATGACCAAGCCTTAGATGCCAAAGATGTGTTTGGTTCATTTTCGAAGGTTCTTTTCTCTTATTAGAGTTAGAAGATGTGTTATTAATTTCCATATTTTGCTTTGTGGGAGAAATTGAATTTAAAGTATATAAATTGCCAACCAATGCACCAGAATAGATAATCACTTTATTTCTCTTTATAACCACATTGTTACTAAAGGAAACTGAATATCCATCCAAATACAGTTTAGAAACTGAAATTAAATTCTTTCTAAAACTGGGTACATAAAGACAATTCCTTAAAACCAATTCCTATTCCTATCAAATGATAAGTAGACGTCTCCGCCACCTTAGTAGCATTGCCCATGTAGACAGTTATCTCTTTATCAAATAGTCGCCGGGTTTCCTGGAACCCCTGCAATGAATTGCAGACATGATCAGTGGCTCCCGTATCTACACACCAGATACTGGTAGATAACACCGCTAAACATGTTTCAACTACTAGAGTATGAGATATACCTTTATTGTTCTGTTTCCTACGAGGACAGTCCGCCTTCCAATGTCCTGTCTGCTTGCAAATAAAGCACTTGCCCTTCGGCTTCTTTATTCCAGCTTTTTGTCCTGCACCTTGAGGTTTATTCACCTTCTTTGCCGAGCCATTTTGTTTCTTCTTCTTCTTGCCTTTCAGCTTAGAAGTAGAACCATTTTCAGCATAGTGAATTTGAGAATGTTGACGAAACAACCCTTCGGCTGCCTGAAGTTCTGTCAGAAGTTCCGCCAATAAATACATCCTTTTATTTATATTATAGTTCAGGCGAAAATGCTCAAAACTTCTGGGCAACGTTTGGAGGATGATATCGACCTGGGTTTCGCCATCAATTTCCCTCCAAGAACTTGTATTTCGTTTAAGTAAGCCATCATCTTGAGAATATGATCCCTCACGGGAGTCTCCTCAGTCATGGTGGCTGTCATCAGTTTTCTCATTGCCTCTTGCCTAGCAGCCCGATTCTGATGTCCGAAGAGTTCCTTGAGATTGTTCATTATATCATAGGCTGTTGGTAAGTCCTGATGCTGATGTTACAATACATTTGACATCGAAGCCAAGATGTAACACCGCGCCATCTCATCAGCTTTTACCCATTTACTATGATACTGAATCTCCTCTGGGGTAGAATCATTGCTAGGTGTTTCTGGTCATTCCTCTGACAGTACAAACTTATAGCCCTCAGCAATTAAAACAATGTCCAGGTTTCTTTTCCAATCTATATAGTTGGGACCAGTAAGTCTGTTTTCTTTTAGAATAATGGCCAGTGGGTTGAAAGTCATCTTAAGAATCACAAATAAATTTTGGTCAGAACTCTAAATTTAGAATAATATTGATTCCTCAAACAATACTATTTTAAATTAACCAACACCTTAAAACACTGTGAATTTTGTATGCCACGGTAGTGTGGACGTATACAAATTCAACATTTGTAAAAGGAGGGTATATCCCATTAATTTTATTATCTTGTCAACCTAACTTTTTGACAAATAAAATTAATAGTTGGTTTCCTTCGGTCACACAAATAATATCAGTGACTCCGATGGGGAGGATACTATTAGACGTGCCTAAGTGTATACCATTACTTGACACTAAGTCCATTAATAAGATTGTGCCCCTTCCGATGGGGAAGATCACACGCTCTTAATTAGTTTCCTATAGTCATCCAAAATGGAAGTTTGGTCTAGTGATCCGCGAACAAACTCATCCGATATGGAGGAAGGCACTCAGAGCCAACGCGCAAGTTTGTTTGCATCACTTACAAACCAGTAATGGAGACCGTGGAATTCACTAAAACAAATCCCTCTCCCACTTAGTTACTTAAAGTGAGGAATTTTAATGATGCTAGCCTACTAAATATGTACACTAACATTCACACACAGCACAATATAAAAGTAATAAATAGAAAAACTAATTTTCAACTATTATGGCTTTTATCTATTGTTGTCCTCCGTGTGTCGTCATCCCTAGCTGCTGCCATCTTTGGCCACCGCCACCGGGTCTAGTTGTCGCATCCATCTTGCTCCTTGTTCCGCTGCGCCACTCTGATCCTCAAAAGGTTCCACGCATTGCAAGATTCGATCTGCGACATAAATAGAATTTTATATTTTTTGATCCTATATTCGTCGAAGGAATGTACATGTAAACTAGATCGAACATAAAATAAAATTTACATCCATCGATCCTATATTCCATAAAAGGAATGTACATGTATCTATATCAAAAAATAAAATCCTAATAAAAATAAATACAACTCCTGCTGTATTTTATAATATAATCATGCACACATAATAAATGCCCTTGACATGTCCAAGGGTCCAATCACACACATAATAACTATAAGTCATAATAGTTGGATCTTGCATCCACAAAGTTAGCATATCCTACTATTAACCTGCCTAAATTATGTATGACATGTGCATAATCAAACTAATACCAAATACACAGAGGCAAAATCCTAGCTCTGATACCAATTGTTGGTTGCTACTCGGAAAACCCAATGGCTCCACTGTATAAAAATTTTGTACGTGATCTGAACCTTTCCTAGCTACCATGTGTTCTTTTAAGTTAAACTTGTATCTCCTGCGGAACTTAACACGTTTGATTCCAAGTTTAACTTATATGTTCCTTTAGGTTTAGATTTGGATCTCCTGCGGAACTTAACACGTTTGATCCAAATCACCTAGGTTATAAATTCAATTAAATATTAGTTTCCAAAATTGGCTTCCAGTACTGCATGATGAGACACTTGGCCTTCTTGGATATGGGAGCAACCACCACCGACTAGACAAAGCCTTTTAAGGAAAGTTAATATTTAATTTCCTTATATAACTCTAGGTTAACCAAAAGGAACAATCAAATCACAAGGAAAAAAGAAAAAGAACACAATATTGAAATTAAATTCGAAAAACAAGAATCGAATGCCTCTTGTATTTGGTATTTATATAAAGAAAAATTAACTAGTATGATGCGGAAATTAAATACTAGTTATACCTCTTCCTTGTATGCTAAAAACCTCGAGATCTTCTACCGTATCTCTCGCCTCCTCTTGGACGTCGTGTGGGCGACGATCCTCCAAGACGAACACCACCAGGAGAGCTTCTCCTCCTTCTCTAGAATTCGGCCACCACCACCACAAAGGAGCAAAAGAAAGCAAAGGGAAGAGAGAGAGAGGGGTCGACCACTTGATGATCTCCAACAACACAATATCAATTGTTGTGTTTTTTAAGGCCTCCCCTTCCCCCCTTTTTATATTAGTTTCCCAACGGAAAATTATGGAAAGAGTTTTATAAAAAATTAGACTCATTCCTATTTCCTTTTAATTTTTTCTTTTCTTTCCTTTTAATTAATCAATCCTAGATTGATTTATTAATTAAACAACTATTTGTTGATGTTTAATTATTTGACCGGCCCCTTGCTTGGGCACCAAGTAAGGTGGTCGACCACTTATTAAAAGGGAAAGAAAGAAAATTTTTTTATAAAATTTTAAAAGAAGAAAACTTCTAATAAAATTTTACAAACTTTTTTTTTTTTCTAATGTGGATATTAAAAGGAATGTTTTAAAATTTAAAACCAAGTTTTAAAATTTAAAACATCTCTAATAATATTTCTTTTTAAAAGAAAGTTTTATAAATTTTACAACTCTCTTTTAAAACCTTGTGGCCTAATTTAAATTAAGAAAATTTTAAAATCTCTCTTTTTACAAATTGTAAATACTGAGGAAATTTTAAAAATTCAAAAACAACCTTCCTAATTTAAATATTGCGGCCGGCCTCTTTGCCTAAGGCAAGGGCCGCCCACTTCTAGAGAATATGTGGCCGGCCATTGCTTGATCACCAAGCAATGAACTGGCCCCTTCTTGGACACCAAGATAGACTTTTCTTTGGATGGACTTGAGGCTTTATTGAGGCTAGAACAGGGACCTAGAGGAGAAATTAGTTTTGGCCTTCCGATGAGCTTGAGTATCCCGTGCTCGCCCCGAACACACAACTCAAGTTCATCGATAATAACTCATTCCACTAGAGAGTTATTACCGCACTACCGCACCAATCCCAAATTACATTATGGGCTCCTTCTTATAATGAGTGTGTTAGTCTCCCTGTGTTTAAGATTACGAATGCCCACTAATTAAGTGAGTTATTGACAACTCATTTAATTAATATATAGCTCCAAAAGTAGTACCACTCAACTTTATTGTCATGTTGGACTAGGTCCACCTGCAGGGTTTAACATGGCAATCCTTATGAGCTTCTCTTGGGGACATTCTCAACCTAGATAACTAGGACACAGATTCCTTCTATAATCAACAACACATACTATAAGTAATATCATTTCCCAACTTATCGGGCATATTGATTTATCGAGTTAAACCTCACCCTTTGATAAGTCAAAGAAATAAATATTAAATATACATGCTTGTTATTATATTAGGATTAAGAGCACATACTACCACAATAACTAAGGTCTAGTTCTTTTACTAAGTCAGTACAAAAAGAACTTACCTAAATGATCCTGCTCAATACACTTAAAGTGCATCAGTGTAATTTATTAGTCAAGACACTACGTCTATTCTGATGGTTTATTCCTTTCCATCTTAGTCGTCAGTAATTGTTTATAATTTATAGAGAACCGACAACATGATCTTTTTAGTGTGACTCCACACTTCATGTTATCTACTATATAAATTAATTGAACAATTACATGTAAACATTTGACCAATGTGATTCTTTATTTCAAAATAAATGTGTACAAAAGCTAAACTTTTAAGTATACACTCCAACACTTAGCCCATGCTAGGGCCGACCCCTATCCTTGCTTAGAGCCCAAGCAAGGGGTTGGCCAAGCCAAGCTTGGAGCTCAAGCTAGGGTCGGCCAAGCCTTGCTTAGTGCCCAAGCAAGTGGTCGGCCAAGTAAGGAAAGGAAAGGGAATTTTATTAAAAATAAAATTTTGATAAAATCTTTCCTTTTATGTTTTTATCCATATGATTTTTAAAGAGAGTTTTTAATTTTAAAATCTTTCCTTTTATAGATTTTTTACAAAGGATTAAAAGAGAGATTAGATATCTTTCCTTATTTGTAGATGTCTATAATGTTAAAAGAAAGATTTTAATTTTAAGAAAACTCTCCTTTTTTATAACCATGATATAAAAGGAGTTTTATTTTTAAATTTTATCTTTTATAGATATCCATAAGAGGATTTAAAAGGGAGAGATTTTAATTTATAAAATATTCCTTTTATAGCTAACCACAAAAGAGATATTTTAAAGAGAGATTTTAATTTTTGTTTAAAATCTTTCCTTGTTTGTTTTACAAGAGGTGGCTGGCCATATCATGTATAGAAAAGGATGTTTTATTTTTGTTATAAAACTTTCCTTTTTTGGATTCACCAAGGATTATAAAAGAGAGGTAAAGGGTGCCTTCATGGAACACAACTTCTATTCTATTGTTCCTCTCTCTTTTCCTTTGGTGGCTGGAGCTTGGAGGAAGAGAAGAAGGCTTTGGTGGATTTCTTCTTGGTAGATCGTCGCCCACACGACGTCCAAGAGAAGGAGAGGAATACAATAGAAGGTCAAGAGGTTTTTGT
Source organism: Zingiber officinale (assembly GCF_018446385.1). NCBI lineage: Eukaryota > Viridiplantae > Streptophyta > Magnoliopsida > Zingiberales > Zingiberaceae > Zingiber > Zingiber officinale. The sequence goes on along the minus strand of NC_056001.1, from coordinate 50,524,072 downwards.
TAACAAAGAAAGGTATAACTAGTTGCTTTATTCCGCATCATACTAGTTTTCTTTGTACGGATTTTTGAAATACCAAACACAAGAGGCTTACGATTCTAGGCAATCGATTTTATGTTTCGATTATGTGTTTCTTTTGTTTTTCGATCTTGTGATTCGATTGTTCTTAGTGGTTAAACCTAGGGTTACTATAAGGAGATTAAATATTGAATTTTGTTGAAAGGCTTTGTCTAGGAAGTGGTGGATGATCCCATACCCAAGAAGGCCTAGTGCCTCGCCATGTTTAACCTGGAAGCCAATCTCTGAAATAACTATTAAATCAACTTTGTAACATGGGTGTATTTGGATTAATAATGTTAAGCATCATTTGTGATTCAAGTCTAAACCTCTAAGAATAGATAAGTTGAATTTGGAATCAATAATATTTAGTTTTGTTTGCGATTCCAAATTTAATTTCTAAAGAACACAATAGGTTGTTAGGAAAAGTTCGGGACTTGTACAAAATTTTTGTACAGGGGAACAAGTACGATATTCCGAGTAGCAACAAACACTTCTTGGACTGGTTTTAAAATTTGAGAGTTATTCTTAAAGCTGAGAAACTAGTTTATGTCCTTGATCAGCCTCTTCCCACAAGTGTTGATGTCGATGCAACTGCGGACCGATTGTTGGCCCTTTAGAAACATAAGGATGATTCTGTACTTGCAAGTTGTATCATGCTAACTACTATGACTCCTGAACTATAGAAACAACATGAGCATTTGGATGTTTATGATATTATTTATCATCTTCGTGAGCTATTTGATGAGCAAGCTAGATCGGAAAGGTTCGAGGTCTCTAAGCTTCTCTTTTGCACAAAGATGTAGGAGGGTTCATCCATAGCACAATATGTACTAAAGATGAATAGCTACATAGAGTGTTTAGCATCACTCGATTTTACAATGGATCATGAGTTAAGTATTGATTTAATTTTACATAGTTTACTGAAAAGTCATTCACAATTTGTGATGAACTATCGGATGAAAAATTTAGAATCGACCATTCCCAAGATGATTAATATGCTCAAGACTGTAAAGCCTTCTGTTAAAGGTGAATAGAAAATTGTAATGTTAGTAGACTCCTCCAAGAAAGGTTCTAATAGGAAACCAAAACATTAGGCTAAGGGGAAGAGCAAAAAGGCTAAAATAGTAGAACCGACACAAAATGACCCATGCCATCATTGTGGCAAGATGGGACACTAGTGAAAAATTGCAAGATCTATCTTAAGTCCGTGAAGAAGAATAAGGCATCTGATGCACCATCCTCTTCAAGTATTTTTTATTATTGATTGTCATGTTATTTCCTCAAACACTTAGATATTGGATACTAGGTGTGCCCCACATATATATAATGGCATACAGGGGCTAAGGAATAGCAGAAGACTCGTCAAGGGAGAAACAAGTTTGCGAGTTGGGAATGGAGCAAAGGTTGCTGCAGTCGCCATCGGAACATACTTGTTACAACTTCCTAGTGGACTTGACTTAGAACTAGATAATTATTATTTTGTTCTCGCATTAATAAAGAATATTGTTTCTATTTCTTGCTTAAATAGAAAAGGTTTCCATTTGACTTTTAGTAACAATTATTGTTATATAACATTAAATGATGTTCTTTATGACACTGGAACTTTATGCAATGACATCTACGTGTTAGATACATCTAGTGATGAATTTAATATCGATATGAGCAATAAACGTGCCCAATTAGATAATCAATTAACCTCTTACTCGTGGCATTGTCGCCTTAGCCATATAAGCAAGAAACACATGTCCGAATTACAAAAGATTACAATTCTCAAATCATTTGAATTAGATATATTTGATACATGCGATTCATATTTAAAAGGAAAGATGACAAAGATACCTTTTTCTAGAAAGGGTGAACGAGTTAATGAGTTAAGTTACTTGGGCTCGTACATACCAATGTATGTGGACCAAGGTCAACTCATGTACTAGAAGGTTATAGCTACTTCATTACTTTCATTGATGATCACTCTCGTTATGTGTATATGTATCTAATGAAACACAAGTCTGAAGCCTTTAAAAAGTTTAGAGAATTCAGAAATGAAGTAGAGAAACAACTTGGTAAAAATATAAAGATACTTCAATCTGATTGAGGTGGTGAATATTTAAGCTAAGAGTTTCAAGATTATCTAAGGGACAATGGTATATTATCTCAATGGACTCCGCCATATATACCACAACATAATGGTGTATCAGAAAGACATAACCGAACCTTGTTGGACATGGTTTGGTCAATGATGGATCGTGCAAATCTTTCCAAAACCTTTTGGGGTTATGCACTCATGACAACTGTTTACTTGCTAAATAGAGTCACGATGAAGGCAATCTCAACTACTCCATATGAGGTATGAACTAGTAAGAAACCTCTCATATCTTATTTGAAGATATGGGGATGTCATTCTTCTGTGAAGAGTACTATATCAAATAAGTTTGATGCTAAGTATGATAAGTGTTTATGTATTGGATACCTTAAGGAAACTAAGGGTTACCAATTTTACCACCTCTTGGAAGAAAAGGTGTTTATTTCAATGCATATTACCTTCCTAAAGAAAGAACTTCTTTTATAGGAAGCAAGTGGGAGTATGGTTGAACTTGATGAAGTTCAAGAGACTCCAATAAACACTTACGAGATGCCTAGTCAGGAACCACAACCAATTATGACACAACCTCCTCATAGATCAGGTAGGACACGTAATATTCTTGAGAGATATGGATCTCTTGTAAGAGAATCAAATAACGTGTTACTCATTGAGGATGAGGAATCTGTTAATTATAAAGAGGCTCTGAATAGTTCAGAAAAGGACAAGTGGCTTATAGCTATGAAGTTGAAAATGGATTCCATGTATGAAAATCAAGTTTGGAATTTGGTGGACCCACCTGAGGGCATTACGCCTATAGGGTGCAAGTGGGTTTTCAAGAAGAAAACAAACATGGATGGTAATGTAATTACCTACAAGGCAAAGTTGGTAGTGAAAGGTTATCGTCAAAGGTAAGGCATTGACTATGACGAAACTTTCTCACTTGTAGTCATGCTTAAATCCATTCGGATGCTTTTGGCCATATCAACTCATCATGATTATGAGATATGACAAATGGATGTGAAAATAACTTTTCTTAATAGAAATCTGCTCGAGGACATGTATATGATACAACCTGAAGGTTTCACATCTGTTGACAAAAATAAAGTAAGCATGTTTTAACGGTCTATTTATGGACTAAAGCAAGTATCCAGGATTGAAATATCCGTTTTGATGAGGCAATTAAAGAATTTAATTTCTCACAAAATCTAGACGATTCTTGTTGTATCAAAATGTTAGTGAGAGTGTGATCATATTCTTGATATTATATGTTGATGACATATTGCTTATAAGAAGCGATGTGTCAGTTCTATAGTCAATTAAAGTTTGGTTGTCCAAAACATTCTCCATGAAAGATATGGGAGAAGCAACTTACATTCTCACTACAAGAAAAAAGCCTAACAACAACGGTTTTTCACCGTTGTCGTAGCCCCTTTCTGACTGTTGTTAAAGGCCGTGTTGTTAAAAGGAGTCCCCAAAGACAACCGTTTTTAACCGTTGTCTTTGAAGGAAACGACAACAATTTTACAACGGTGAAAAACCGTTGTCTTTTCATTCAACGACAACAGTTGTTCACCGTTGTCTTTGAGCGTATGCCTAGGCTCTTCAACAACAGTTTTGAACTGTCTATGACAACGGCTAAAAATCGTTGTCTTTTTTGCCAATGACATCGGTTTGACAACGGTTAAAAACCGTTGTCTTTTTAGCGAACAATGTTAATTAACATCAGTTTGACAATGATTTTTCACTGTTGTCTTTTAACGCCATTGACAACAGTTTGACATATTTAAACTGATGTCTTTGGGTACAATATACAGCATGTTGACAATAAATAAAAAATTTATTAATCTTTTCCTACTCAATAGTTTATAAAAAACATCATCATCCAGTGCAAATTTCATCCAGTGCAAATCATCTAGTGAAAATTTCATTGATAAAAAACCTACAATCCAAACATAATCAATATTTACAATGCAAATTTCATTAAAGTACCAAACATCATCATCCAAACATCATTAAAGTACAAAACATCAACATTCAAACATCACAAAAGTTTACAAAACAAAATAGTACCCATAACAATATATCACACATATATATAAAATCCAAAATATCTTATTTTGTTGGATCAAGTCTTCTCTACCTGTGCATCTTCTAAACAGCCTGTGCATCTTCTAAACACCATATCAATAACTGCAGCCTTTTCTGGTTTCTCCTCCCTCCTAGCTTCTCTTTTCTTCTCCTTTCTGGGTACGTGATCATTATCTTTTCCCTGAGGTAAATAGCATATGATTGCAAGTTAAGTCATTTCCCAGGAGTAAATGGCATAAAGATGATAATGACAAAGACGCTGTACAAAATTGAATATGATAACAATACTTCTTTCTAGGCACAAATTAAAATTACTGCATAACTCACTTTCAGTTCAAGTTATCTACAAAATATCATTGATCAAGAACCTACAATCCAAACATCATTAAAGTACCAAACATCAACATCCAAACATCACCAAACTTTACAAAACTAAATAGTACCCATAACAATATATCACACATATATATGCCAAAGTATATTGTTTTGTTGGATCAAATCTTCTCTACTTGTGCAATTCCTGTGATTAAAGTACCAAAACTGGCTAAGTATATAACACCCTTTTACTTCCTGTGAAAATAAAAATCACCTGATTTTAATCCAATTCAACAATAAGTCCAGCTATTCTCCGGTATATATTTTTATCACCAACATTAGAGGTTGTAATATGTCAAGAGCTACTGGACCTTTGACATGTTTATACAAAGAGTTAAGTTTGCTTATTACACCAATATGCGTATCAAGTGTGAAAGGATTTATACAAAGAGTTAAGTTTGTTTATCCAACTGATGGGACTTTCCTGAGACAAGGAGCCTGCGAATACCCAGAACCAACTAATTACTCTTAACTTAGATAAATATGAAACATAACAGAATGATGCTTACCATGAAGATGCTCTTTCAGTGCTCCATTATGCATAAACTCATATACAAGAATGCTTTTGCCTTCTTGCTGGCAGTAACCGAGAAATTCAACCAGATTTCTGTGATGTATTCTTGAAAGTAGAGAAACCTGGAACAAATTTTATTGGTCAAACTGGTGCAATAATAACTTAGTGCAATCCTTCAGCAAGCTACCATAAACACACTTTATGAAGAACCTTAAGCATATCTTTTTGGTTTGGCTAAGCAATCATCTAAGCAATTAAGAGTAACCCTTTTACCCAAAGCTATGTAAACGACTACCTCACTTGAGAACTGTCTGTTTCCCTGACAAGAATCATTGGTTTGAACTTTGACAACAATTTCTTTTCCGTTTTTCAACTTTCCATAATACACTGTCCCATAGCCCCCAGAACCAACTTTTTTAGCAAAGTTTTCTGTGGCATCGTTGATTTCAGATAACCAATATCTATGTGTTGTTTCAATGCCAAATCCTCCGAAAGAAGCACTTAACTCTTGGAATGGTTGGGGAGGTGGAAGATCATCTGCAAATGAAAAAACAATATCTTTAATTCATATACATGTTTCAGACAAAAGTTAGTCAGTTGTATTGAGTCGTACCTACCTTCTCTTGAAAATAGTCTAAGTTTCTTGGGGATACGCCTCAAAATAGCATACCCAAGTTTGATAATTGTAATTTCATTGGAAAGTAGGACTTAAAGAGATATTCAACACAATCTAATAAGAAATACCCACGTGAAAACTATATTTTTGCCAAGAAGATGACCAGGTACTATTCCGGAAAGCATATTGTTCTGCACGTACCTGCAAGCTCAATAGTTACTTCATGCTGGAGTTGGTGCTAGACAAAGCCAAACGTTAAAAGAGAACAAATTTGGGCAAACATTGATGTTCGTTAAATGACAATATAATGGCAAGAAAGGACATACAGTTCTTGTAAATTTGATAGGCTATCCAAAAATGATAGATCACCAGTTAACTTATTGTTCTCAAGGTGACTGCAAAAAAACAATTCAAAAAGTCTAGCAAATGATTAAGTGTTTGATATATAAACCAGCAATATTTATATATTACATGTTTCTGAGACTTAAGCATGCACCGAGAGCAGGTATATGGCCACAAAGCACGTTTCCATTTAGCCATCTGAAATATTTGAATTTGACACAGTGACAAGGAATCATTAAATCCATCAACAGTTGTGCCGAATGAAATAAATTGACTTGGAACAGAAGTAGATTCTAACTTACAATTCGACTAGGCCAGTTAAACTAGCAACCTCTGCAGGTATATTCCCCGTCAAATTTCTCCCTGATAGTCTACTGTTCATTATACGAATCTATTCATTAGTTCACGCGGCAAGAAGATAGCTAAAATTTGTACATTAGCAACAATTCATAGGTCAGCTAGAGAAACTGGAAATCATGCATGGGAAAGCAAAGCAAACATGACAAAGACCAATGAGAGTTAGAGAAGCATTCAGTACATTGAAACAATTTGTGGTTGCGGATCTGAATTACATTGAACCCATGACCATGGAGCTGGTAAGCATGGATCTCCACCTTCTTGTGCCCAAACTTCTTTTAGGTAATGTGATACAAAGCTTTCCATGGTCAGTGCTGAAGAGAAAAGAGGTATAAAGGATACACTCTAAAAGAAAACAGTGTTGCTCTAGATTACCAAATTAACAAGATATTTCTTTACTTACCATCTAGGGATCCATAATTTATCTCCATATACTTGTATATCTCAAAAGCATTTAAGATAGGTCCCTTGGATGAATCATTTGTTTTCTTAAAAGCAAAAGACAAGACAAAAGGGAGACTTATATTATATGATCCCGGTTCATATAGCCAAAAGGGAGAATTTTCAAAAGTTTAACTTGAAAAGAATAGTCAAACCTCCAAGTGAAATCACAGTCCAGTTTTTTCAATACAAGGGTCCTAACAATTTAAAGAATAAACTCATTGAAAGAAAAAAAAACACACCTTTTGGTTAAAATTCCATCTCTCCCTTGATGGAATAAAGTCCTCTCCATTGCCAACTCTGAGCTGCAACATTTGTTTTAGTTGTCATAAATAACCTCAAATAATACGTAAAAGTATAAATACAAAACATAAAACCATACCCGGGGAGGATGTAATACTATGCCTCCTATTTGAGTAAAAGCAGTGACAATGCTAACGCCACATGCATGTAGGAGTGGGTTAGGATCATAATTATTGAACCTCAAAGCCTATCATCCAAGGATAAGCATGAAAAAAATAGCATACAGGTCATACCAACAAAACCAATCTTAAAGATCGGCACATACCTCACTGAGGACACTCATTCGTTGTTGAGGCTTCAACCTTGACTTTTCCATCAAGGAAGCTCATTGAAATGTTGACAGTGATTTGGTATATCTTTGTAGTGAAATGCTTCATTACATATGGTTCAAAAATTCTTCATTATAGCGATTTGGTATATAAAAGCAGCTTCTCCTAGTTTTTAAAATAATGCTTCATTGCATATGGTTCAAAAATTCTTATAAGCCAATTGATTACAAAATGCTGACAAATAATGAAACAACACAACTCGGAAAAACTCACATTTCATCTTTGCAAGGCTTGCCACTTATCCCAATGATTTTAAATTCTTGATTTGTATGAGATGTCTTCACTCTCGAATTTTCAAAGCTCTTCTAGCCTAGCAACAACAAACAGTGAAAAAATAATCTTAGTAGACATAATATGAAGAATGAAACAAGCAAGCTAAAACAAGTTGCCTCAATAGGTATATTATATATAGGCATTCAATAACCTAGAAAATAAAAATAAAGAACAAATTCTTAATCACCTTGTTCCAGTCCAGTTGGTATGCATCCTTGACATTTTGATTTGCAAGTAGAAAGCCAACCACTAGTCCAGGACACACAGTCATAATAGTAGAGACATCTATATTCAATAAATAAGAAAGATAATAATATTTTTAAAACAATAAAGTTTTTAGGAAGACTTATGAATACTAAGTAACAGTAGTATAAACAAGAAGACATCTATAATGTCTTCTTTATGGGAAGACTTATGAATTCTAAGTAACAGTAGTCTCAGTTTTTGAAACAAACTATATCAAACAATGGAAGGGAAGGGAAAAAATGTTACCGGAAGGGAGAGTTTTGTGGTTGTGGCCACTACTAACATTCAAACGCCTTCCAGTGAGAATTTGTTGTCGGTCGAACATTTGGAAGATTCTAGTCATGCACCCTATTTGCCTCTGCAACTCTGGATTTTCATGATCAGCAGCAAATGCTTATAGAAACTTTGCTGACATATTTCTCTTCCTGCAACTACAAAATCCGAAATAGAACCAGAACACTCGGGCCAGAAATTAGATTAGGGTTTAGCAAAATACTTACCTCCTTTAATTTGTTCTACAATATTTCCTGACAAACACGCCAGCATTCACCCTTCACCATCAGTGCCCCTGATGCTACTTCTACCAAAGCAGTCCCACTGCATTAGAATGATATTATGCACCTAGCTAAAAGAAATCCCTTTTCCAATTTCCAGTCCCCAACCGAACTCAGCTTCTCTCCAAAACTTCCCTCCCTGGCTGGACTACCAACCACACCGAAGAAAACGGGCAGGTACACCTTCAATAAGAAAGGCACATGAGGAGAAGAAAAACAAAAAAAATACAGAAAAGGAAGCAACTTCAACACATTAGCCACTCCCTGTGACAGGTGCACCACCATAAACAAAAACAATAATAGAAATATAAAAAAATAAAATAAAACTTGTTGCCTTCCTGTAGCTCCAATTTCCTTTTGTTGTTATCGACTAGAGAAGCAATGTGTGTAAGGAAGGTGTCAGAGGCAGTGTAACGCCCGCCCTCCCTGCTAACCCTAAGGGACGGGGCTATGATACTCTACGTACATATTACAGCGGAAGACTTAAAATCATTTTTCTTGGTTTGATAAAAACTGAACTGCACTAATATGGTTTCCATAACATGATAACAAGTTAAATAAAAACGTAACATCAAGTCAACCATATAGTACTACAATTTATGAAACCAAAGTGTAATTCTTAAAAGTTCTTAAAGCAGATTCTTATTTGGTTGCCTAGCCACCGCTACACACATCTCCTTGCCTCTCCTGCTGCTCCTTTAGCTCATCCAGCTTTTTCCTTTATCTGTGGTACAAGGAAAGTAAGCTATGAGCACTCATGGCTCAGTAAGTTCCTTTTTTACTCACTAAAACCGAAAATCATCACATGATCAAAGAATATCTTAACATAACATAATCTCAACTAGTCATGGCATAACATATCATACTCTTTAAACATATCATGCAGCATAACAACATCATAACTAGTCATGGCATATCCTAGTATCATTTTAAGGTAGCATAGCATATCAAGTTCTTAAAGCATAGCATGAAACATAACATAGTTATATCTAATCATGGCATATCATAGTATCATCATAAGATAACATAACATATCAAGTTCTTAAAGCATAGCATGAAACATAACATAGTTATATCTAATCATGGCATAACATAAATCATAGCATCATCATAAGATAACATAGCATATCAAGTTCTTAAAGCATAGCATGAAACATAACATAGTTATATCTAATCATGGCATAACATAAATCATAGCATCATCATAAGATAACATAGCATATCAAGTTCTTAAAGCATAGCATGAAACATAACATAGTTATATCTAATCATGGCATAACATAAATCATAGCATCATCACAACATGATCATAAATTATATGCAATATGATTTTGAAAACATGTATCCAAAAAACATGTGTATGTCCCATGATCTTTAAAATCATTTCTTCTTACATATATACTTGAACATAATATCAACTTAAAGGGGATCCCGGCTATGTACCACATACATACATAATGCGCGCATCCTAAGTAGACCCAAGGTAGCTAGTCTTGAACCTACTAGGAAACTAGGCCCGTAGCTCGACCTAGGGGCACGTAAGGAGCCCACCCTTTACTAGGCCCGTAATTCGACCTAGGGGCACGTAAGGATCCCACCCTTTTGGTACAAGCCACATAAAGTAAAGTACATGTCATACTTATACATATCATACATCATAAAAGCATGCATCACTTAGGCACACATCATATCATAAAAGTATGCATCACTTAGGCATACATCATGTCATAAAAGTATGCATCACTTAGGCATACCTCATATCATAAAGGTATGCATCGCTTAGGCATACATCATAGAAAAGTATGCATCACTTAGGCATACATCATGTTATAAGGGTATGCATCACTTAGGTATACATCATATAAAAGAATACATTACTTAGGCATAGGTTGTAAAAACATGCATATCTTAAGCATAGAGCATATCATCAAGCATGCATAATTTCACCACATAACATATCATGTAAGCATGCATATTTTAAGCACATAGCATATCATCAAAGCATGCATATTTCTATCCACATAGCATATCATAAAAGCATGCATAATTTAAGCACATATCATATCATGGAAAGTATAAATCACAAGCATACATGTTTAAGCATAAGGGGTGTATCATGTGATTATACTATCATAAGAAACATGGTAACATAGTTAACTTGGGTTCTAAGCTTCCTAATCCCTTGGGTTCTTATCATGGACGAACCCCTTAGATCTCATTTTAGATGAAAAACAACCTCCAAGCGTGTGGAGCCTAAATTATCATCACATCAATTTCATAGGAAGCATTATAAGCATGATTAACTTGGTTTCTAAGTTCTCCAAGTCCCTAAACTTCATGTGGCCGAACCCTATCAGTATATAAACAAGGTCCCAAATGTCATGAAATCATGGAAACCTTAAACCATATTTATAGCATTTTTTTCCAAGTAACATAGTAAGCATATTGAACTAGTTCCTAAGTCCTTCAAGCCCTTAACATATGTCATGGTCAAACTTTTAACAAGTGTTCATTAGGGCTAAAAACAAACATACAAGCATGTGAACTTGAACTAACATTATGTATAAATTTATAACAAGACATTATACAATATGTATGGCCGAAACTTACCCTAGCCTCAATTAGGTCATTAAACAACATATAGCATGAGAACTTTGTCTTTCTACTTATCATATTCTATGTAAAGTGACATAAGCATATTTAATTTTTGTTCTAGGGTTTCTAGGGAATCTATCCCTTCATGGCCGAAACATACAATGGTCCATTTAGGTCATGGAAAAATTATACAAGCATGTGACACAATCAACACATTATCATATTTCCATAAGAAGCATTTTTAACACATTTGGTTTCATTTCTAAGGCCTCTAGGTCCTTTAAACTCTACTTGGCCGAGACTTATCAGTGTATAAACTTGCTTCAAATAGCCTAAAAACATAATAAGTCATACAAGTTTCATAGCATGTATAAAGACAAGCATAATAGACATACATGTGAATTGTGTCTTAGGCTTCCTAGGTTTCTTTCCCTTTTTCTTTTATTTTTTTCCTCATGGACGAAACTTACCAATTTCTAAACTAGGTTTTAGGTGGCTTAAAACATGAAAGACCTAAGTAAGTTTCATGGTAAAAATTACTAAGAACATCATATACAAAGTTGGTTCATAAACAAGCTAGGACCCTTGTGATCTTACATGTCATATATCATGTAACTAATTTTCTATACTCCAATTAAACATGAGAGCATTAAACAACTTTCATATCATAATATTACAGAGGTCTTGAGCATATTATAATTTTGTTTAAGCTTTTCTAAATTATCCATCTTATCATGGCCGAAAATCTACAATAAAAGTTCATGAATTTCTAGCAATGTTCATCATGAAATTCTTCAAGAGAACTCTATATTCTATCATACAAACATGGTTACTTAAATTTAAAGGTCTTCCTAACCCTAATTCCTTTTCTTGGCCGAAACATATAGGTGGTTTTCTTTTGGTTCCAAGTAACTTTCAAGCAGGAAAACCAATAGAAGACCCTTAGTAGTTCATGGAAGGAATTTTGTACTAGTTTGGTTAAACAATATTTTTCCTAACCTCTTTAAAATATTTTTGGCCGAAATTTTAGGGTTAGATACTCCTCTGACCAAGCATCATTTAGGTATAAAAACATGAAGAAAATCCTTCCTACATAGCATAGAAAAAATATCATGAAATAAGGACTTGTTTAAACCTCCCTAGATTTGAAAACCCTTTCTTTAGCCGAATTTTTTCTTAAATTCTTTCCTAGGTTTTCTAATCCTCATAAAATCCGAAAATCACATAAAAAGCCTTGTACCACAGGTGAGGGGAAGCTTACATCCTTTTCGCTTGTGGATCTAAGGTATGGTGATGGAAGAAGTAGCCCCTTCTTCTAGTTCCTTTCCCTTGATTCCCTTGCTTAGTCCTCCTTGTATCTTAGGCTTTCTTAGGAGAAAAAAACCTTGGCTTTGGGGCCGAAGATGGAGGAGAGGGGACTGATGGTTTCGGTGAGGGAGAGGAAGAATGAGAAAATGAGAGAAAAATAAACTTCTCTTTTCTTGCTCCCTTTTATGTTAAGGGGGAAGAGGTAGCAAAATTGATTTTTGCTTTCCTTCTCCCTTAACCCATTTTCTATTTTTCTTTCATTTATTTTATTTTCTAATTTATTCTCACCATTCATGATGAAATAAGGGGGAATGAATCCCCTTAATTCCTCTTTACATTTTCGGCAAAAGCAAAGAGGAAGAGGGAGAGAAAGGGAGGAAGGCAAGTTGCCTTTCTCTTGCTCCTTTCTTGTTTTCTTTTGGCTAGCTTTTACCCTTACCTTTATCATGAGTTTCCCTCCTTTGCTATCAACATCTTCTCTCTATCCCAATTGGTTTCTACTAATTAATTCTATGAAATATAATATAAGAGGTTCAAGGTTCAATCCTTGACTTCCTCTTCTTTTTATTTCTTTTTGCTTCAACTCACTTCTTATTATTTTTCTAAGGAAAAATCCCATATTCATATGTTTATCTTAAAAGCTTAGTGGGTGTTACAGGCAGGGAGTTCAGACGGGAGGAAACTAGCAAGGCATGGATGTGGGGTTTTGCGATCCCAAGGATGGTGAAAGATTCCAATGGGGGATGAACTTGGAATTGAATGGAATGGATTGTTCTTTTAGTTAATTCCTTATTGGAATGGGAATTGTTCAATAAAGTATAGAAACGCAGAGGCAGGAATTACTGGGCAAAATTTAGGACCGAAAATATACTAGAATACACGATACAAAAGAAGACTGTTGCTGCAATAGAAGAAATACAAAAGAAATATGCAGAGGCAGGAATTTCCACCTGTATTCCAAGCCAAATTGTGGTTAACTAGCATACATATATGATAATTAACTGTATGAAAGATAATTCATTTATCTCACAAGGATCATATGTGCTAAGAATCCTACATAGTTGTAGTGTTTTTTGCTTCAAAGAGTTAGGTTCAATGAATTTGAGTGGTTAGTGCAAATCAAGTACAACATCTCATAGAAGATTAAAGTGTTCCACAGTATTGTACTCTTCTCAATGGTTGCTCGGAGATCAGATAAGGAAATGACTTACTAGATACTCTAAAAGGATAACCATATATAAACAACTTCCATCCTTGCACTTGTGAATTCTGGAATTCCAAGCTCTAATCTTTTGGTGATGTAAATTTAAGAAATCAGCAAATGTAATACAAATAAAGAGTAAATCTAAATTACTTTTGCACTGTAAAAAGTGTGATATAACCATTCATATTGGAACTTAGACAATACATTTATATATGGAGATGTAGTGTCGATGCTGATCTACCACAGACCAAAATAACACCACTGTGTTTCTATACTTTATTGAACAATTTTCCACATATAACCTCTGAACATTAAAACCACTAGTCCAAGTCAATAAAGTTTTTAAGATTGTTTTGAAAAAATAATTGTCTCACAAGAAGAAATTCCCTAAAAATGTATTAGGGAATGTCCTCATACGGTTCGGCTATTCGACCTATTTGCTGTGGAAGTTGAGCAGAGTCAGAAATAATCTACCTGAAGAAGCGCCTTGATGACTTCCGGAGTGAGGATGAATTCCAACACGGGATCCTTCTGAAGGGAGATCAAAACATCTACGAAATCTTTCTCATCATGCGACGACACTCGCTCTTCATGTTCCTTGATAACCTGATCCAGCAGATCGTCCCACCTCTTATGGTTCTTCTTCACTCGCGCCACCTTGCCGAGCAACCAATCCACCCAACCGAGCCACAGGAGGTAATCCCCGAGATAAATCTTGTCCAACAGCACCGAGTTCTCTGAGATGAGCTTCGAGAACAACCCTTTCTTCCCTTCGAACTTCTTCCCCGTGACTATCCGACACAGGATGTCGTTGGAGAAGGCAAACAGGACGGGGGACATGTCGATCTCCGCTGCCGATCCACGGGAGCAGATGGCGGCAACCATGGTGGCCACCTCCTGCTCGCGAACCAGAGCGTAGGACTGTACCATCTTGGGGCTCAGTAGGTGGAGGGTGCATATCTGTCGGCGTTGCCTCCACTCATCGTCGTAGGGGGCGAAGGCCATGTCGCTGCAACCATCGAGGAGGATGCAGGTGACGGTGGTGGAGGAGCGGCTGGCACAGATGTGATCGTGGGTGCGGAGGACATCCCGGGCAGCATCGGGGGAGGAGACGATGAGGGTCGGGACGCGGCCGAGGTAGAGGCAACGCCTAGAGCCATATGAGAGAAAGATCATACGAGGAGAGAGGTTTAGGGTTTAGGTAGGCTAAGGGGGGGAAATAGTGCGCCAAAAATTTTTCGACCACTGCTACAACAAAAACGACGAAGGGGGAAAACGGCGAAAGAATAAAGTCAAAGACAACGGTTTATTAAAAATGTTGTCTTTGACCCCTAAAAAAATGTTTAAAGACAACAGGTTTAGAAAACTGTTGTAAAAGGTGTTGTTGATTTTACAAAAAGTCGCTCAACAACAACGGTTTTTATAAAACTATTGTCTTTTATTTTTTCAGGCGCTCAAAGACAACGGTTTTGCTAAAAACCGTTGTCTTTTACCAAATTAACAACAATTTCTTCTAAAATCGTTGTCTTTATGGTGTTGTCTTTTAACAATTTTGTTGTAGTGTCTCAGGATGAAAATCTATAGAGATAGATAGAAAAGGTTGCTTGGTATTTCACAGTCGACATATATAGACAGAGTACTAAAGCGGTTTAGCATGTCTAAATCCAAGAAAGGTTTCATAACTAAGAGACATGTAATTCACCTTTTGAAGTATATGTGCCCATGCACAAAAGATGAGAGGATTTGTACGGATAAGATACCTTATGCGTCCGTAATAAGATCTATCATGTATGTTATGTTATGTACAAGGCCTGATGTATCATATGCTCTGAGTGTTATGAGCGGATACCAGTCTATTCCAAGAATGGATCACTGGACGACTGTCAAAATGATCCTTAAGTAGTTGAGAAAAACTAAGAATATGTTCTTGATATACGGAGATGGTGATATGATCATACACGGATATATAGATGCAAGTTTCCAGATGGACAATGATGACTCCAAGTCCCAGTCTGAATTTATATTCATATTAAATGGAGGTACAGTTAGTTGGAAAAGTTCCAAGCAAGATACTATTGCATATTCTACTTGTGAGACAGAATACATTGCGGCTTCAGAAGTAGAAAAGGAAGCAGTTTGGATCAAGAAGTTCGTTGCCAAACTTGGAGTAGTTTCATCCATTATTGAACCATTACCTGTTTACCGTGACAACACCGGAGCTATTGTGCAAGCAAAGGAACCTATGTCTCATCAGCAATCAAAACACGTGTTTTGGCACTATCATCTGATCAAGGAGATCATTAGTAGGAAAGAAATACAACTCGAGAAAATTTCCACTGAAAGGAACCTAGTGGATCCTTTGACAAAGACTGTACCACAAAGTAAGTTTGAGAGTCACGTCCATGCTTACAATTTAGGACACTGTGGTGATTGGCATTAGGCCAAGTGGGAGTGTTAGATTTTAAGGGATGTCCTAAGGCAATCGTCTTACGGTTTTTACTAAATATAGATTCACTATTTGAGTGCATATTATATATTTGATTGTGTTAAACTCATTTACTGAATATCCGCAATATAATTCATAGCATGAAAGAAATTATGATTAGATCACAATTAGTGATTATCTCTACGTGTGCAATTATGAATGTATTGGAATTTCCCTACTCGTCGAATTGATGCATTTAGACATTATCAATTTTATAAGACTAGCACAGGTTATACTCCTTGATTCACCAAGCAGTTGTTTTCTCACTAGCTGGAGACATTGAGATGTTGAGAGTTAAACGCGGATGCTAGTTATGGTAACTAGTTTATTGGAGTGACTTACTGTAAGACTTCATATGATTATCTATATATATGGATATGTCTGTGAAACTCTTACTGCAGCTTGAGTGCAAGTTTTTTTCGACTTGAGGTATACAAGTCATCTTGGTCGTAGAGACTTACACTTTGACATCTTAAGCAAGCATCTCATTGAGGTGTGGATCCGGGATGATTGGGAATAAGTAGAAATGTTCGAAGATATTTGGATAGCTCACAAAGGATTCACTGCTCCTTGAGAGGAGACGTATACCTTATGGTCACTCGTTAGGATTATTACTCAAAGTCTTTGACTAAAGCAACGCATGTTAAGAGTATGAGACTCTTGTACACATGTACGAGTAATTTGAATCCGTAGAACGAGAAAGTATTACATGGCCTAGGTGTGACATACTTAGTCTAGTGGGGACAGACACATAGACCATGTCCTGAACCCAGTGTGTATAAGATAAGTGAAAGGAATAAGGCATGACTCACTGTAGCTGCTGAAGGGTTTATAATTAGTTCTAAGATCAACTATGATTTTATGACTAATTGGAAATCATGATGTCCTAGTAAGTATCACTCATTATCATTTTATAATTAAGTAATTAATTATGGATTGTCAAGATAAACTGGGAACCCATTGGGTCACACGCACTTACGAGTCTCTAAAAGACTTAAAACGAGTTAAAGAATAGAATTTTTAGATCAAGAGATAAATATTTGATTGGACTATATATAAGACAAATATGAAAATATTTATCATGATGAAAGTGCGGATGGACTACATCTCATATGGTAAAGTTGAACCATATTTAGTTTAATCATGAATTAGTCATGAACCAACTTGGTTTAGTTGTGAACCAAAACAAGGGGTTAATGGGCTAGTTTTTAGTTAAGAGATAATGGGTTGGATTTGGGCTTTCTAATCCAACTCATTAAAGAGGATTATATATAGATGTAATTGGGAGAGAATTAGATACAAGTTTTATTATTTAGTTGATTAGATTTTTGAAAACCTAATCCTCCTCTCTCTCTCTCTCCTCTCTTTACTGCCACTCACAATAAGGAGAAATTCTTCTCCTTATTGCCGTGACCACCAAGCAAGGAAGAGACATCTTTCTTGTTTGATTCTTCCGCTTGATCCCTCTTCTTCATTCGTGGCTAGTAATTTTTGAAGGAGAGACTTGCACTCATGGAGCTGTCTTGAGGAGCTCGGTGTTGATACAAATAGAGGCGAGGTTTGACAATGTCGCTAAGATTGATGCCCTTCTCATTACAGGTCATCTGTAAGGTATACCTAGCGTAAATTTACTTTTAATAAAAAATTTTAATTATGTGATCATGTTTGACATATTGTATCCTTTTATGCATGTGGTGTGTGTGATATAATAATTATGAATTATTATTATTTTATTTTCTGCTGTGCATGTTTATGAAACGTATTCTAGCGCGCACTCGCATCGGGCATATCCTAATAGCTTGAACATTAATAGCTATTCTTGATTGATATTGAACATCAAATTAACTGAGTTTAGTGGTCCACTTGATCAAGAATTTTGAAGCTTTTGGATTGGTTAACATTTGACCCAAGATACTATTGGTGAGCACTATAATGGGATGCGAAAGAAAGTAGGGTTGAAGTCAGTGGACCGTTAGTATCAGAGCCAGAGACAACTTTTCCAATGTCATATAATGAGTCTCGATATCATTTAATAAATGACTTGAGAAGTAGATGAGTTGTTGAGTGTTAACTTCATGCCATACTAGGACTGATCCGAGGGCCCCCTCTGAAGTCAATAAGTATAGCCATAGAGGTTCTCTCACCACAGGTTTGGAAAAATGGGCAGGTTGGACAAATAGTCCTTTAGTTCTATGAAAGCCTATTCACAATTCTCATCCCATGAGAATCGAGTGACCTTGTGCAACACCTTGAAGAATAAGAGACTCTTCATCGCTGATTGAGGATGAACCATGATAATGCAGTGATTCACCCAACCAACCTTTGTACTTCCGTGTTGTTCCTTCAGGATACCATGTTTTGTAAGGCTTGAACATTCTCTAGGTTGGCCTATATCCCTTACTCAATGAATATGCAGCCAAAGGAATGCCCTCTCTTGATGTCGAATAAACACTTTGCTCAGTTCAACTTGAGGTCATACTTTGCAAGGTGTTGCATGTCTCCTCCACGTCCTTGATTAAGTTCTCATCTTGGACTAACTTAATCAAGATATCATTGATGTAGAATTTGAATTTACAACCAATTTAGTGCTTAAAGACTCGATCCAAACAATATAACAATATAATAGAAAGTTCCGTAAGAGATGACGAAATTAATCTTTTCTTTATCCTCCATGGCTAAAGGGATTTGATGGTATCCTTGATATGTATCCATCATGCATATGAGCTTACAACTTGAGGTTGAGTCTACTAGTTGGTTAATCCATGGAAGCAAGTAATAGTCCTTAGGACAAGCTTTGTTGAGGTATCAGAAGTCGATATAAACCCTTCATTTGCCTTCTGGCTTGGATACCAACACCATGTTTTCCTGCCAAGAGGGGAACTACAATTCGTGGATATGTCTTGCCTCAAGAAGTTTGGTGGCCTCGTCATAGATTACCTTGTCTTACACAAGGATGAAATGTTGCTTCTTTTGTCGGATAGGCCGAAACTCTGGAAGAAGTTTGAGATTGATGCTCCATCACAGTGGATGTCACATTGGTGACTTCCTGAGGCAACCAGGCGACCAGGAGAAGACATCACTATTCAGGTGAGACAGGTGATTAGTTTCTTTTTGAGTTTAGATGCCAAATTTAACAGCCATTTGAGTAACGTGTTCAGGTTGACCAAGTACAATTTGAACTTCCTCTTTTTCATGGATTGGTTGAAGAACGGATGTATAAGGAGTGAACTTCCCGTCTTCTATCCTTTCATGCCTTCTTGTAGCTTCTTTCTTCGACGGAGTTGCGACTGTCAGCAGTTCTTCTAGCGTTAACTGTAGGATCAGTGCTATTGAGAGAGGGGGTGAATATCTACTACTCATTTCTTTTCATGTTTCATTGTTCATTTGTCTTTCTATAAAAGTTAGTGCACATCAAAAATATAAAATAACAAAGCAAATGGACCCATGGATTTACTTGGTTTCGAATCCCCTAGGGTCAGTACGTCCAAGGCCTATTCATGGGAATCATCCGTCCACTAGTAGTCTCCTTTCCAAAATTTTTTGGAGGTGGAGAAAGCTATCTTATAGTTTGTCCCAAACACAAATGGAAATTAAATACAAACGTATAGTAATGTAAATGCAAGCAAACCAAACAGGTCATCGTTGGTTGGTCGGAAACTCTTGAGTGCCACACACTCCTCCTAGCGCTTCCCCAGTCGCACGTATAGAGCCTTGTCACTTTTCTTCGAGCATAGAGCGTATGAGTAATAGTCGAAAATTTATGTTGAACGTAGAACCTTCGTCTCCTTTTATAAAGTTAGATCAGATCCTTATCTAGATTAATTCTTATCTGGATGAAGCCATATCTTGATGAAGTCATATCTCTATCCACGTCATTTGGATTATCCTTAACCTCATCTAAATTATAAAGATGAACCGGATCTTTTGCCACATCATCTTACATGTCAGTATTTCTAACAACTCAAAAAGCTGGATCGAACCCAGTTAGTCTACCAAACCGCTAGTTCGGTCATCTGAACCTATTTGGGTCTGATTCGATCCAAGTCCAGTCCAATTCACCCATTACATTTGTCTGCTCTTTGTTTTACTTCCAACTCTAGGTTCTTTCAAAATAACCATACAAAATACAAACAAGCAATTTAACCTATATCTATAAGTCCACCTGACCTATTAGTCTTACCTTTTGCTTGGAGGTCCCTCTTTCAAGTCTAGCACATAAGGGTTAATCCCTTATGATCAAGTCGTGCTCCTGTAAGTCTAACTGACGACTTACTAGGCTTACCTTTTACTTGAAGGTCCCTCCTCCAAGTCTACCACCTAAGGATCAATTTCTTAGAATCAAATCGTACTCCTATAAGTCTACCCGACCAACTAGGTTTCATGCTTAAACTGCATCCAAGGCTTTACTAGATTACTCCTTGGGATTTCCACTATCTAGCTTTACTTAATAGGACTTCCACCACTTGGCTTCACTCACCAGAACGTTTACCATCTAGCTTCACTCACTAGGCCTAGCTTCAATCATTAGGTTTTTTACCTTCCGACTTCACTTACCAGAACCTAGCTTCACTCACTAGGACTTTCACCTCCTGACTTTACTCACCAAGGTCTAGCTTCACTCACTATAATTTTTCATTGCCTAACCTTCAGTTAGGACTTCCTCTATTAGTCATCTGGTCATAACTAGACTTCTCTTTATTAGTTATCTTGTCAACTTTGACTTGATTAGACTTCACTCACTTTCAAACATCAAGTCTTGTTTGGATCAACCCTTGGTCAATTTTACCATACCTTATTATATTGACAAACATAGAAATCCTAGAGGTTGATTGCTATTATTTGGTACTCCTTGCCCCATTATTAACCATCATAGTGTCTTGGCTTAAAGTTCCCATAGACAATGCCAATTTTCTCCCTCCAAATATTGTGGATGGTCAAACCACTACTCAATGAACTCATTGACATACACACACTCCGAGACAATCAATGAATTAGAAGAAGAGACCTGAGATGCACTCAAGGAGAGGAGGATGGATCCTTAGGCCACTTCTATGCTCAAGTTAGGATTTGCTTGAGATGGTATATTGAAGAACAAAGATGGAAAAGAAAGGTGGAACCTAGTGGAGTTGAAGAGAATTCAAACCCCCTATTGTTACCTTCATGAGTGTCTATATATCTAGTTGTCAAGAGAGCCTCTC
The DNA here is from genome assembly GCF_018446385.1 of Zingiber officinale. Taxonomy (NCBI): domain Eukaryota; kingdom Viridiplantae; phylum Streptophyta; class Magnoliopsida; order Zingiberales; family Zingiberaceae; genus Zingiber; species Zingiber officinale. The sequence continues at coordinate 50,502,707 of NC_056001.1, read as the reverse complement.
TATATAGAACAAAACATCATCATTAGTAGCAGCAAGAGAAGGGACCAAATCCGATAGCCGCTGATTACCTCCCTCTTCATCCAGCACCATGTGTCAGTAGGGGCATCTAGGGGGCCAGATCTGACAACCTCACAATCGCTCTTTCGTTCTTAGGATGTCATGCATCTTTGAATATTCATAGTCTTTGTCAGCAAGCCTATATAGGACTCAGAATATTCGTAGTCCTTGTCAGTGAGCCTATGTAGGGCACAGGCCTATCTTAAGAGTGAAAAAGGTGACGTCGATGTGGAGTGACCTTGAAGTCAAGATTTGAGATCAAGAATAAGAGGATGTCAGGGTCTTATGCTAAGAGAGGGTGTCTACGACTGAGGCCGAGACAGAGATGATGTTGGCAATTGAGGCTGAGATTGAGAGATGGTATTGGAACTTGGAGCCAAGATAGGAATGATGTCTGTGGCTGAAATGAGGCTGAGAGATGATATCACCTGGGTTCAATGCTGAGAGAAGGATGATGTCAGAGATTGAAGCTGAGACAGAGAAGATGTTTACGACTAAACGGCTGAAGCTGAGACTGAGAGATGGTGCTTGGACCCTGGGCCAAGATAGAGATGATGTTGGTGACTGACGCCGAGACTGAGAGTTGTGTCTAGGACATGGGGCTAAGCCAGGGTAGATGTTGACATTTGGGTTGGTCTGATCGAACCTGAGTCTCATTTGGGCTATATCTGATCATCTTTGGGTCATGCTTGACTGTCAACTCAACATGACTATTAACACACAAGACATGTAGAGGGCTAAAGGAAATTGCCGCATCAATAAGAAAGGAGGGTTAGTACGTTATCTTTGTTGGATAGAGAAATGGAATTATCAATTTTGTTTACTCATGATTTAAAATACATTATATTTGTAAGTACCCCAGGTTGATTTTGATGTGATCAACCGAGTTAAATTAGGTCATGTGTCTTTTGATGCCTTGTGTCTAAGTGTGAAGGAACTTAGGAATATAGGAAGTTGAGCGGAAGATGCGGCGAGCTAGAAGGATGGCACGGAAAATGAGTCGACTAGCTCAATGCATCCAAGGGACGAAATCATACAAAAGAATACACCGACAGATAAGAAGGATATGCGTGAAGCATTCGAGAGATGAGAAGTTAGGATGAAGCCTTCTTGAGGAGAAGATTGGAGTTGAGTTTAGGTGAGCTTAATTTCGGACAGCCGGAGCATTACCCAAAGCAACACGAGGTTAATTGAACGTCCTAAAGGAGCTTGGAGGCGCCCTCACACCTCTTGATGGAGTCATTCTCATGGAGGTTTTCGCGCCTTCCTTGGAGGTGCCCTCATGGATCTTGGAGGCACTTCCAATGAATAGTAGCTTTTAGTCTACTATTGAGAAGAAGATAAACTTGTATTCTCTTGGAGGCAACCTGGATCCCTTTAGAGGCACCTCCAAGTGAAGGTAACTTGTTTCAGGAGGCTATAAAAAGTCCCCTAAAGATAGGAATTATTTAACAATCACTGTACTACTTTTCTTAGCTATTTCTGAGCTTTCAAAAACTATAGAAGGCTACTCCTCCTTCATGAAGAAGATCTTTAGTGAGCTTTCAACTATCATGGATTAACAACTACGTAGGTTGTAACTAAGTAAATTTTTTAGCCTTCTTACTTTTAGTTATTGCTTTTATATTAATTATTTGTGCTTAATTAATATTGCATCCTTGCTAAATTAGAAAGTAAGAGATTCTTCTAATTTATTTTCAGGGGTATTTACCCCTCTCTAGTCGGCCTCACTAGACCTATAATATTGTCATCCAATTGATGACATAAGCAGAAATTTGCCAAGGGTGAGAATGTTGAGGTGGAGGCATAATGACTATGCATATGACCATAATTTTTTTTTTAAAAAAAAAGATAGATCCGCTACCTTAACGACCCCCTAGTATCGGTCCCACATATATGGAGGGAGGTAAATATAGGTACACATGTCATAGGTGTATGATGGGGTAAACTTCAAGTCATAAGTTCCTGAGAATCGACCCCTAACCATTACGCTAAAGATGTTATGCACTCACCATCTGCGCTACACCCGGGGGCATGACCATGATCTTTAAGAAATTAGGGATCAAGGAGGGATCATGTAGGGGTTATGGACCATGTGTACGTATGACCCATAATTGCATAAATATTAGTGGTCATGTCTCAAGACAACTTGTAAATGGGCCATAAATATAGCATACTGTAGAGAGAAGAAGAGACCTCGGAGAACTAAGTTTGGAATAGTGAGTTAAGGATGATAGTTCTTGTAAAACCTAAGCTGCATGGATTCTAAAATATAAAGAATTCACATATAGGAAATACAAGAACAAGAAGATCTAGTTTCATCGAGAACATGGCATAAGAAAAAAAATAAATACATAAACATAATAGACAAGGAACCTGATTGAAGAGTCATATCCTTGTCTTTGACGTCGTCGGCTTGATCTCTGTGGAAGAAGATGCAGCAGAAAGGAAGGTCTTCTAAGGGACTTAGGAGATGACGACGCCGTAAAGCTTCTTGTCAATGAGGAACAAGAAACTATGTCAAGATGATACCCTAAGTTCTTGGGGACCGACCCTATATATAGTGGACATCTATTATCAGTCCATAGATAATAATAGATGCGTGACTATAAGTCCATATATATATTGAACATCTATTATCGGCATATAGATGATAATAGATACAGGACTAAAGGTTCTACACATACATGATCCACATACAATAACCGAACCCAATAAGCATAAGTTAAATCACTTTAAAAGGTTGAAATTGTATTCACATATGCAACTCACAAATAATTCCACCTAATAGGGATAATAATATCTAACAATCTCCCACTTGGGCTATATGTGAGTTGTATATGGAATACAAGTAAAACTTTAGTTGATATCAAATTTTATGGGTACAAGAAGTAACAACCCAAATTTCTCCATTTCAAGTCCCAAAAGTAATTTAAAAATATTTAAAAATACTATAGAAAAATTCTAGAGATTTTTAGAAATTTTTAGAGTATTTTTATGCAATTTTTGGAGGTCGTTTGGTATTTTTACTAAACGAAAGAAGTTTTGACAAAAAAACGTCTAAGCCAAGGTTTGAACTAGCGACCTTTGATTCGACCGACCAATTGTGCTTCCAGTCGTTGCTGGTAAATTAGGAAGTGAAATATATTTAAGCAGTAGTTAAGAAAATGGAAATAAATTGGAATAAAAAGTGTGCGGCTGAGGGATCGAAGCCGAGGCCTTTACTCGAGCAAAACCCGCCTGACCAACTGTGCTGGCGGTCGGTGTTAATTAAAGAAAGAGTGAATAATATTTAAGGTATAGTAATTAATAAAAATCTTAGTTATAAGAAAAGGCTTAAGTTTTTTTCCCGAACCCTAAACTTTTCTCACCCGAACCTCTCTTCTCCTCTCCTCTCGCGACGGCGATTCCTTCTCGGGCGAAAACGAAGCTAGGGCTTCGTCTCCGGCGGCCGGCGAGCACTTCTCTCCGTGGGTTCATCACAGATTCGAGGTCTCCTCGTCGAAGAGAGCTCGTGGGCACGAGGAAGGGTTGAAATTTGAAGTTTCTCCACGAACCCTAGGGGTTTTCTCCTTCGGTTTGAATTCAAGAATCATGGTAAATTGCTCCTCACCTGCGGTAAGAGTAGTTTTGGGGTTGTTTTCTCATTTTTTTTTCTGAAGCATGAAGTAGAGAACAGAGAACTGAGGTTGTTGCCTTGTACATCAAAGAAAGATGGGGCTTGTTTGTTTGTTTAGCTTGTGATTGTTTGCTTCGGTTTTGTGAATTGAAATTCAGAATTTGGAGCTTTTGTTTTTGTGCTGGCTGCCAGGAATTCAATTCTGAATTTGTTAGATTGAATTCCACTAGTTATATTATGTATAACGGTTAGACACGTATGAGGAGCATACGGTGTTTTTTTCGTTAGCCTTAGCCTTAGTTTTAGTTTTTTTTTTATAGTATGGAATTCAATATTCTGTAGTTTAGTTTGTTTCTGTGTTGAATTATTGAGCAAGAATAGGCCCTTTCGAAGCTACTATGCAGGTTAGATTTGGGTCAAGAAAGGAGATTAGATCTGGGTCAAGAAAGGAATACTGATAGATTTTTTTTTAGCTTACTATGAAAACAGAAGGAGTTAGTTTTTCTTCTAAAATATATAGATTTGTTCTGTTAAGTTTCAGTAGCTGTTCAGTAGGTTTTGGGTTCGATTGTGCTATGCATTTGACGTGAACAAGTTTTACATAGGCTTTATTTTGATATGAATTTATTGCTTCTGGTATACATAGCTTTAAGTCCATCATGTTCCTAAACATAAGTTACCTTAAGCTCTAACTATTTATACCCAAGTTTAGTTCCAACTTCATGTTGTTATTTGCATTTTGTTGAAGCATGCCTCTAGCTAGTTTCTCTTAGAAGATAGGGAGCTCTTTTATGCTCACTTTCAATTGTAGGACTTGTAGATTCTGTAGGATCGAAAAGAATTTAGATATCTCCACAATAGCATGATATTGTCCACTTTGGGCCTAGACCCTCATGGCTTTGCTCTTGGGTTTTCCCCAAAAGGCCTCATGCCAATGGAGATATCTTTTTCTTATAAACCCATGATCTTTTCCATGTGTTTTCAATATGGGACTATGTTTGCAACCTTGCAACCCCAACAGATTCCAATTTTTAGGGGTAGTTTAATCACTATTTTGAAGGGGTTTTTCAATTGGACATTGCACTACATTTGTTTCCATGCTTCTAAATTGTTTTCCTAAGGGAGATGGAGGGGTCATTTGATGCTCAATCTGGATTATAGAACTTGCGAATTTAAGATTTATAGGAGTAGTTTAAATTCAGTTTTTAGAAGTTATACAATTGGATGTGGCATTATATTTTGTTCCATGCTTCTAAATTGGTTGTATAGCCTTGCAAATCTTGGTTCGTGGTTTGAGATAGCATGGAAATCTGGAAGTGTTCGGATTGTAGTTTGAGCCATTGTTTGAGGTTTAGATAATTTGCTTATGTTAAATCTGAGCACGAGGTTTAGATAATTTGCTTATATTAAATCTGAGCATGAGGTTTAGATAATTTGCTAATGTTAAATCTGAGCTTGAGGTTTAGATATGCTACTTCCATTCAAGTATATGGATTTGAGGTTCTTTATTCTAGCATGAGGTTTAGATATGTTTTCTTGTTACACTCATTATAGGATACAGATTTGAATTTCTCTATTCTAACATGAGGTTTAGATATGTTTCCTTGCTACCATTTATTGCAGCAAGCTTCACATAAGTTTAGAGTCAGTTAGTTTAGTTCTCTTAATTCGGAGCATGCAGTATAGGTTTTAATTCCAACAAGTTTTAGATTTAGTTTTAGCTTGTATGATATGCAGATTTATATAGGTATTGCTTGCATATTCTGATAAGTATTGCATGCAGAACTCCAATCCTAAAACAGATTTTTATTAAGCTTAATATGCAGAATTTTATTAGCATAGTAGGCAGATTTTTGGTTTAAGCATTTCAAAGTTAGAATTTGCTTAAACATCTCAGTTCTTTTTAAAAGAAGCATTCTTTTAGAAGTATGAACAAGTATAAGAAAGATAAAGAAAAGAAAGGAAAAAGGCCAAGGCCTTAAGTAGATCCCAAAGTCAAGACTTTAGGGATTTTGGCACACAAGGTGCTAAAGAAAATGCCGAGGCATTATATATTAGAAGTATTAAAAGATAACAAGTATTTTACTTTTATCAGTGGCACTATGCTGGACTCTCAGTTGTCCTTGGGTTGGGCTTCCATAGTCGTCCCTAGGTTTAGATAACCTAGTAGTAACGACACGGCCGACAGTCAACGACCCGAGGGTCGCTAAATGGGCCGCCAAATGGGTCGGGTCGTTACAATAGTAAACCCTACTAGATTCGGGACCAGCTATCTTGGGTCTAGTTAGGGATGCGCACATAGCAAGTACAGTTACCGGGCCCAAGAAGAAAGTTGATTATTATTTTGAAGTATTATAAGTATAAGTTTTTGAACAAGTAAAATAAGTTTCACATAAGTATAAAAGTATTAAAGGATAAGTTTTAAACAAGTGAGATAAAAGAATAAGATTAGAACAAATGAATTAAGTTTCACTTTGTTTTAAAATCAGCAAGTTTAGTTTTCTTTTATACTAGCGTGTTATTTAGATTAGCTTACTGTTCTTTGCTATTAGAAGAGCATGAGTAGCTTTACATGTTTAGCATTTCAGTATGTTTGTTTCTTTTACTAATAGATGAGCATGAGTAATTTTCCTTTTGAGCATTCAGTTTTAGTTTTCAGTGTATTCACATGCATATCGAGTTTTTGTGAGTTAGATAGCGCTTAGTAAGCATTTTGCTTATAGATTGCATTTCCTCTTACTGCAGATAAAGGAAGGCGACAAGGTGGCGCAGATGATGTGTGATGCCAGGACTATGGAAGTCTTGGGACTAGAAAGGAGTTCCTTTAGTCTTCTTTCCTTATTCTTTTTCTTGTTTCCGCATTTTAGTTATTGTAAACATTTGAGACTGTACTTTACACTCCGTGTCATTCGAGTTTATTCTTGCTCTAGGTTGCATGTAGGATGAGTTCAGTTTAGTAAGTAGATATTTGTGTGTTTGATACTTATTTAACTGCGTGGGTGTTTGATAAATGTTCCAGTCGCCTGTGGCTGATGTATACTATGTTTGTATCTCAGTTTAAGGTCACCGGTACATGTGAGATTCTGTCGAAATTTTTCGGTAGAGACTCCTCGTGATTTCAATCATACCGGTTAAGTAGAGTTAGTAGTTAAGTAACGGTTATCCTTAGAGAGTAGTATAGTATAGTAAGAAGCGTGGTCGTTACAGTTGGTATCAGAGCAGTTCCCATTCTCCAGCATCACACATCAGCACCATCCTTGCCGTCTTCAAGTAAGATAGTATTTAAGTTTTCTTTTATACTTTCCCTTATTATTTGCAGTATAGAGTATCTGCTTATATGCGCTTTAGTAAGATAGAAGTTTTGTTTCTCTTTTATACATATACATAAGAATGTTTAGAAAGGATAGAGAAGATGTCAAGTCTTTTTCTTGGCATAACTAGATGTCAAGATAGAGGATAAGACAGTGGGGAGTCATAAAACCCAGTTAAGTAATTAGAACTAGAAGGACAATGATAACAAGAAAGACCCAAGTAGGAAGACGTTCGGGTAGTCTGTGAATATCCATAAGTATTTCTAGAAGAGTTACCTGAACTACCTCCCAACAGAGAAGTGGAGTTTGAAATTGAATTGGTTCCTGACACCAACCCAATTTCAAAAGCTCCGTACCGAATTTCTCTAGCGGAGCTAAAAGAGTTACAAGAATAATTTCAGGAGCTACTTGACAAGGGTTTCATCCGCCCTAGTCATTCAGTCCGGGGAGCTCCAGAGTTGTTCGTTAAGGAGAAAGACGGATCTATGTGGATGTGCATAGATTTTAGAGCGCTGAACAAAGTAACAGTTAAGGACAAGTGCCCTCTTCCCAGAATAGATGATCTATTTGATCAGTTAAAGAGAGCAATAGTGTTCTCTAAAGCAGACCTACGCTTTGGGTACCATCAGTTGGAAGTAAAAGGAAGCGATACACCCAAAACAGTTTCCAAGACCAGATATGGACACTACGAATTTGTAGTCATGCCAATTGGTGTGACTAATGCACCTATGGTCTCCAGGGACTTTATAACAAGTCTTCCAAGGACCACTAATGGGTACAAAGTGATATAAGTGATGATGGACAGAGAAGTTAAGAGACTAAGAAGCAAAGAAGTACCACTAGTGAAGGACAGTATAAGACAGAGATATCCAGAATTATTCTAAGTTCGAGGACGAACTTTTTATAAGGTATGGGGAATTATAACAACCCAAATTTCTCTATTTCGAGTCCCAAAAGTAATTTAAAAATATTTAAAAATGCTATAGAAAAATTCTAGAGATTTTTAGAAATTTTTAGAGTATTTTTATGCAATTTTTGGAGGTCGTTTGATATTTTTACTAAATGAAAGAAGTTTTGACAAAAAAATGTCTAAGCCAAGGTTTGAACCAGTGACCTTTGATTCGGTCAAAACTCGGCCGACCAATTGTGTATTGGAGCAATCCCAATGGTCCATGCAACCATATGTTTTGGTGTTTGGGCAAAGGGTTTAAGTTAGGTTCACCCTTGTATTTGATATGTGTATGTGAGTGTGCAAGTATGCAGGATACACATGTGACTCAGGTTGATGGCTTCGGGTCCAGTGAAGGATGGAGCATCCGAGGGACCGTGGACAAGGCAGCAAGGACAAGGGCCGAGGGAAGCGACTTCGAGGCATACGCGAAGGATGACATTGGGGACGAGCCGCGGGCTTGAATGCATCCGAGGGACGAGGGCCAAAGGAAGTAGACTTGAAGGCAAGAGGTCAAAGCTGCAAATGAAGCGTCAAATGAGTCATAAGGGTGAGGGTACGAGTGCATGAGAGATTGTACTCAGAGTAAAATCCTAATTTTAGGGTTTTACTGTAGCAGTACTGTAGTGCTACTGTACCAGTACTGTAGCAGTCGACAGCATGTTTTAGCAGTCGACTGGTGCAGTCGACTGGGGCAGTCGACTGGCAGCGAACAGAATGTCTCTGTTCGCTCGGTTAGTGTGGAATCGAGCCGCTGGGATGTAACGGTCAAATTTCCACAGAGGGCAGACGACTGCATGTTTTAGCAGTCGACTGGTAGGCGGGGTTTTCCAACCCGTGGCCTATATAACCAAGCCTTGGGAGCTTGGTTGAGGTTGACGAAATAGAGGTGGTTAACCCCTATTAGTAGTCTACCAGTGCCCTAGCTTCTCAACAGTCCTTGGTAAGAGTTGTGGTGAGGTTTCTCCACCCACAAGGAGCTACGTGAGCTAGCCGAAGGTCTTCCGAGGAGTAATCCACCGACGGATAGGGATCGTCCACCTTAAGGACAGCCGTGGAGTAGGAGCCTTATCTCCGAACCACGTAAATGATCGTGTAGCTTGGTTTGCATTCTTTCCTTTAGTATTTAGCTTTCTACTTGCTTTGTTTGCATTTCCGCTTGCGCACTAACGTTGTAGAAAGAAGAGAGTATTTGGGGGCGCCGTCTATCCAACCCCCCTTCAAGACGGCCGTCCGATCTCCAACATTGTGCTGGCGGTCGTTGCTGGTAAATTAGGAAGTGAAATATATTTAAGCAGTAGTTAAGAAAACGGAAATCAATTGGAATAAAAAGTGTGCGGTTGAGGGATCGAAGCCAAGGCCTTTGACCCGAGCAAAACCCGCCTGACCAGCTGTGCTGGCGGGTGGTGTTAATTAAGGAAAGAGTGAATAATATTTAAGGTATAGTAATTAATAAAAATCTTAGTTATAAGAAAAGGCTTAAGTTTTTTTCCCGAACCCTAAACTTTTCTCACCCGAACCTCTCTTCTCCTCTCCTCTCGCGACGGCGATTCCTTCTCGGGCGAAAACGAAGCTAGGGCTTCGTCTCCGGCGGCCAGCGAGCACTTCTCTCCGTGGGTTCTTCACAGATTCGAGGTCTCCTCGTCAAAGAGAGCTCGTGGGCACGAGGAAGGGTTGAAATTTGAAGTTTCTCCGCGAACCCTAGGGGTTTTCTCCTTCGGTTTGAATTCAAGAATCATGGTAAATTGCTCCTCACCTGCGGCAAGAGTAGTTTTGGGGTTGTTTTCTCGTTTTTTTTCCGAAGCATGAAGTAGAGAACAAAGAAATGAGGTTGTTGCCTTGTACATCAAAGAAAGATGGGGCTTGTTTGTTTGTTTAGCTTGTGATTGTTTGCTTCAGTTTTGTGAATTGAAATTCAGAATTTGGAGCTTTTGTTTTTGTGCTGGCTGCCAGGAATTCAATTCTGAATTTGTTAGATTGAATTCCACTAGTTATATTATGTATAACGGCTAGACACGTATGAGGAGCATACGGTGTTTTTTTCGTTAGCCTTAGCCTTAGTTTTAGTTTTTGTTGGATCGAGATCGCGCTAGAGGGGGGGTGAATAGCGCTCACGGCTATTTCGTACGTATCGGAATCGAAAACAGCGTTTAGAGTAATTAAAGCAGCGGAAAAAATAAGTAAGCACACAAGAACACAGGTCGATTTTACTTCGTTCGGAGCCTAAGGCGACTCCTACTCGAAGGCCCGCGATCCTTGATCGCTTCCGGTGGGCAACAACTATAAGCTCGATTATTACAAACTAAGTATTACAAGAGATGCGATAAAAGAAATCTATACCGACGACGAAAATGAGAAATCTTGGAGCTCTGGGTCATCAGAGACTTGTAGCAGCACTTCCGGGAATCTTTCGGGCAGCACGTTGAGTAAAGAAGACTTGGAACACGTTCGTTTGAGCTTCTGGTCGAACCCCCTTTATAAACAGTGTTCAAGGCGCCTTAAACAAGCTCCAATGCGCCTTAAACAAGTTCCAATGCGCCTTAAACGAGAATTTTATCCCGATCTGCTCGCTGGGATAATTCTTTGACTGCCGCGACCTGAAGGCGCCTTAAACCCATTCAAGGCGCCTCCAAGCTGTCTAAGGCGCCTTAAACCTCTCCAAGGCGCCTTAAGCCTGCTCCTCGCGCCAGCTCAGGATTTTGAACCCGAGGCGCCTCCAAGCCCCATGGAGGTGCCTCGGACACTGTTCATCCGAGGAAAATCATCGTTATTTTGTACCTGCAAGATATGTTAGTCCCAAACAACATCCTGCAACACAAAGTTAGCACAAAATAACATTATGGATAATAAAGAATATTTAAGGCAGTCTCCGAATTGTCCCGGTCTGACTTCGGATTTCCAACCGGAAACCCTAGGTCGACCCGACGCCTACTGTCCTCACCTACTCCACTCAGGAGATTTACCTGTTGCCAGTACGATCCTCCAGATCGACTGGACTTTTGCTCAGCACTCGATACTTCCGGACTTTCTGCTGGACATCCGCTTTCCGGCTAGTCCAGTCTTTCACCTGGCTCGCGACACCAGGACTTTCCACCTAGGATTACCACCCCCTAGGACTTTTTGCCTGAAGTCATCGACCTGCCAAGACTTTCCGCATAGGGTTACCACCCCCTATGACCTAGGGTTACCACCCCCTAGGGTTTTATTCCTTTGCCTAACCGCAGTTAGGACTTTCCTGAAATCCTCAAGTAGACTTGTTAGAATACAAAACATCTTAACTTTGAATCTTTTGTCATTATCAAAACACGAGTTCGATCGTCGGATGCTTCCCGCACCAACAATCTCCCCCTTTTTTATTATGGCAACTCAAATTCAAAGTTAAGTAAACCAAAAAAAAATAAATAACCATTTAATACACGCAAATTTGCTAATTATAGGTGACTATATTAACCAAAGCAAATTTTGCTAAAACTCTATGCTCCCCCTTAACTGTTGCTCCCCCTTAACTATTGCTTTTACTACTCTCCCCCTTTGCCATATATCAAAAAAAATAATAATAGACTAGATATTTCTTAGTTAAGTGCAAAGATAGATTTTAAAGTTAGCTAGGCTCAGTAAGGATGTGAATATTAAGATTGTAATGTTGCATGGATGGAAGTATTGTAAAACTTAGGTTAATAGTAAACTTAAGTTTGAATAATATTTTAAATTTGGTTTAAGTTCAAATTCAGTTGGTCCTTAAGTCCAAGCATGAGTTTTATTCAATTAACTTACTAGATATCAGAGCCCTAAAGATCAAAACATTCTTAACTAAATTGAGTATCCTTTATCAACTGTTTAACCTTTAGTTACTTGCTGATTGTCTACAGGACAATAGCTTTCACTTGGTTAGTCAAGTTAAGTTACTTTGGTCCAGATAGACTTGACTAGAGCTGGAGGACTTAACTTGATTAATATATATTGCGTATTTAATGCCCAGACTCATATTGATGCACAGATATAAGCATTCTTGAGTCTAGGCTATACCCTATGCATCTCACGCCGTTCTATGTTTTTCAATCACAATCAAGTTATACCTAGGTGCTTGTGAGATGCTCTGGCTTACTTCTAGGGGAACATGATTTCTAGGGGGAAAGCCTAGGCTACTTCAATAAAACAAATTGGAGTTTTGAAAGCTGTTTTTCCTAGAATTTGAAAAAAAATAGTAATAATGATAAGATATCTACTCTACCCAACACATTCCTATTTGCCTTCTAATTGCACTGAACTCAAGTTCAGGTAAGGGTTTTGTAAAGATATCAGCTAGGTTTGATTTGGACTCAACATGGTTGAGTGCAATTTCACCTTTTGCTACATGATCCCTTACAAAGTGGTGTTTTACCTCTATGTGTTTGGTCCTAGAATGGTGGATAGGATTTTTGGTCAGATTAATTGAGCTGATATTATCAATAAAATTTTTTGTATTTTTATAGTCTAGTTGATAGTCTTTTAACGTATGCATCATCCATAACAATTGAGATGCACATTCTCCTAGAGCTATGTATTCAGCTTCTGTAGTGGATAGAGCAACACAATGTTGCTTTCTGCTTGACCAACTTACTAGGCACTAACCTAGAATCTGGCAGCTACCACTTGTACTTTTCCTATCTAACTTGCACCCAGCATAGTCTGAATCAGAATAGCCATAAAGGTCAAAGGTGCAAGTTCTTGGATACCAAAGTCCTACATTTAGAGTTCCTTTAATATACCTAAGTATTCTTTTAACATATGTTAGATGTGACTCTTTTGCACAGGATTGGTATCTTGCACACATACCTACTGCAAACAGTATGTCGGGTCGACTTGCAGTTAGATAAATTAAACTACCTATGGCACTCCTATAGTATTTTGGGTCTACAGTTTTTACTTCAGGGTCAGAGTCAATGTTTATGTTGATTGCCATTGGAGTATTTATAATTTTTGAATTTTTCATGCTGAATTTTTTTATTAACTCCTTAGCATATTTAGTTTGATAAATGTAGATTCCATCTTTGGTTTGTCTTATTTGTAAGCCTAAGAAAAAGTTGAGTTCCCCAACCATGCTCATTTCAAATTCACTTTCCATTAATTTAATAAATTCTTTTAGAAATTTTGAGTTAGTTGAGCCAAAAATTATGTCGTCAACATAGATTTGGGCTATAAAGATGTCTTTTTCTATAGTTTTCACGAATAAGGTCGGATCGATTTGACCTTGGTTAAAGTCTTTGGATATTAAGTAATTAGATAATCTTTCATACCATGCTCTAGGGGCTTGTTTTAGTCCATATAACGCCTTTTTTAATTTAAATACATGGTTTGGGTAGTCTATGTCTTCAAACCCTGGAGGTTGGCTTACGTAAACCTCTTCCTTGATAAATCCATTTAAAAAGGCTGACTTAACGTCCATTTGGTACAGTTTGAACCCTTTATTTGCTGCATAGGCTAATAGCATCCTAATGGACTCGAGTCTGGCTACTGGAGCATAGGTTTCATTATAGTGTAGGCCTTCAACTTGACTAAACCCTTTGGCTACTAGCCTAGCTTTGTTTCGTATTATTTCACCGTGATCATCCAACTTGTTCCTAAAAACCCATTTGGTGTCTATTATTGATTTATCTATGGGTTTAGGTACAAGGTCCCAGACTTGGTTTCTCTCAAATTGTGCTAATTCTTCTTGCATTGCAATGATCCAGTCTGGGTCAGGTAGAGCTTCATCTATAGTTTTAGGTTCAATTTTGGAAATGAGGGCAATCTGACTAAGGTTTCTATGGGATGATCTAGTTCTGACTCCTAGGTTTGGGTCACCCAGAATTTGGTCAGGTGGGTGAGAAGTACTTACTCTAGTTGGTCTTGGTTGTGGTTCAGGTACGGGTTCTTCTGTCTCATTAAGATTAGGTTGGATTTCATCATCTTCTATAGGTCTTGGATGAATGTCAACATTGTTAGTTATATTAGGTAATTTGTTTTCTTCATCAAATATTACATTAGTTGTTTCTTCAACTTTCAAGGTGTTTTGATTATATACTCTAAAGGCTCTACTGGTTGAGGAGTATCCTAAAAATATTCCTTGGTTATACTTGGGTGTAAATTTTCCTAAGTAATCTTTAGTATTTAAAATGTGAACTTTACACCCAAATACTTTTAGATAGTTTAAATTGGGAATTTTATGATAGTAGAGTTCATATGGTGTTTTATTGTGAAATTTGTTAATTAAAATTCTGTTTTGAATATAATTTGCAGTATTTATTGCTTCAGCCCAAAATTGATGATTTAACTGATATTCGTTTAACATAGTCCTAGCGGCTTCTTGTAATGTTCTATTTTTACGTTCCACTAGACCATTTTGTTGGGGGTTCTAGGACATGAAAATTCATGTTGGTATCCATTTATTTTACAAAATTGGGTAAACCTATGATTTTCAAATTCCCCTCCGTGATCACTTCTTATTCTTTTAATTTTAGTATCTTTTTCATTTTCCATTAAATTGCAAAAATTACTAAATATTTCATAGGTTTCGTCTTTTGTTTTTAGAAATTTTACCCATGTGTACCTAGAGTAGTCGTCAATTATTACTAAGTAATATTGGTTCTTGCTTAGTGATTTGGCTCCATGTGAATCAAATAGATCAAGGTGAAGGAGCTCCAGTATGGTGTTAGTTCTTTCTAGGTTGGTTGACTTATGGGTTGACTTGGTTTGCTTTTCTTTTTGACATGCATCACAGATTGAATTTTCAATAAATTTTAATTTGAGCAAACCTCTAACTAGATCATTTTGACTCATTTTTGAAATGAGTCTAGTGTGAGTGTGACCCAGCCTTCTGTGCCACAGTTGGGTTTCCTCTTGTTGTGTCAGGAGACACTTTATTGAGGATACTGATAAGTCAATTGTGTAGATGTTATTCTTTCTAAGTCCTTTAAGTTTAATTTCCGATTTTTCAATATTTTTAACTAGACATCCAGATTTATCAAAATTGACTAGATATCCGTTGTCACACAATTAACTTATACTTAGTAAATTAAAGTTAAAATTTTCAACCAATAAAACATTTCGAATAATGAAATCGGAACTAAGTTCAATATTACCTTTTCCGATTACTTTAAGTTTACCGTCGTTGCCGAATGCAACTGATCCTAGATTCTTGTGCTTGAGTTTGGTAAACTTCAACTTGTCTCCAGTCATATGTCAGGAGCATCCACTATCCAACATCCATTGATCCAATTCCTACACATGAAGTAGTTGAATTGATTTATTTTTAATGGATTTAAAGATAGCGTGATTCAAATATACTCCTTAGATTTTCTATTGTATCAAGGTAATTGCAAGCACTTTAAGCCTATGATTATTAATGTTTTGAAATTTAAATAATTTTGTAATTTAAGTTTTTAAAATAATTTTAAAATTTAAGTTTTTAAAATAATTTTGAAATTTAAGTTTTTAAAATAATTTTGAAAGATAATTTTGAAATTTAAGTTTTTAAAAATTTAAGTTTTTTTTAAATTTAATTTTTTAAAATAATTTTGAAAAATAATTTTGAAATTTAAGCTTTTTAAATAATTTTGAAAGATAATTTTGAAATTTAAGTTTTTAAAATAATTTTGAAAAATAATTTTGAAATTTAAGTTTTTTTTTTTGAAAAATAATTTTGAAATTTAAGTTTTTAAAATAATTTTGAAAAATAATTTTGAAATTTAAGTTTTTAAAATGATTTTGAAAAATAATTTTGAAATTTAAGTTTTTAAAATTTAAGTTTTTAAAATAATTTTGAAAAATAATTTTGAAATTTAAGTTTTTTAAAATTTAAGTTTTTAAAATTTAAGTTTTTAAAATTTAAGTTTTTTTTTAAAAATAATTTTGAAATTTAAGTTTTTAAAATAATTCTTAAAATAATTTTAAAATTTCTTAGTTATCTCACCCGATCTAAATTATCAATCAGGGAATCCTATAATTGTTGTGAGATGAATTATTGTTGAAATTAAGGGTCTGGTTTAACTTTGTGTTAGATTCAGGTTTAGCTTTGGGTTCAACAAGTAAGCATTCTTTGGATAAACTTCTGGGCTATGGTGAGTCACATGGAGCTCATTAAAGTAACCATGCCTTCGAGGTTTTCCAAATAGTCCTACCCATTAAACTTAATACTAATCCTTGGTCTAACTAGTTAGGATCCATTTAAGGGTAGCTTCGGTCAGTTCCACTTGGCCAAATACACCAGGTCGAAGTCATATCTTCCTAGACATGCGATGCCCAAGTTTCCCTAACGTACTATCATCCAAAAACTTCACCAGTACTGTTGTTCAAGTTAAACTTAGCCCGTTTTTAAACTAGCCTTAATTACCCTGCCGGGTAATCTACTCTTGTTTTACCCATTTCGGGTAAATTTGGTTCAGTTACCCTATTGGGTAGTTCAGTTGGAGGTGCCAGCTAGTTTGGATCCACCTTCTATGTTTGAATTTAGAATTTATAATTTAATTTTAAATTATTTTTAATTTGATTTTTAATTTTGAATTTATAATTTAATTTCGAATTATTTTTAATTTGATTTTTAATTTTTAATTTTGAATTTAGTTTCGGATTTTAATTTTTAATTTGATTTTAAATTTTGAATATCATTTTTCTTTTAGCTTTCCCTGGATCATATCCTCGGTATGGTTTATTGAGGTAGTGTATTTGATCCTTCGGAACCCAGTATTGGCCAATTCCAACTTGATTGATCAATTTGGACTTGGGGACCCATGCTTGGACTGATTTTCTATTTTATTTGTTTATTAAGGATAGATAAGATCTATATTTCTTTTTGCTTTTATTTCCCAGCCCAGTTTTGTTGTAAATGGCGCTTTGTGTTCCAAGAATTAGGTCCAAATTCTTGGAGCCCAGAGAAAACTTTTCTAAAGTAGTTTTTAAATCTTTTACCTGATTTTTCAAACTTGAATTTTCTTCCTCAAGTTTTTGAACTTGAGTAGAATTTTCAGTTTGATCAGGTAAAGAATTAGTGTTTGTCACTTCTTTAAGGACAGTTATTTCCTTTAGAAGTGATTTAATCCTAAGGTTTGACTTAGCTAGTTTGTGAAGTAAGTAATTAACTAAATTATTAAGCCTTGTAATACTTACAGTGGAGTCTGTCCCTTCTGAAACGGATGCGGATCCGTGGCTTTGCTCGGACTCGGCTTCTGACTCGCTCTCGCTCTCGATGATTTGGTCCCGGGCCATTAGTGCGAGTAGACTTGTTTGATCAAGTTCATCATCGTCGTCCTCCGACGAAGATTCATCCCAGGTTACCTTCAGGGCCTTCTTTCTTCTTTGCTTTTTGGCCTCCTTTTGGTTGGGACAGTTGGCTTTGATATGCCCCTTCTGGTTGCACCCGTAACAAGTGACTTCGAACTTTACCTTTGAGTTCGTTTGGGCATCTCTGGATTGAACAGCCTTCTTCAGATCTTTCTTGTTGAAACCCTTCTTCTTCTTGTAGAGCTTCTTTACAAGATTCACGAGTTCGCTGGTCAGTTCATCTTCTGAATCTTCTGAGTCGGGTTCGTCTTCTGATTCTGATTCACTTTTTATCCGTACTCTTGATTCCCGAGTTCGACTCGTACCTGCAACCAAAGCAATACCCTTCTCGGATGGCTGTGCATTAGTTTGTTCATGAAGTTCAAATTCAGAGAATAACTCGTCTAACTTTAAAGAAGATAAATCTTTGGAAACCTTGTAGGCATCTACCATTGATGCCCACAACGTACTCCTTGGAAATGAATTTAATGCGTACCTTATAACGTCCCGGTTTTCGACTCTCTGTCCAATTGCATGAAGAGAGTTGAGAATGTCCTGGATGCGCGCGTGTAGCTAGCTCGCAGTCTCACCTTCCTGCATTTTTAAATTATACAATTTATTAAATAATAAATCTCTTTTACTTACTTTTGTGTCCGTGGTTCCCTCGTGGAGTTCGATCAGCTTTTCCCAGAGTTCCTTTGCTGTTGAAAAAGGAATCACTCTGTTGAGATCCTCCTTGGTAAGACCACACTGGATGGTGCAGGTGGCTTTGGCGTCGGCTTCCACCTTTTTGATGAAGGCTGGCTCCCAGTTCTCACAGGATGTAGGCTTACCGTCTGTATCAGTTGGTAGTTTGAGTCCTGTCTTGACTATCATCCAGGTGTCGAACTGGATCTTCAGATATATCTTCATTCGCCCCTTCCAATATCCAAAGTCTTCTCCAGAAAATAGTGGGGGACGAATAGTGCTATACCCTTCTTGTTGAGTCATTTTAGACCTACACAAACAAAAACAAACAAAAATCTGTTCCAAGACTAAGTCTTGGATTAGTAGTGCGGAAGGAAGGATAAAATAACAAGCTCAAGTGGTATTGACCAACTTTGAGCAACACTGATTAGAAAAGATTTAGAAATTAGCTAATTAGCTAATTTCTAAATGACTCCGAAACAAAATACCACGATAAAACTATTTTGAATGGTGGTTGCACCAGTTCAAAAACAACCCCGCTCTGATACCAATTGTTGGATCGAGATCGCGCTAGAGGGGGGGTGAATAGCGCTCGCGGCTATTTCGTACGTATCGGAATCGAAAACAGCGTTTAGAGTAATTAAAGCAGCGGAAAAAATAAGTAAGCACACAAGAACACAGGTCGATTTTACTTCGTTCGGAGCCTAAGGCGACTCCTACTCGAAGGCCCGCGATCCTTGATCGCTTCCGGTGGGCAACAACTATAAGCTCGATTATTACAAACTAAGTATTACAAGAGATGCGATAAAAGAAATCTATACCGACTACGAAAACGAGAAATCTTGGAGCTCTGGGTCGTCGGAGACTTGTAGCAGCACTTCCGGGAGTCTTTCGGAGCAGCACGTTGAGTAAAGAAGACTTGGAACACGTTCGTACCAAGCCCCATGGAGGCGCCTCGAACACTGTTCATCCGAGGAAAATCATCGTTATTTTGTACCTGCAAGATATGTTAGTCCCAAACAACATCCTGCAACACAAAGTTAGCACAAAATAACATTATGGATAATAAAGAATATTTAAGACAGTCTCCGGACTGTCCGGGTATGACTTCGGATTTCCAACCGGAAACCCTAGGTCAACCCGACGCCTACTGTTCCCTCTACGGGGAACGCGTCCTCACCTACTCCACTCAGGAAATTTACCTGTTAACACTCGATACTTCCGGACTTTCTGCTAGACATCCGCTTCCCGGCTAGTCCAGTCTTTCACCTGGCTCGCGACACCAGGACTTTCCACCTAGGATTACCACCCCCTAGGACTTTTTGCCTGAAGTCATCGACCTGCCAAGACTTTCCGCATAGGGTTACCACCCCCTATGACCTAGGGTTACCACCCCCTAGGGTTTTATTCCTTTGCCTAACCGCAGTTAGGACTTTCCTGAAATCCTCAAGTAGACTTGTTAGAATATAAAACATCTGAACTTTGAATCTTTTGCCATTATCAAAACACGAGTTCGATCGTCGAATGCTTCCCGCACCAATAGTTTTTTTTTACAGTATGGAATTCAATATTCTGCAGTTTAGTTTGTTTCTGTGTTTAATTATTGAGCAAGAATAGGCCCTTTCGAAGCTACTGTGCAGGTTAGATTTGGGTCAAGAAAGGAGATTAGATCTGGGTCAAGAAAGGAATACTGATAGATTTTTTTTTTAGCTTGCTATGAAAACAGAAGGAGTTAGTTTTTCTTCTAAAATATGTAGATTTGTTCTGTTAAGTTTCAGTAGCTGTTCAGCAGGTTTTGGGTTCGATTGTGCTATGCATTTGACGTGAACAAGTTTTACATAGGCTTTATTTTGATATGAATTTATTGCTTCTGGTATACATAGCTTTAAGTCCATCATGTTCCTAAACATAAGTTACCTTAAGCTCTAACTATTTATACCCAAGTTTAGTTCCAAGTTCATGTTGTTATTTGCATTTTGTTGAAGCATGCCTCTAGCTAGTTTCTCTTAGAAGATAGGGAACTCTTTTATGCTCACTTTCAATTGTAGGACTTGTAGATTCCAGTTTTTAGGGGTAGTTTAATCACTATTTTGAAGGGGTTTTTCAATTGGACATTGCACTACATTTGTTTCCATGCTTCTAAGTTGTTTTCCTAAGGGAGATGGAGGGCCATTTGATGCTCAATCTGGATTATAGAACTTGCGAATTTCAGATTTATAGGAGTAGTTTAAATTCAGTTTTTAGAAGTTATACAATTGGATGTGGCACTATATTTTGTTCCATGCTTCTAAATTGGTTGTATAGCCTTGCAAATCTTGGTTCGTGGTTTGAGATAGCATGGAAATATGGAAGTGTTCGGATTGTAGTTTGAGCCATTGTTTGAGGTTTAGATAATTTGCTTATGTTAAATCTGAGCACAAGGTTTAGATAATTTGCTTATATTAAATCTGAGCATGAGGTTTAGATAATTTGCTAATGTTAAATCTGAGCTTGAGGTTTAGATATGCTACTTCCATTCAAGTATATGGATTTGAGGTTCTTTATTCTAGCATGAGGTTTAGATATGTTTTCTTGTTACACTCATTCTAGAATACAGATTTGAATTTCTCTATTCTAACATGAGGTTTAGATATGTTTCCTTGCTACCATTTATTCCAGCAAGCTTCACATAAGTTTAGAGTCAGTTAGTTTAGTTCTCTTAATTCGGAGCATGCAGTATAGGTTTTAATTCCAACAAGTTTTAGATTTAGTTTAAGCTTGTATGGTATGCAGATTTATATAGGTATTGCTTGCATATTCTGATAAGTATTGCATGCAGAACTCCAATCCTAAAACAGATTTTTATTAAGCTTAATATGCATAATTTTATTAGCATAGTAGGCAGATTTTTGGTTTAAGCATTTCAAAGTTAGAATTTGCTTAAACATCTCAGTTCTTTTTAAAAGAAGCATTCTTTTAGAAGTATGAACAAGTATAAGAAAGATAAAGAAAAGAAAGGAAAAAGGCCAAGGCTTTAAGTAGATCCCAAAGTCAAGACTTTAGGGATTTTGGCACACAAGGTGCTAAAGAAAATGCCGAGGCATTATATATTAGAAGTATTAAAAGATAACAAGTATTTTACTTTTATCAGTGGCATTGTGCTGGACTCTCAGTTGTCCTTGGGTTGGGCTCTCATAGTCGTCCCTAGGTTTAGATAACCTAGTAGTAACGGCACGGCCGACGATCGACGGTCGACGACCCGAGGGTCGCCAAATGGGCTGCCAAATGGGTCGGGTCATTACAATAGTAAACCCTACTAGATTCGGAACCAGTTATCTTGGGTCTAGTTAGGGATGCGCGCATAGCAAGTACAGTTACCGGGCCCAAGAAGAAAGTTGATTATTATTTTGAAGTATTATAAGTATAAGTTTTTGAACAAGTAAAATAAGTTTCACATAAGTATAAAAGTATTAAAGGATAAGTTTTAAACAAGTGAGATAAAAGAATAAGATTAGAACAAATAAATTAAGTTTCACTTTGTTTTAAAATCAGCAAGTTTAGTTTTCTTTTATGCTAGCGTGTTATTTAAATTAGCTTACTGTTCTTTGCTATTAGAAGAGCATGAGTAGCTTTACATGTTTAGCATTTCAGTATGTTTATTTCTTTTACTAATAGATGAGCATGAGTAGTTTTCCTTTTGAGCATTCAGTTTTAGTTTCCAGTGTATTCACATGCATATCGAGTTTTTGTGAGTTAGATAGCGCTTACTAAGCATTTTGCTTATAGATTGCATTTCCTCTTACTGCAAATAAAGGAAGGCGACAAGGTGGCGCAGATGATGTGTGATGCCAGGACTATGGAAGTCTTGGGACTAGAAAGGAGTTCCTTTAATCTTCTTTCCTTATTCTTTTTCTTGTTTCCGCATTTTAGTTATTGTAAACATTTGAGACTGTACTTTACACTCCGTGTCATTCGAGTTTATTCTTGCTCTAGGTTGCATGTAGGATGAGTTCAGTTTAGTAAGTAGATATTTGTGGGTTTGATACTTATTTAACTGCGTGGGTGTTTGATAAATGTTCCAGCCGCCTGTGGCTGATGTATACTATGTTTGTATCTCAGTTTATGGTCACCGGTACAGGGGAGACTCTGTCGAAATTTTTCGGTAGAGACTCCTCGTGATTTCAATCATACTGGTTAAGTAGAGTTAGTAGTTAAGTAACAGTCATCCTTAGAGAGTAGTATAGTATAGTAAGAAGGGTGGTCGTTACACAAGATACCCCTACAAATAATCTGGTCCATTAACTTCATTAGTATAGGACTAAAGAGGTCATAGCTACTGTATATGATCGTAACAAGCCCCAATAGTAATCACAATACCAATATGTAGAATGAAAATTACATGAAATGTGATCAGTACATGCCAATTTTCAACTAGTCCTAAGATGACCTCAATAGAGGTCAGATCATATTTGTAAAATACTTTATCCTAAACTGCAATAGCAAATCATGATCCAAACTGTATAATTCCAAAAGGAATCTATATCATATTTACAAGCATCAAATGGTAAATAGCAGGAGTAAATGATGATATCATAGTCAGAGTGTCAAATAAATATATAAATTCCTATTAATGTCTTAAACTTTAAGTACGTACAATAATTAAAACAAAATATTTGTCTTTATTATCAAATATATAGCAATAAAATAAATACAGACTCCCACTAGATGATCTTTTCTTTCATAAGAAGGACTCTCATATCCACAACATGCGCATGAAACACCTTAGGCACCAAGCCTTTGGTGAGTGGATCGACCAACATAGAATCTATTTTGATGTGCTCTACCATAATCTGACAACTCTGAACCGCACCACTCTTTTTATCGCTTTCTAGTGTGACAACTCTGATACGTGAGCATATGTTCTTTAGTTCTTTGCAAATACCGCACCACTCTTTTTATCGCTTTCTAGTGTGACAGCCCTGGGTTACTAATATATCTGCCTAACATTCCCACTATAAATGTTATATCTGGTCGAGTACAAACTTATGCATATATGAGACTTCCCATTGCTGACGCATATGGGAATTGCTCCATCTCCTTTATTTCAAATTCAAGCCGTGGATACTACTGCAAGCTAAAATTATCACCTCTTGACACAGGTGTGTCACCAAGTGTACAGTTCTGCATACCATTCCTTATAAGCACATTTTTAATATAGGCAGGTTGTGAAAGTCCAAGAATACCTCTTGAACGATCACGATAGATCTGTATACCTAAAATAAAGGATACTTCACCAAGATCTTTCATTTCAAAATTACTAGATAGAAATGACTTGGTTTGATGCAGCATACCGTTATTATTGCTCGCAAGCAATATATTATCCACATACAAAACAGGTATAACAACTTGCTCCCACTGAACTTGATATATATGCACTGATCAATGGGGTTCTCTTTAAATTCAAATGAGATAACCACTTGATCAAATTTTTGGTACCACTAATGGGATGTCTGTTTTAAATCATAAATGGACTTCTTTAATCTACATACTAGGTGCTTTGAGTCGTTAGACTCAAAGTTCTCTGATTGCACCATATATATAGACTCCTCTATATGTCCATTGAGGAATTCAGTATTTATGTCCATTTGATGTAGCTTCAAATCATAATGAGCTACAAGTGTCATGATTATCTTAAGGGAGTCTTTCATCGACAGAGATGAGAAAGTCTCCTTATAATCAATGTCTTTTTTTCTAAGTGAATCCTTGGTAACAAGACGAGTCTTATACTTTTCGACATTGCCCCTTGAATCCGGCTTGGTTTTAACTATTCATTTACAGCCAACGAGCTTCTTTCCTTCAGGCAATTCGACAAGTTCCCAAACATCATTGTCCACCACAGACTTCAACTCTTCTTGCATGGCATTAATCCACCTTTTAGAGTTAGAGCATTGTTTGACTTCTTGGAAAGATGTAGGATCACTCTCCAACCCTATGTAAAAATCATGCTCTTAGAGACAAACATAATGGCGGGAATTCGTGGTTCTCTGTTCCCTTGTGGATCGCCTTAAAGCCACTTGTGTTTAAAGTGGTTGGGGTACTTGCTTAATAATATGAGACAATACTTCAATTTCAGTGGTAGGTTCCTCCAATTGCATTGAAGATGTCATGGGAATATCTTGGTTTACTATGTTCACTGGATATGTGATACCCATAATGTGCGGTATGGTAATCATACCGCTATTGATCACACTAGTAGTAACCATAGGAGGATCGCCAATGCTTTCCTAAAAAGATACTTTCCTGATTTTATTACTCCCATTATCCTCAATAAACTTGGCATTTCCCGTTTCGAGAAGGATCTTTTAAAGGGATCATAAAATTTATACCCTCTTGACTTCTCAGAGTATCCCATAAAATTACAACTAACTGTTCTTGAATCCAATTTCCTTTCATTAAGCTTGTAAGGTCTAGCTTCAGCTAGATAACCCTAGATGTGTAAATGCCTAATGCTAGGCTTTTTACCTGTCCACATCTCAAATGAGGTTTTAGTTATTGCCTTACTAGGTACTCTATTGAGTAGGTAAACTGCAGTCTTGAGTGCTTCACCCCACAAAGACTTTGGTAAAGAAGTGAAAGTCATCATACCTCTTACCATATCTTTTAGGGTTCGATTGTGATGCTCAGCTACACCATTCTGACTGGGTGCACCAGGCATGGTATATTGAGGCACAATCTCACACTCAGAAAGGTAGTTCACAAAATGTCTTGGACGTTATTCACCTGATCCATCATATCGATCGTAATATTTACCTCCACGGTCGGATCAGACAACTTTAATTTTCTTACCTAGTTGAAGTTCAACTTCAGCTTTGAAAATTTTGAATGTGTCCAAAGATTATGATTTCTCATGAATAAGGTACAAATAGCCAAATCTAAAATAGTCATCTTTGAAGCTAATAAAATATGTGTGTACATTCCAAGATTTCTTAGGGAATGATCCACAAATATTTGTATGTATTTGCTCCAAAACGTCACTACAATGACTAGCTCCCTTGTTCCTTTTATTAGTGGTCTTCCCCTTAACACACTCTATGCAGATATTAAAGTCTGACATATCAAGGGAATCGAGAATTCTATGTGACATTAACCTTTCTAGGCGTTGTTGGGATATATGTCCTAAACGCCTATACCACAACATGGAAGAATTCTCGTCGGTCAATTTGTGTTTCGTACTTATAATATGCATTATTACATTGTCAATCGTAGGAGTAAAGGTGTTCAATTTATATAAATCTTATCAACCAAGGAACTATTGTCAACCAACACTAAATTAAAGAAATACTAAAAATTCCATTTCTAAATGAACAAGAATAACCTGATTTGTCCAAACAAGAAATTGAAATTAAATTCCATCAAAAATACGGTACAATAAATTTATTTTCTAAATTCAGAAAAAACATTAGTTCCTAAACAAAGCCTAAAAACACCAATCGACTCGACTTTAGCCTTCTTTCCATTTCCTGTATAGATGTATCTTTCACCATCAAGTGAAAGTTGGCTCCTGAGATAACCCTGCATAGTGATACTTATGTGAGTAGTAGCACCGATATCTATCCACCAAGTGTCAGTGGGTACAATAGCTAGATAGACTTTTGAACTAACAAAGTTGAGAAGTTTATCTTTCTTTACACGTCAGTTAGCGTACTTGAGGCAGTCTTTCTTTATATGACCTTTCTTCTTACAAAAGAAACAAGTGGGTTCCTTATCCTACTTCTTATGCTCCTTATGGCCATTGCCTCCAGAATCTGCAGTTTGTTTTCCTTTTACTTTGTTATTGATCCTCTTTCTTTTCTTGCTCGCACTTTGAGAACCAGATGCTAAGTGAGCACTCTCAGATATTTCAATCTTTAGTCTCCCCTCCCCTTGCACGCATTGGGCAATAAGCTTATTCAATGTCCACTTTTCCTATTGAGTATTATATAATATCTTAAAAGGAGTGAACCATGAAGGCAGAGACATCAAGATGAAATGCACTAACATACCCTCAGACATATCGAGTTTTAGTGCTTTCAGACTTGTCACTATATTGGACATCTCCATAATGTACTCCCTTATGTTTCCTTTACCATTGTACCGCATGGTGACCAACTTCGTAAGAAGTGTGGTAGTCTCGACCTTTTCATTTGAGGTGAATCGGTCTATCAATTGGTCGAGGAAACTCCTAGCATCTCCTCCCTCTGTTATTGAACTATTTATTGGTGTCGGTATAGAAAGCTTCATGATACTCAAACACATACTATTTGATTTCTCCCACAGCTGAAATTCAGCCCTCTACTCTATAGTACAAGCACTATCAAAGGTGCAGGATGATCATTCCTTAATGCATAGTCTAAGTCCATGCAGCCTAAGACTATGGTCACATATTTTTTCCATTCAGCAAAATTCAAACTCGTTAGTGTTGGGATGTTATTAATGTTGGCAGTTACAGATTGCACTGAAATTAAAAAGAGAAATTTATTTAAGCTCATGATTTTACTAAAGCCAAAAACATATAAGTAACATAAAATTATGCAAATAAAAAAAAAATTTAAATACACACGAATGGGCTCTTTATGAGATACCAAGTACAACATAATGTGTCATCCTTTGGACTGACACATTATTTGTTAGTGATACTCTCTAATATAACTCAAACTTTAATTGGTCACATAACGTGCCTTCCTTTGGGCCGACCCATTGTGCGCATAATATGAAAATTTATATGAGTTATATTTTGGTCAATAGCTCACAATAACCTTAATCGGTCACATAATATGTCTTCTTTTGGGCCGACAAATTTTGTGCATAATCTGAACAAAATAATATTTTGTTCTATAGTTGTAAGCTACCTTATGCATATATCTGGCATAAAAGTAATCTTCCTTTGGATCGATTACTTTTAACATAGATATACGTTTAACAACATAAAATACACTAAACTTACCTAAGATGTCTTCGTTTGGGCCGACACATTAGTTCAACTTAGTAGCATATTGTATAGATAGACTAACGAAAATGTTAGGAACTTAATTCGAACATAAATTACTTAATCAGCCTTAACAACTCCAAATTAGACTTATCAATCGATTGATATCATATGACATTTGACTAATTTTATCGAATCAATTTAAAAGTCTACTATATGCGACTACACGACCAAGTTTTATAATTATATTATTTAATACTATTTAATCCCTTGATTATTTATGAAAAAAATATTTAATACACTTTGTTTTTTCATAAAACAGAAAACATATTTATTTTTTTTATTTTTTCATTTGCTGTTTCATTCAAAATAGGTTTTTTAAGATTTCATTACACTGTTTCCGTTGAAAACAGTCATATAAAAAAAAGTATATAACATACTGTTTCATCAATTCAAACCGTTTTATTATTTTTTTAATGAAACAGTAATATGTTTCACGTTTTTTATTTAATCATTTTTCATTTAATCGATTAATAGAAATAATCGAATAAAAATAATCTTAATCGATTAAAAATTAAACTTAATAACTAAAATTAGCATAGTCATGAGTTTAAGGGGGGAAATCATTTAAGAAAATTTTTTAATCAATTTCTATCGATTTTATTCGATGTGTTAGGCTTGGTAATCGATTGGTCGATTAAATCAATCTATTAAACTATTGCTACATGGAAGATTAAATTTTTCCTAGAGTTTCTATACAAAAGATTTTGACGATCAAATAATTGTATTATATTAGAAAAACTTAATCTAGCATACAAATAATAAATCAATGAAAAAACTTAAACTTTAAACCATGAAATTGATGAAAGAGAGTCATGACTCTAATATCAATTGATAGTTTTTGTAAAACCTAAGCCGCATGGATTCTAAAATATAAAAAATTCACATACAAGAAATATAAGAATAAGATGATCTAGTTTCATCGAGAACATGACATAAGAAAAAAAATAAATACATAAACATAATAGACAAGGAACCTGATTGAAGAGTCATATCCTTATCTTTGACGTCGTCGGCTTGATCTATGTGGAAGAAGATGTAGTGGAAAGGAAGGTTTTTCAAGGGACTTAGGAGATGACGACGCCGTAAAACTTCTTGTCAATGGGAAACAAGAAACTATGTCAAGATGATACCCTAAGTTCTTGGGGACCGATCCTATATATAGTGGATATATATTATTAGCGCATAGATAATAATAGATGCGGGACTATAAGTCCATATATATATTGAACATCTATTATCAGCATATACATGATAATAGATGCGAGACTAAAGATTTTACACATACATGATCTACATCCAATAGCCGAACCCAATAAACATAAGTTAGATCACTTTAAAAGGTTCAGATCGTATTCACATATGTAACTTATAAATAAGTCCACCTAATAGGGATAATTATATTCAATACAAGAAACTTAACTCAAAGTAGAGAGTTCAAAGAATTAAGATTCGGGTAGAGAGTTCAAGGGACTAATTAAGCTTGGAGTAGAGAGTTCAAGGAATTGAGCTCGAAGTAGGAGTTTGGGAACTAAGCGCATCCTTGCATAGTTAGTTCAGGTGTTTACAAGCTACAAGTTTCTCTCAGCTTATACTTACAAATACTTAAATATGTTTGTCCTCACTCTAACCATTCACTATACTTTTACTAATTTAAGCATCAAAAGGATCTTGTCGATAATAACTTTTAGTGTGCTTTGACGTTGGCTCTAATATTATAGATGGGACAAGCCACGCCATATAGATCAAACCGTGCCATGCAAGTCAGACTACATCTCCATCTCAACATTGGATTTGTCGATCCTACTGGCATGTAGTGCCTGAACCTCGATTGTCATGTGTATACCAATTAACAATTCATATGACTTTTTAAAAAAAAAAAAAAAATTGGTTATTGATATAATGGTAAAATGAAGAAAAATTCTCAATTCCATTCTTAATTTTGCATGCAATCCCTTTATCCAAAAAATTTTATTTCTACTCTTTACATGTAAAGTTTCCTTTGCTTCAACTCCCCTCATGTAAATATCATGACCTAAGTACCCTCAGATTTTTTAGGTATAAAAAGTCCAAGAATAAGTATAATTCTTCTTAAAGTCAACATTTTATATTAGAATCGAGTATATTTTATATTAAAATTATCTCTCATATTTTTTAGGTATAAAAAATCTAAAAACGAGTATAATTCTTATTAAATTCAGTATTTTACATTAGAATCAAGTATATTTTCTATTAAATTGAGCATGATTTTTTCCCTGCTTAATATAATTTCTCCTCAATTTAGTACCATTTAAACAAAATTTAGTATATTTTCATCCAATTGAGTACCATTTAAAGAAAATCGTGTATATTTTCTATCAAAATTATCTCTCATATTTTTTAGGTACAAATAGTCTAAAAACGAGTATAATTCCTATTTAATTCAGCACTTTAAACTAGAATCGAGTATATTTTCTATTAAATTGAGCATAACTTTTTTCTTAATATAATTCCTCCTAAATTTAGCACTATTTATCATTTAAAGAAAATCTATTATATTTTCATCCAATTGAGTAGCATTTAAAGAAAATCTAATATATTTTTCATCCAATTAAGATGAAAAAAAAATCGTACTCAATTTGATAAAAAATATACTAGATTCTAAATTTAATGTATTGAATTTAAGATGAATTATACTGATTTTTGAACTTTTTATATCTAAAAATATCATGAGTAATTAGGTAAATATATTTAACTAGGGAGTGAAAATAAAGATTTTAAAAAATAGGGACTACATGTAAAATTATGTTTGTTAATGGAAACTGTATGTAAATTTTCCCATAAATGACAAATAAATAGTTCATACAGGATTGAACTACCCTTGACATCCACGCTTCTCGAGAGGCTTCGGCATCATTACTTCCACCTCAGCCTCCATCTCACAGACAGATTTCTATTGCCAAAGGAAATAAAATATTTTTAAAACTTGTATTGTATCTGTTAGATAAAAACTATAACAAGTTGAAGTCTACTAGTTTTAAGAGTCGAACCTCAATTGGACACTCAGATATCTAGCCAACTAGAGGTCTCAACAAGCTGAGTCGGGAGGTTGGACTTAGATTAGGTTGTAGGTTAACACTTCAAAGGAGATAAATAAGTGGAGATGATTTTTGTTGCTTAAGGTGACACGTTAAAGGTTAATGGGAAGGTTTTGAAAAAATGTGGAGGAAAAAGGGATCTGATGTAGAAGAACAAACTGACATGATTTAAACATAGCAGGATTTCCTTTTCCTTTTTCCTTGCAGAACTTGATCCTGATCACTAACACGAAAACCAGTTAAATACAAGTCATGACAAGGCATTGTCGAGAAAAAGATCCAAATACTCCAAAATAATTGCAACTCTGGCATGAACTCAAAAATAAATAAATAATTATCTACACTGACCTTTTCACGGAAAGTCTTCACGCACACAGAACATGCATAGTACACAAAAGAGCATTAATTTTTTTGTTTTATCTCATCAATGCAATCACTTAGTAGACGATTTATTCTAGGTTGGTTTATCGTGTAAATGACACACCAAAAACGATATTCACCTAGAAATGTTCACAGATAGATCTTATCTAAGCACGACTCAATCAAGGTTATTTCAGTTTAGCTAAACTCAAGTAAAAACAAGAAAAAATTTCCCTAAGAAATTAACCACACAGATATGTTCATGTTCTCTTCGTTCGTTCGTTCATTTACTCGTTCATTCATCGATAGTTGAGTTTTGAATGATATATACCAAATTTGTTGGTACTGCACCAATTAGTATCAGTGTCTAATTACTAATTCGATCACAATTAGCAGTTTAATACAAGCAACAAAGCCCATCAACACAAGCAACAGAACTCTGAACCATGTTTGTTCATGCCTATATGTTGATTTACCCATAACATTGAGGTGCTGCCAACGTCGGGTTCACCTCTGCCTCCACCGGCACGCCGCCTCTCGAGGCCATTGATTCCTCCAGCTGTGATGACGCGAGGGGAATGGGTGGAGTCTACAGAAGCTTCATAGACCTTTCCCACTCACTGCAATGGATCTAGCATCAACAGTAGCATGTCCAAAAGATATTTATATATATCTAGAATAATATGATATTATATTTTTATTTAAGTCCTCATGATTTTATTTTTAGACTCTATTTAAAAAACCGTATGTTAATAGAGATGTTGATCATGTTCAGAATCTGAGTCAGATGAAGACCGGATGAGCTGTTGCTAGTGTTGACGGAGACGCGACTGGAACACCCTTCTCGTATGCGCCCACAAGAACAGACCCCCACATGGTGATAACCGACGATGATGACTGAGTCGGCGGTACTGAAGCTCTGCGCACACTCAAACAAGCACACGCAACGTTAAATGCCAAAAACCAGGGAAAAAGTCCCCGGAGCAAGTCCTCCGACGCTTAAGTCAGGTACTTTTTTCCCAGAAGAGCAGTGTACGAAGGAGAAAGAAAAGTAGAAGACAAGTGGGAATGTGCGAGAGAGCGTACATGCGCAAGGGAGAGGACCTCCCTTTTTATATTACAATGCGTACCTCTAGAATCTGACGGGTGTCAGGGAATATCGGGTGTCAGGGCATGTCTGGTGATGGAAGACGCGTGACACCCTTTTGTGGACTAGAAGAAGGTTCTATTCGCAGGCGACCGTAAACCATTGGAATATTCCCTAACATACAGCAGTTATTTTCTGACAGATGATTATGATTCTCTGGCCTTGTTATCGTGTAGCACCCTCTGTCCCGATCGGGTATGAATAGAAAGAGCTCAAGATGGTAGGACCGGGCCTGGATATAGCTGAGTTGTGGAAACCCGACTAGTCGAAGCAGATCAGACATTATTTGGATTGTGCCTCATGATTCAACTATGGCTGGCTTAGATCGGGGGTTCTGGTCTATGAGACCCCGACCTGGAGTACTAGGTTTGTATATGTAGATTGGGCTGAGGGAACCCGATCGGTTGGAGCAGGTCAGACATTATCTGGATTGCGCCTCATGATTCTGCTATGGATGGCTCAGATCGGGGGTCCTGGTATGTGAGACTCCGACTTGGAGTACCAAGTTTGTATATGTAGATGGGGCTGAGGGAACCCGACCGGTAGGAGCATGCCAGGCCTTACCATGATTGCACACCACACTTCAGTTATGGGCTTCTGATCTGTAAGAACCTGACCTGGCATTATACGTATAATGACACCGGACTGGACTACCCCTTCTTTCCCTATCTGTTAAATGTCACGTCTCCTTAATTGTTGACTGTCACGTCTCGTTGATGTTGGGATCTTAGATGGCTAGAGGGGGGGGGGGGTGAATAGCCCTTTAAAAACTTAAACAAAACTTCTACACAGATAATTGTTAGCACAGCGGAATTAGACAACTAAAGGAAAGAAAAAACACAAGCACACTAACACTAGGATTTATGAGGTTCGGGGATAACTTGCCCCTACTCCTCGGCGTGTCCGTAAGGTGGACGACTCCTTGATCTTCGGTAGATCGCACCCCGGATAACTTCCGGCTACAAATCCTCCTTCTCGGTGGAGTAACCTCCCCACAGCGTCTCAAGAAATATCTAAGTTAAAGCACGAGACTTACAGAAACTCGGTGGCAAAGGAGAATAAAAATGCTTACAACCACGCGAGGATCAGTAGCAGAACGGAGATCGCAGTTCACCCGAGAGCTCAAGAACTTCGCACATCAGACTTTTCTTTCAAGCTTTCTTGTTGTTGTTCTTGTTCTCCTCTCGCTTTCTTGCTTCTCAAAACCTGATCTCTACTGTCACAAAATCATCACTGCAGCCAATCCTCTTCCTCCTTACGGTTCCCCGAACTCACACCAATGATATCACACAACACTTGGCGTCTTGAGCTCGAACCAATCCCGTGAGTCAAGCGGATCGCGGATCACAGCGAAGATCCGTTGATGCCGAAATGCACCATGCGCTGAAACCAGCAGAAAGACCATTTGTCGATTCCTCTTATGAACTTAATTTGAAATTAGGCTTGGAATGATACCGTTAACCCGCAAACTCAAAAGCTAACAGAACAGAGGATTACATCATATAAATGAATGAGATATATCAAAGCGGTGAAGGAATCGATGAACAAATCGAGTGTGTGGATCGGTCACCGATCACGATGCCTTGGACCGATCGAGCAACACGGCTGATCGGTTCGAGGATCGATCGATCGTAGTGACCGATCAGATTGAGTGTGGATCGGTCCACGCACCGATCCACCCCTTCTCTCTCTCGCAGCTCTTCTCCGATCGGTCTCACGGCCGATCAGATTACCTCGATGTGCTGCGACGATCGATCAGATTTCACTCAGTGTGCTACTGAGTGTCATCTGATCGGTCATCAGACCATGGAACTCAGTTTTACTGGATCGGTCTGCCGACCGATCCACTGATTCATGAGTCACTGGATCGGTCTACCGACCGATCTAGTGTGCCATGGAATGTCCACTTAGGTCTCTCTCTGACCTAATCCGGAGAACGAGCTACCGTGCCCTCTCCGAGTCCATCAGGTCCAGAGAACGAGCTACCGAGCCCTCTCTGACCTAGTCCGGAGAACGAGCTACCGAGCCCTCTCCGACTTCGTCCGGTCCAGAGAACGAGCTACCGAGCCCTCTCTGACCTAGTCCGGAGAACGAGCTACCGAGCCCTCTCCGACTTCGTCCGGTCCAAAGAACGAGCTACCGAGCCCTCTCTGACCTAGTCCGGAGAACAAGCTACCGAGCCCTCTCCGACTTCGTCCGGTCCAGAGAACGAGCTACCGAGCCCTCTCTGACCATTCCGTGCCAAGTCATCATACTTGGACTTTTCCCATGCCAAGCTCCCTGCTTGGACTTTTCACCAGATGTCTTGACCCATCTGGATTTCCCTTGCCTGGCTTCACTCACCAGGACTTTCCCTCTCAACTGATCAACCTCGATCAGTAGTCATTCTGAGTTTAATCAATATCTGATACAAACTTAAATCAGTCTCAACATCAAAACAACAGCCAGGTCAGACTGTATCAACAATCTCCCCCTTTTTGTTGTTTGACAACACGATTTAAGTTTAGATCAGAATTGTTCAAATTTTCATAATTTTAGGGGAATCAAGATCCTCCCCCTAAGACGGATACCACATTATGTGAAGGTCTTCTAAAATCAAATTTGCATTCATTTAAACCTAGTTATCTTCTCCCCCTTTGTCAAACACCGAAAAGGTACGAATAAAGTAAGATAACTTAAAGAACTCCCCCTTAACCCTTACTGTCTGTTTCTTAAAGCACTTAGAATTCCCTCTAAGTGTATTCTAAGACAGTAATAAGGAAATAAAAGACAAACAAGACATGCAAGTGAACAGCATATTAATAACCAATAGAAAATGAAGCATAATAAAGAGCAAGCAAATATAAAACTGAGTAGCATAAATACAGGAGTAGCATCAGAAGTGCAAACATCCAGGTCAGTCATAAAGACTAACAAATAACATCCAAAATACAGACAGTCAACAAACAAACTGTATCAATCAACATCCTCACACTGAGGAACATCACCATCATCGGCAGGAGGGGTGAAATCCTGAGGCGGCACGCTGGAGGATGGATAGCCTGGGTAAGACTGCGGAGGCGGGTAGCGTGCCATCCATCCGAGTAGCAACTGCTGTGTCACCACCTGATGACTGCGCATATCATCGGCTGGTGACTGCGTAAGTCATCGTAGCGCTGGTCTATCCGACCGCGCAGCCCGTCAAGCTCAGCAGATATCATCTCATCGTGCTGATCAAAGCGGCTCTCCAGCTCGGCGATCTGCCAGCGCAGATCAGGATCGGCCTCTCCATCGTCAGCAGCAGGAGGAGTAGCAACAGGAGCAGCCTGTCGTGGAGGTCCCCGTGGTAATTCACCCAGTGCTCGCCCATCCTTCCACCGAACATCCCCATTTTTCCCTATGATGCCAGACTTGGAAAATGCCCGTTTCCTAAGTCGGCAATCCTGCCTGACCATTTTGACTATTCTACCCTTAGAGACATCAACCTGAAGGGTCTCGAGCCAATCAGTAATTATATGCCCATAAGGCATATAAATAGTGGAGCCGCTAGGCTTAGAATATGATATGATCGAGGAGTAGATGCTCGACATGATTTCAAAATCGAGACGCCGACGTAAACCATAAAGCATAAGGCAATGATATGATCGGATCTCAGATAATGGTTTAGATGTGATAGGTAGAAGGCAGTTCGTGACAATCTTAAAAAGAATGTAGTCTTGAGGAGATAATCTCAAGGCTGCAAAAGTAGGGAAGTCAACATCTAGCTCATCTAGTCCATCCGGTCTAGGCTGCCTAAAGAAGTACTCATAAATATCGTCAGGTGATACATCAAGTGGAGGAGGTAGTGACTCTGGTAAATCAGGATACAAGGGAAAAGGATTTCCTGAACACATACGGCAACCTAGATACACAAAGAATTCTCTGATGGAGAAATCGATACTTCTTTTAGCGACTCGAGTGTTATAAACACCATCATGGTTTTGATGAAGGTTGTTATAGAATTCAGATATTAGGTCAAGATTGATGTCCCTTTCTAGGTAAACTACCGAATCAAGTTTATAATAGGCTAGGGTTTCGGATACAGAGGGACAAAATTCATCCATCCACTTTCGATCCACAGATCGACATGGAAGCAGCTTGAATGTCCTCTGTTGAAATGCTTGCTCAAACTGGCGGTTTGGGAATCTACTGGAACTAGCTGGTTGGGGTCGAGAGGGAGCAGGAGACTTGGTTTTCTCAGCTGGGGACTTAGAAGAACCCTCACCGGCTGCTTTCTTCCTAAATAGATAAAGATGTGGACACGGTCGGGGCAAATGGGAGTCCACGGGAGCCACACAGAGAGAACCGAGACAACACACATAGAGAAAATGTGAAAAGAAGCTAAAATGCTAAGAATGAACAAATCTCGGGAGGAAGAAGAGTTACCTGGGCGCCATTGTGACCTTCGGCTTTTAGAAGATGATGGGTCGAGAAGACGGGAGGAAAAGAGGGGCGTCGGCTAGGTTATGAGTCGGTCGGCTAGGGTTTTGAGAAGGAAGAAGATCGGGAAGAGAGGAGGTCGGGAGGATTTAATGAGGGATAGTGCAGTGTGATCTGATCGGACGGTGTCCGAACAGAGAAATCTGACCGATCAGGAAACGTCCTGATCGGTCGTGGGGACCGATCGGGGATCTTCCTGATCGGTCCTCGGACCGATCAGATGTGGATCGGTGGGTCGATCTTCCGATCGATCCCGGATCGATCGATGAACCTACTGTGTCAGGAATGTCCCGATCGGTCGTGGAGACCGATCGGGTTCGTAATCTCCGATCGGTCGTGGAGACCGATCAGGCATCATCCTGATCGGTCCCTGGACCGATCAGTGTCTGATATAATTTTCAGTAACTGAAAATATGAGTCGTTATCTATCGAGAATTTTGAAAATTTCAGAATTCAAGAATTCAGAATCTCCCAAATTCATAACCTAGAATCAACACCCACAAGTATATTAAAAAAATGAGCTCTTATGGTCTTAGCTTGTGTAGAGCCCGAAAGTTTCAGACTTTAAATCCAAAAACTCAGACATTTGGAATCTTAGAATTCCAATCTCAGAAAACCTTATAAAACCATATAGTGAAACAAGGTATTAATTAAGACCTAGGATTGCTTTGATCAGTTTCAAGTTTGTCAAAATATAAACAACTTGTCAAAATATGAGTCGTTAATCAAGGCATGTTAAGTATCAATCAAAAATATCAATCAACAAATCACCCATAGTTAGACACTTTTTAGACAAAAGTCCAATCAAGATTCCTTGATTGGAATATATGAGTAAGATCAAGGAACCAATTACACATGAATTATGTAATGGTATTCCCCATACTCAATTAATGTCTCTTCAACCTAATTATTCAAGGGATGCATGATACATTTTGAATAATTTGGTTGTTCCTAGCATCTCACCCCATTTCTAGCAAACAAAAATATTTTGTTAAACCTTATAGTTTGTGTGAGATGTTCCCAAGTTGCCCAAAATCATTCCCAATTTCTCTTGTCATTTTAATTTGTCCTTATTGATCATGATGAAGTCCTAAGGACCTAAGGAGCCAAACACATTCCCAACTCCTTCCTTAAATGACTAAATTCATTCTCCGGAAGGGGTTTGGTGAAAATATCAGCTAGGTTTGACTTTGACTCAACATATGTGAGTGCAATGTCTCCCCTAGCTACGTGATCTCTTATGAAGTGATGACGCACTTCAATGTGTTTGGTCCTCGAATGATGGACTGGATTTTTAGTTAGGTTGATCGTGCTAATGTTGTCACATAGCACTTGTACACCCTTATAAGAAAGTCCATAATCCTCTAGGGTGTGTATCATCCACAACAACTGTGATACACTCTCTCCCATGGCAATATATTCGGCCTCGGTCGTGGAGAGAGCAACACAATGTTGCTTCCGACTTGACCAACTAACTAAAGATGAACCTAAAAATTGGCAGCCCCCACTAGTACTTTTCCGATCCAATTTGCACCCAGCATAATCGGAGTCGGTATAACCTATCAAGTCAAAAGACTCAGTACGTGGGTACCAAAGACCTACTCTAATTGTGCCTTTAAGGTATCTCAGAATTCTCTTAACTGCAATTAAGTGAGATTCCTTGGCACAGACTTGATACCTAGCGCACATTCCCACAGCAAAGAGTATGTCCGGTCGACTAGCTGTGAGATATAGAAGACTACCAATCATGCTTCTATATTGCGTTAGATCAATTGGTTTTCCACTCTCATCATTGTCAAGGCGAGTGTTTGTCGCCATTGGAGTGGACACTTCCTTAGAGTCACTCATATTGAATTTTCTAAGCATCTCTTGAGTGTATTTTGTCTGATGGACATAAATTCCATCTCGAGTTTGTTTGATTTCAAGTCCAAGGAAGAATGTCAATTCTCCTACTAGACTCATCTCAAACTCACTTTCCATGTGAGAAATAAATTCATTCAAATAGCCCTTGTTATTTGAGCCACAAATTATGTCATCGACATATACTTGGGCTACAAAAATATTTTCACCATCTCTACGTAGAAATAGTGTTGGGTCTATTTGGCCTCTTACAAAGCCCTTTTCTAATAGGTAAGTTGACAACCTATCGTACCATGCTCGAGGTGCTTGTTTAAGCCCATAAAGAACTTTCTTGAGCTTGTATACGTGGTTTGGAGCTTCGGTACTCACAAACCCCGGTGGTTGCTCAACATAGACCTCTTCTTTGATGAATCCGTTTAAGAAGGCCGATTTAACGTCCATTTGATAGAGCTTGAAACCTCTATGAGCAGTAAAAGCTAGCATCAAACGAATGGACTCTAATCGGGCCACGGGAGCATAAGTCTCATCATAATCGAGACCTTCGACTTGACTATAGCCCTTGGCTACAAGTCTTGCCTTGTTTCTTACAACTTCTCCCTTTTGATTTAACTTATTTTTGAAGACCCATTTAGTTCCAATAATGGTGGTCTTCTTAGGTCTAGGAACTAAGTCTCACACTTGGCTCCTTTCAAATTGACCTAACTCATCTTGCATAGCTAAGATCCAATCAGGATCGTGCAATGCCTCATCAACTATTTTTGGTTCAATCTCTGAAATCAATGCGACTTCATTAGACTCATTTCTAAAGAATGACCTAGTCCTAACCCCTTGGTGGATGTCTCCCACAATTTGGTCTTGGGGATGACTAGTGGCTATCCTAGATTGTCTTGGTGTTGGTGGAGCCTCATGAATGGTCTCACTCGGCACAGGCAAGGACTCAATATCAGGCAAAGGATCAGATTGAGTTCTTTGTTTCCTTTGCTCATCAACATCAGAGTCAACTTCGACTCGTTCTTCATTTTGATCATTCAAACTTAGATTTCTAAGTTCAAATTGAATTTTTCCTACATCCCTTGGTTGATCATTTAAGTTAGGGATTTCTTCAAAGGCTACATCAGAGGACTCTTCAATCAATTTAGTCCTATTGTTGTAGACTCGATAGGCTTTGCTGGTAAGAGAGTACCCGACCAGTATCCCTTGATCAGCCTTCGCCGAGAACTTCCCAAGATGGTCCTTAGTGTTCAAAATAAACACCTTACAACCAAACACCCTAAGATGTTTAATTGTAGGTGGTTTCCCAAACCAAAGTTCATGGGGAGTCTTTCCTAAAAACCTATGTATTAAAACTCGATTTTGCACATAGCAAGCTGTATTCACAGCTTCAGCCCATAAGTAGCTCGGTAGTGAGTACTCATTGAGCATGCTTCGTGCAACCTCTTGTAAGACTCGGTTCTTTCTCTCCACAACCCCATTTTGCTGTGGGGTCCTTGGAGTAGAGAACTCATGCCTATATCCCTTTTCTTGACAAAACTCTAAAAACCTATGATTTTGAAATTCCCCACCATGATCACTTCTAATGGTTTTAATTGTTGTCGATTTTTTATTCTCAGTTCTTCTACAAAAAGAAATAAAAATATCTATAGTTTGGTCCTTATGTTTCAAGAAGAAAGTCCATGTGTATCTAGTAAAGTCATCAACGATTACCAAGCAATATCTACTTCCATTCAATGATATTACACTACTGCAATCAAATAGGTCCATGTGCAATAAATCTAAAGCAGTATATGTACTTACAGTGCTTTTACCTTTATGAACACCTTTTGTTTGCTTACCCTTTTGACATGCATCACATAGTTTGGTCTTGTAGTACTTGATGCTGGGTAAGTCTCGCACTAATCCTTGGTTGGCCAACTTCCGGATGTTTTTCATGTTTACATGTGCCAACCTTCTATGCCATAGCCAAGACTCTTCTTCTTTCGACATGAAACACTTAATCAAAGCATTAGTAGCACTTTTAAACGATACTTGATAAATATTATCAACCCTGGTGCCTACTAGTACCGTGTCAAGTGTGTCAATGTGTTTAACCAAGCATTGACTTGAATGAAATTCAATTGTGTAACCCGTATCACACAATTGACTGACACTTAGGAGATTAAAAGTCATCCCCTTGACTAGAAGGACATTCTTGATATGGAGACATTCGGATATATGAATGTCTCCAACTCCTACAACCTTAAGGCTACCATTATTACCAAAAGACACATTACCTCGACTTTTGTTTTGAATGGTTGTAAACAGTGATTTGTCCCCGGTCATGTGCTTGGAGCATCCACTATCAACAAACCAAGTTGATAGATGCTCTCCCTCGACCAATGCCTACAAGACACGGAAGATAGAGGTTTTAGGTACCCAAATCTTGGGACCTAATGCTTCTACAACAAAAGACCTAGGAACCCATGTCTTGGTCATACCTTTCCTAGTTCCATGAGCCCTAGAAACATGTGATCTACTATTTTGAGTTCTAGACATTAGAGAAATGAAACTCGACTCCTTGGGTTGATACCCTAGCCCGGCCTTGTTGTAGACTGCCCTTTGGGCATTTAAAATCATGTCTAGAGTCTTAGAGCTAGTTGAGAATTTCTCAAGCATTTTCTTGAGTTTCTCAACCTCACCCTTTAACGCCTTGTTCTCATCCTCAAGGACTTCTAGATGTAGGTCATCGACCTCATCTTCCCTAAGGGTCCTTAAGGTTTTTACTTCTTCTTTTAACAATTTATTTTCTGTTTTTGACTTTTTAAGCAATGTAGATAAGTGAGTGATAGTCTTATAACACTTTTCTATATGAGAAGAGGTTACCTCTTCATCATCCGACGATGATGAAGCCGCGGTTGAAGCGTCGCTCGAATCTCCCTCACTTTCGGAGTCCGAAACCTCCCTTGCCATGAGTGCTAATTGTCGTGTGCTCTTTTCCATCTTCTCTTCTTCCTCCGATGAGCTTGATGAGGACTCATCGCAAGTGGCCTTGAGAGCCTTCTTCTTCTTGCCTCTTTCCTCCTTCTTTTTGGCTCGTTCCTCCTTCCTCTTTAACTTCGGACACTCGCTCCGAATGTGTCCTTTCTTGCTACACTCATAACATATAACATTAGATTTATCAAACTTTTGATCATTAGTTTTACCTTTTCCTTTGTATCTTCGGCTTCTTCTCATAATCCTTCTTACGAAGTTCGCCATCTCACTTGATGATGATCCACTTTCATCATCGGATTCGGAGGAAGAGGTGGATGAGGAAATCTCCTTTTCCTTCTTCTTTTCCTTCTTCCTTCTTCCCTCCTTGCTCTTTGGTCCTGCAAATAAAGCAATACCCTTCTCTTTTTGACCTTTGTTAGCAAGCTCATGAAGTTCCATCTCACAGAAAAATTCATCTAGTTTAACAATGGAAAGATCCTTGGATACCTTGTAAGCATCTACCATAGATGACCACAAGGCATTCCTAGGAAAAGATTTAAGAGCGTACCTTACTAGATCGCGATTCTCCACTCGTTCGTCCACAGAGTGTAGACCGTTGATGATCTCCTTGAATCTCCCATGAAGCTCACTTACCGTTTCATTGTCCTTCATGGTTAGATTTTGGAGTTGATTCAAGAATAGGTCCCTCTTGGCAATCCGAGAATCTCGAGTTCCCTCTTGGAGCTCGATGAGTTTGTTCCATAGGTCTCTTGCGCTCGAGAACGGACCTACCTTGACGAGTTGGTCCTTGGCGATTCCACATTGCAAGGTGACCATAGCCTTGGCATCGGCTTGTGCTTTGCGGAGTTGTTCGGTAGACCATCTTGACGAATCGAGTTCCTTACCTTCTTCATCCTTTGGTGGTGTGAAACCTTCCTTGACTGAGAACCACATGGCAATGTCGGTCTTGAGGTAATACTCCATGCGGCCCTTCCAATATTGAAAATCTGCTCCTTCGAAGTAGGGTGGTCGATTTGTGCTAAAGCCTTCCTTCATAGCCATCCTTGTTTGCTCTTTTGGGTGTTAATCCGAATCAAAGAACCTCGCTCTGATACCACTTGTTGGGATCTTAGATAGCTAGAGGGGGGGTGAATAGCCCTTTAAAAACTTAAACAAAACTTCTACACAGATAATTGTTAGCACAGCGGAATTAGACAACTAAAGGAAAGAAAAAACACAAGCACACTAACACTAGGATTTACGAGGTTCGGGGATAACTTGCCCCTACTCCTCGGCGTGCCCGTAAGGTGGACGACTCCTTGATCTTCGGTAGATCGCACCCCGGATAACTTCCGGCTACAAATCCTCCTTCTCGGTGGAGTAACCTCCCCACAGCGTCTCAAGAAATATCTAAGTTAAAGCACGAGACTTACAGAAACTCGGTGGCAAAGGAGAATAAAAATGCTTACAACCACGCGAGGATCAGTAGCAGAACGGAGATCGCAGTTCACCCGAGAGCTCAAGAACTTCGCACAACAGCACAGACTTTTCTTTCAAGCTTTCTTGTTGTTGTTCTTGTTCTCCTCTCGCTGTTTTTACTGCTTCTCAAAACCTGATCTCTGCTGTCACAGATCTGGTCCAAACTGCGCAAATCAGCGCTGCAGCCAATCCCTCTTCCTCCTTACCTGGTTCCCTGAACTCACACCAATGATATCACAGTCAACACTGGCGTCTTCTGAGCTCGAACCAATCCCCAGGAGTCAAGCAGATCGCAGCCAGATCACAGCAGTATCCGTTGATGCCTGAAATGCATCATGCGCCGCTGAAACCAGTAGAAAGACCATTTGTCGC
Source organism: Zingiber officinale (assembly GCF_018446385.1). Taxonomy (NCBI): domain Eukaryota; kingdom Viridiplantae; phylum Streptophyta; class Magnoliopsida; order Zingiberales; family Zingiberaceae; genus Zingiber; species Zingiber officinale. The sequence continues at coordinate 50,460,102 of NC_056001.1, read as the reverse complement.
ATTCCTCTTATTAACTTAATTTGAAATTAGGCTTGGAATGATACCTGTTAACCTGCAAACTCAAAAGCTAACAGTACAGAGGATTACATCACATAAATGAATGAGATATATCAAAAGCAGTGAAGTAATCGCTGATACAGCGAACAAATCAGAGTGTGTGGATCGATCACCAGACTGATCACAGTGCCTTGGACCGATCAGGCAACAGCCTGATCGGTCTGAGGCCATTCTGATCGGTCGTAGTGACCGATCAGATTGAGTGTGGATCGGTCCACAGACCGATCCACCCCTTTCTCTCTTCTGCAGGCTCTTCTCCTGATCGGTCTCCCTGACCGATCAGATTGCACTCAGTGTGCTACTGAGTGTTTTCTGATCGGTCTGCAGACCGATCAGATTTCACTCAGTGTGCTACTGAGTGTCATCTGATCGGTCATCAGACCGATCCATGGAACTCAGTTTTACTGGATCGGTCTGCCGACCGATCCACTGATTCATGAGTCACTGGATCGGTCTACCGACCGATCCAATGTGCCATGGAATGTCCACTTAGGTCTCTCTCTGACCTAATCCGGAGAACGAGCTACCGTGCCCTCTCCGAGTCCATCAGGTCCAGAGAACGAGCTACCGAGCCCTCTCTGACCTAGTCCGGAGAACGAGCTACCGAGCCCTCTCCGACTTCGTCCGGTCCAGAGAACGATCTCTGACCTAGTCCGGAGAACGAGCTACCGAGCCCTCTCCGACTTCGTCCGGTCCAGAGAACGAGCTACCGAGCCCTCTCTGACCTAGTCCGGAGAACAAGCTACCGAGCCCTCTCCGACTTCGTCTGGTCCAGAGAACGAGCTACCGAGCCCTCTCTGACCATTCCGTGCCAAGTCATCATACTTGGACTTTTCCCATGCCAAGCTCCCTGCTTGGACTTTTCACCAGATGTCTTGACCCATCTGGATTTCCCTTGCCTGGCTTCACTCACCAGGACTTTCCCTCCCAACTGATCAACCTCGATCAGTAGTCATTCTGAGTTTAATCAATATCTGATACAAACTTAAATCAGTGTCTACATCAAAACAACAGCCAGGTCAGACTGTATCAACAGTTGACTTCTGACTACTACGTTCTCTTGATTTCCGACGGTCGGGCCCTACTATTATGCACCATATCCGATATGTTATATCCTTTTAAATTTATAATTTTTTTTATATCTTTCCAATATAGGATTTTGGTTGTATCCCTAAAAATCCTCCACTTAAATGAATGATTATCATTACTCTCATGGTCTCGGTCTCCTCGCGAGTATCCAATTACTCTTGATCTACTCCGGGTGTTCTTGCGAATATCCGGTCACCTTGAACTATTCTGGGCTCCCTGTGAGTATCCACATCCGATCACTCTGACCTACTCCACGCCTACTCGTAAGCATCTGCATCTATTCACTCTTGACCTGCTTAGGACATTCCCACAAGCATTTGATTACCCTGATTTTCTTTGGTTCCCTACAACTTCATTCAAGATCACCCCACATGGCATATGGTCTAGACTATAATTCTAATATTATTTATTATATCCAAAAGATATTTACATATCTCTATAATGATATGATATTATTCATTTTGAGCCTAAGCTATCATGACTTTATTTTTTGGTTATATTCAAAATACTTCATTCCAATGAAGATATATTACATCATTTTAAATCCATAATCTTTTTGTTTTTCTTTTCAATGTGAGACTTTGATAGTATCTCTAACAAACAAATTTGTTGCTGTAACAAAGCATATCAACATGCTCTATCAAGTATTGTCAAGAAAATTCAAGAGGACGGAAGGGAGGAATAGAGTTTTCGCAGAGTTTGATCGAGAACTTAGTTTTGCTGATGGTGGTGAAGATTCATTGATGTCTACTAACATGGTTATTGATTGGTAAAGGGTTTTAGTTGAGTTCATTTAATGTCTACCAACTTGGTTGTGTAACTCAACAGTATTGAAGCTGAAAAGGTTCAAGTGAAGATTCATTATGTACTTGACAAATTAATTGTTTTTTAGGTATTAGGTAGGCACCTTTTTAATGTATTTAAATTGAGTGGATATTATAAAAATTATGTACGTGAAATGAGAAATTCCAAAACTTAATGTGGCTTTATAAAAAGGCCTCTGTTATCAAACAATAAATAAGTCGCAAACGTTATCACCACCCTCCAGCAACGACATGGCTTTCTTGTCTCTCTTCTTCCTTCTTCCCCTCCCTTCCCTCCTTCTCTTCCTCCTGCTGCGATCCCGGAGACAACTGGTCTCCGGACGTACCAACCTCCCCCCCTCACCTCCAAGGCTTCCTCTCATCGGCAACCTCCACCAGCTCGGTCCCCTCCTCCACCAGTCCCTCGCCGCCCTCTCCCGCCTCCACGGCCCCCTCATGCTCCTGCACCTTGGCCACGTCCCCACCCTCGTCGTATCCTCCCCCGACGCCGCTTGTGACGTCCTCCGCCACCAGGACCTCGTATGCGCCGGACGTCCCGCCATCACGCCAGCCAAGATCCTCCTCGACGGAGACATAGCCTTCGCCCCCTACGGCGATTATTGGCGACAGCTCCGCAAGATCTGCAGCGTCCACTTGCTCAGCGCCAAGCGGGTGCAGTCCTACCGCCGCGCAAGGGAGGAGGAAGTGGCAGCCATGGCGGCAGCCATAGCGGCGAGGGCCTCGACCACTATAAATCTATCCGAAATCATATATTCCTTCACCAACGACGTGATCTGCCGAGTGGTTTCTGGAAAATTCAAGATAGCGGAAGGGCGGAGCCGAGTTTTCGCAGAGTTGATCAACGAGAACTCAGAGCTTCTGGTGGCAGTGCACCTCGGGGACTACTTCCGGTGGCTGGGGTGGGTGGATGGGTTGCTGGGTTACGTGACGAGGGCGAGGAAGCTCAGGAAGAGGTGGGAGGAGCTGCTGGATCAGGTGATCAAGGAGCATGCGGATCGAGCGTCGCCAAATATAGACGGTCACGATGAGAAGGAGGAGGAGAAGGACTTCGTGGACGTTTTGATGTCGCTGCAGGACAAGAACGAGTTTGTCCTCGACCCAGCAAACCTCAAGTCTCTTCTTATAGTAAATATCGATCGATCCTTCTTGTAGTCATTTTCTGACGATTCAAACTAGAACTGATCTGTCTTTTGTTTTTTTTTTTGGATGTTTCTTTCTGCAACATTTGCAGGATGTTTTCGGAGGTGGAACAGACACAAATTACATTACTTTAGAATGGGCCATGGTCGAGCTCGTTCGCAATCCTCTCGCCATGCAGAAATTGCAAGAGGAAGTGAGAAGGATAGCGAGCAGAAAAAGCCTTGTCAAAGAGGAAGACCTCCACCAAATGACCTATTTGCTGGCCGTCATCAAGGAGGTCCTTCGGCTGCACCCCCCAGCTCCATTACTGGTGCCGCGAGAAACGTTGAATGACTGCATGATTCAAGGTTACAGCATACCCAAGAAGACAAGAATCTTAGTGAATGTGTGGGCAATTGGTAGAGATCCAGAGCAGTGGGACGCGCCTGAGGAGTTCAGGCCGGAGAGGTTCTTGGACGGCACGGTGGACTTCAACGGAACTGATTTCCGGTACATGCCCTTCGGATCGGGACGAAGAGTTTGCCCGGGACTGCAATTCGCCATTGCTTCGTTGGAGCTTGCACTGGCGAACCTGGTGCATCAGTTTGATTGGGAGCTGCCTGATGGGATGGAGAAGGAGGAGTTCCACACGAGGGAAGCTCCTGGAATTGTAGTGCAACGAGAAGGGCAACTTCATCTCGTTGCCAAAACATGGAGTGACTGCTCAGAGGAGTAGCTATGCACCAGATAGATAAATAAAGATGTCTGAAAATGATGATTCTTTTGCTATTTTCAGACTTGTGGGCAAATTACAACAATCTATGTACCGTAGTTCTCCAAAGCAATTAATAGTAATGGATTTCATGTAACTTTTCATGTAGCTATAGCTAAAAGCTAAAGGAAAACATGTTGTTCGAGGATTGCCTTTGTTGATTTGAGTTCTATCTCAAATATGGTGCATAGCCTTGTCTTTTCCTTTGTCCAATTTAATGTATTTTAGTATGAAAAAATTAACAGTTTTTTACTAGACCCAGTAATTAAGTTTACTAAATATCCATTTTACGTAGGGTAGATCCTCTGGTTCAAAAAAAAAATAAATCAGGAGACGGACCACTTGTAATTGTCTTCGGTCATTCGTCCCGACCCAAACTATAACCTAGCGTCGATAAACTCAGGGAGGGATCACAATCAATTATGATCGAATCGCAGCCACGATCTAGCCATAATTGCAAGTGGCTCATCACCTAATCCACTTTTTGGTGGACCAAGAGATTTGGGCTCATTTCATATAGGGTACTTTATAAATGACTAAATCACGTAGGCTATGCCGATTTTACCCCGTCCACCTCAGCTGATCTTCTAAAGCAAGTCTCGAATCATTTTTCGTTTTCCCATAAAAATGTTCGAGATGCCGTACCGCTCATCTTCAAAAACACAAAACCTACCCCCCCCCCCCCCCCCCCTTTGACCTGCTCTCCCACGTTTGAGACAAAGCCCGTCCCGCTCATCTTCAAAAATGCAAAACCCTAACTCCCCCTTTTCGACCTGCTCTTCCCGAGGCTCCTTTCGAACCACGTCGCCCCTTTCGAACCACCTCGCCTGCTCTTCCCGATGCTCAGCGTTTCATCGTCGAAATCTTATTGCTCTTCCTGATGCTCAGTGTTTCACCGGCGAAGTCCTGCATCACCGATGCTCAGCATTTCATCGGCAAAAGTCCTGCATCACCGATTGGCTTCTTCACCTCTACCTACATCTTCATAAGTCCAAATCATATCCTTCACCGGCTACTGTGTTCCCGGAAGCTTCTAAGTCAAACTTTAGCACCAGCTTCACTATGTTAGCTTCTTCTTGTCCCTAGTGAAGCTTCTTCTTGTCCCATCACGCTGCATTAGCACATCTATGAGAATGTCGAAGTATACATCATCATCTCCAAAGGTAAAAAAATTTAGAGTATAAGTTTTTTTTAATTGTTCATTTAGTTCTCATTATAGCTTTATTTATGAAAACATATTCTTTATATTTAACTTTGTTACTACTATTAAGATGAATTGTTAATACTATTTAACTTTGGTACAAAGCCCATTTTGATTTCTTCTATGTCATACTTCCTACCTAAAATGTGTTAAGGATCTCTTAATCCAAATAGGTTATATAGTTATTGTAAGTACCCCGTAATGATTTTGATGTAATCAACCAAGTCAAGTTAGGTTCTGTTGTTATTTTGATACTTTGTATCTAAGTGTACAGGAACTTAGGAGCACAGGAAGTCGAGTGAAAGAAGTAGCTAGTGAGAAGGATGACACGGGAGAGAGCCGATGGGCTCGGCGCATCCGAGAGACAAGGCGTTGCGGAAGAGTATGCTGGCAGATGAGAAGGAGGCGCGCGACATTTCCGATGGATGAGAAGCCAGAGCGGAAGACTGCTCGAAGGCCGGAAAATAAGTGTAAAATATCGGAAATAGGCGAATATTAATAAGGGAATTTTCCGGAATTTTTGGAAATTTTTCTGGAATTTTTCGGAGCTCGTACGGACGAGTTGACGGGGATAAAAACGGGGCTCGGAAAAGCCTGTTTAGGCTACCCTATTTTAATGAGGAAAAGTTTTATTTTTCTTTACCTTTTTTTTTTCTTTTCTTATTCTTTTTCTTTTCCTCCGGTTTTTATTTGTCGCCGTTCACTCCTTCCCCGCGTGCCCTAGCCCCCTCCTCGCACCCGAGCCATCCCGACGCCGCCTGCCTTTCTCCTCCTTGCCCTAACCGCCGACGGCGGATACTCCTCGAGCGTACAACCCCTCCGCCTAGCCCTCCTCTTCCTTTTCTCCTCTTCTGTGAAGCCGAGTCCTCTGTGCCTAGCGTCACCGCTGACGCCGCCTCCTCTGGTCCGGCGAGACACCGCCGGCCTTCCTTCTGTTGACGCCGCCGTCTTCGACCCTAGCGCCGACCGCCCCTTTTATTGGAGAGCCGATTGCCGATCTCTTCTTCTGTGCTCAGCCCGCGACTTCCATCTCACGGCGCCACCTGCTATCTGCCCTAGCCGAGACCTAGGCGCTGAGTTCTTCCTTGATGTGCCACATCCGAGTACGAGTTTGTTGCTTCCCTTGGTTCTCACTCAGTGCAGTCCTCTCTGCCCTAATCTACCGTCGGCCGAGTTCCTACTTTCCGCACGAAGCTAGTACAGCCAAGCCCTAGTTTCCCGATCGCTTCTGCCTTGCGCTGGTTGTCACTGCTTCTGTGCCAGCCGACGCCACTGCCCTAGTGCTCTCTGCCTTGGTTAAATCCATGGTGAGGTGTAGCTTGGTTGGAAATTCTGTATGTTTAAGAATGTGGATTAATTACTGTTTTGGTTTGTTTGTTTTGTTCCAGCATCAATTTATCTTTGCTGGCTGTAAACAATCCTAATTGGGCAACAACTTTGTGACTTCCAGCAGCGGTTGAATTGAGGTAAGGTTTTTGGTTTTTGATCTTTGTGTTAGATTATTGCTAGTTGTGTTAGCAATAATTATTGATTTAGGTTTATAAGTTGTATAACGGTGTAGTTGGGGTTAATGAAACTAACCCTAACTGGTCAGTGGATTAGTAATTAGTTTAGCTATTTGTTTATAATTAAATTAGCTAAACTGTGCGATTTAACACAGGACTTTGATGCGAGACGAGTATCTCGGAGTCAGATTGGACCTTTCTATTTTCGGAGGCGGGTACTTTGACTTATGTCTTTTGATATGCGTAATAAAGTGTTTAACATATAGCAATGATTGTGTTATCCTTTTGATTCGGTTGGTCACTACATGATCTGTTACATGTTGTTTGTTTATTTATTATGCACTGCATGTTATTATTGACCTGACCATACATGCTTTCGGTAGTGACCCAACCATGTGATACATCATGTTCAGGACCTAGGGTTTATATGATACCCTATCTGTTTGTGTACCTTCCATCCGATACATTGACTTGTGGTACACCTTTTATTTATGTATGGATCTTGCTATGCTATTCATGAGATTGCCATGCTTAGTATCATGCATCATGTTTGCATGCTGTGCGATTGTCGGCTCTACTTTGGTTGAGCTCATCGCCAGTTACATGTACTGCACACATCACCCATGGATTTGTATATCTGGCTGGTGTGTGGCGGTGCTGCTGTTTGGCTCCGTTGGTCAGGAGACTCAGCGTGGTAGCCGGCAGTCAGTTCCGCTCTGTTTGGCTCCGTTGGCATTTAGGGTAGCAACGTGGTAGCCGGCAGATGGTGGACTTTGTTTGGCTCCGTTGGTCAGGAGACTCAGCGTGGTAGCCGGCAGAGATATCCTCCCCGTCATCGTGTACCGGGAGATGAGAGCATTGAGCTACCCCATTTATGATTTGGGGTCACAGGACAGGAGTACTCCGACAGCATCCCGTTTACTCTGTCATTGCACAGGAGCATTGATTTCAGAGTATGGGGTTGACATATGCATTTATTGCATTTTTATTTGCTTGTGATTGCTGCACTTATATGCTGCATTTGTTTGGATGCATTGATTGACATGCATACAGGATTATGACTCACTCGGTCTGACGACCTGTTACCTTTATACTTTGATCCGGTCAGTACAGTTATCTTCTGATTTCATTTCAGTTGCATTTACCCTCCTCATATTCAGGAGACTGTACGCATGATTAGTGTTGTCTGTTATTTATTTTATTATGCATATCAGTTGTACCGGACTCACCCCGCCTCCATTGTTGATATATTTTCAGGTTGAGGCTGTCCGGAGCAGTTCCAGTCACTGGCCCCCCATCTGCATGTAGAGCTAGTTCTCTACTAGGTTGTTATTTGCTTTATTTTGGTTTTTCTTCCATCAGACTATGTTTTAGTTTTGTTTTGGATTTTATTTATGGATAATGTACGGATTGTTACCGTTTGATGGACTTTTGGATGGTTTGGTTTTTATTCTACTATATGCCTGCCTGGACGGCAGAAGAGGTGAGTTCGTTGGATTTGAGCTTTACGAGTGTAGTGGAGTAGGGTGGATTTCGAGTCAGAGTCCTATTGTTATTGATTACTATTATTAACTGCGTGGTTGTGACAGCCAGAGGCTGAATATCTTTATAAACTGCGTGGTGTTTGTTTTTTTTATTTTTGTTATCATTCCAGCCGCCTGTGGCTGAAGTATATGTGATATGTAGAAAGTTTCATATTGTCCACCGTACAGAGGAGATGCTGCCGAAATTTCTTCGGACAGAGACTCCTCTGGGGCGTGACAATAAGTTCGGGTGAGCCCTATTCCGAATGGCTGAAGTCACCCAAGTGAGCAAAGTCGGAGCGAAAGATCCGGACCCAAGCGAGTGAAACCGGAGAGGAAGATCCGGACCAAAAAGTCAATTGAAAGTTGACTTTTGGGTCTGGGCGCTCGGACCTGGTCCAGACGCTCGAACTCTGGGTGCCCAGAACCCCTCCGGACGCCTGGACCTGAAATCTCAGCCAAACATGATGTGGCACGTCCCGTTGCGATGGGGATAAAATTATATCCCCCTCCAGACGATTGGAACCTTTCCAGGCGCCCCAACCAGGGCTATATATACAGCTCTGGTCCCAGTAGCTTAGAACAACACTTGAAAACGTTTCTATTTTGTTCTAGTACTTGTTTGTGAGTCGTCAACGCTGAAGGAGGCTTTGATAGTGAGCTTCAACTGCCTTGGATTAACAATCACCCGATTGCAAACCAAGTAACTTTTTTTGCGCCTCTTCTTTTTCTTTAATTAATTTGCATTACTTTTTATACAAGTGTTAGTTTAATAAAACTGTAAAGTTCGAGAAGGATTTTTGTTTCCTTTATTTTTATATAGGTCTATTCACCTCCTCTAACCGACTGTCAGGGGTCCTACAGTTATCATTTGCTTATCAGAATCCTTGTTTCCTTTTCCTAGATATTGGATCTTTTGCTTCGTTTTCCTTCCTTAGTTCTGATCCATATACTTATAGAAACCTACACATTACCTTTAAGGATTTTATAGTGAAATATGATATTTTGTTTGTGTTAGAATGTATACTAAAAGTCTAGTTTTTTGTATAAACATTTATTTTGAAATAAGAATCACATTGGTCAAATGTCTACATTTATATGCTAAATGTAGTTGTTCATTTAATTTATATTGAAGATAACATGGTGTGTGATGTCACACAGAAGATCATGTTATCAGTTCCTTATAAATTATAAATAATTGCTCACAACCAAGATGGAATCGGACAAACCATTGGAATGATTGTAGTGTAATTTGGTATTAGTTTATCTTGACTGTAAAAATATACTAGTACACTCTGAGTGTATTGAGCAGGACCATTTGAGATTGTTCTTTTTATACTAACTGTAAAAAAGAACAAGACCTCTGTTATTGTGAAAGTGCGTACTCTTAATCATGATATAATAACAAGCACGTATACTTAATATTTACTTCTTTAATTTATCAAAGGGTGAGATTTAGTTCGTTAAATCAATAGGTTCGATAAGTTGGAAAATGATATTATTTATATGGTGTGTTGTTGATTATAGAATGAAACTGTGTCTTAGTGATCTACGTTGGTGATGCCTCCTTGAGGAGCTCATAAGGATTATCATGTAAACCCTGCAGGTGGATTTAGTCGACATGACAATAAGGTTGAGTGGTACTACTCTTGGAGCTAAATATTAATTAAGTGAGTTGTCAGTAACTCATTTAATTAATGGACATTCGATATCTTAAACACATGGAGATTAGCGCACTCATGATAAGAAGGAGCTCATATTGTAATATGGGATTGGTGTGGTAGTGCAATAATAACTCTTTAGTGGTATGAGTTATTATTGATGAACTTGAGTTGAGTGTTCGAGGCGAACACGGGAAGCTCAAGCTCATCGGGAGACCAAAACCAATTCCTCCTCTCGGTCCCTATTGTAGTCTCTTATTTATAAAGTCTTATATCTACCCAAAGCCCAGCTGCTTACCCAAGCTTAGGGGCCGGCCAAGCCAAGCTTGAAGTCCAAGCTTAGTGGTCGGCCAAGCCAAGCTTGGAGCCCAAGACTAGGGCCGGCCAAGCCTTGCTTGGTGCCCAAGCAAGGGGTCGGCCATATAAGAAGAGAAAAGGAGATTTTATTAAAAATAAATTTTGATAAAATATTTCCTTTTATAGCCATTCATGAAGGGATTTAAAAGAGAAAATTTATTTTTAAAATTTCCTTTTATAGACATCCACATGGTTTTAAAAGAGAGTTTTAAAATTTTAAAATCTTTCCTTTTATAACTATCTACAAAAGATTAAAGAGAAATTTTATTTTTTTTAAAATTTTTTTTTCCTTATTTGTAGTTATCTATAATGCTTAAAAGATATATTTTAATTTTTGATAAAACTTTCCTTTTTTTATAACCATGATTTAAAAGGAGAAGTTTTAATTAATCTTTCCTTTTTGTAGTTGTCTACATGTTTTAAAAGAGAGAGATTAATTTTTAAACTTTTCTTTATTGCCATGCACAATAGGAAATTTAAAAGAGAGAGATTTTAATTGTTTTAAATCTTTCATTTTTTTGCTTTTGTGTGGCCGGCCATGTATTGTTTAAAAGGGAGTTTTAATTTTTTGTTTTAAAACTTTCCTTTTTAGTCATTGGCAACGATTAAAAGGAAGTTTTAATTTTATTTTAAAACTTTCCTTTTTTGCCTTGAGCAAGGATTATAAAAGAGAGGGAGAGGGAGCCTTCATGAATATACAACCTTAGTCTCCTCTCTCGATCCTTGTGTGGTCGACCCTTACTTCATCCCTTGCTCCTTGTTTTCTTTCTCTCAAGGCCGGTGGCACATCAAGAGGTTCCTTTTCCTTGGTGGCGGGCTACTTGGAAGAGAAGAAGAAGAGAAAGGAAGTTTCCTATTTTGGCATCCCTTGGTGGCTCGAAAGTCTTGGAGGAAAAGAAAGCTTGGGTGGATTTCATCTTGGTAGATCGTCACCCACACAACGTCCAAGAGAAAGAGAGGAATACAACAGAAGATCAAGAGGTCTATAAGTTACAAAGAAAGGTATAACTAGTTATTTGTTTTCGCATCATAACTAGTTCATGTTCTTTGTATAGATCTTGAAAAACTAAACACAAGAGGCTATCGATTTTATGCTATCATTTTTGTTATTGATTTTGTGTTTCGATTTCATGTTTCGATATTGTGCTTCTATTGAGGTCTCTGTAGTTAAACCTAGTTTATTGTAAGAAGTTAAATATCCGATTTCTTTGAAAGACTTTGTCTAGGAAGTGGTGGATGATCCCATACCCAAGAAGGCCTAGTGCCTCGCCATGTTTAACCAAGAAGCCAATCTTTGAAATAGATATTTAATTAACTTCTGTAATATGGTTTAACTTATGAAGAACACATCGATTAAACTTGGAGTAAGAATGTTAAGTTTCGTTTCCAATCAAAGTTTAACTTCTGAAGAGCAACTTGGATTAATAATGTTAAGCATCGTTTGCAATCCAAGTTAAACTTCAGTAGAGCACATGGGTAGCTAGGAAAAGTTCTGTGCTTGTACAAAATTTTTGTATAGGGGAACATAACGGAATCCAGGTGTAGCAACCAACAATTGGTATTAGAGCTAGGTTTTAGCCTCTGTGTGTTTGGTTTTTAGTTTAATTATGCACATGTCATACATAATTTAGGCATGATAATAGTAGGATGTGAAAATATATTAACTCTGTGGTTTCATGTATCCTAGATCCAACTATTATGACCATGTTGTGTTTGTGTGTGATTGGACCCTCAGACATGTCAAGGGCATTTTATGTATGTGCATGATTGTACTTATTAAATACAGCAGGAGCTGTATTAGTTTTTGGATTTTACATTTTTGTTCGATCTAGATTACATGTATATTCCTTCGTGGAATATAGGATCGATAAATGTAAACTTTTATTTTTGTCGCGGATCATATCCTTGCGAGGCGTGGTGCTATTTGAGGACCAGAGGCGTAACGAAAAAAAGGAAGAAAGATAGACACGACAACATGACCCGATGTCGGTGGCTAAAGATGACAGCAGCTAGGGTTGATGACACACAGAGGACAGCTATCGATAAAGGCCATAATAGTTGGAAAATTATTTTTCTTATTTATTGCCTTTTATGCTGTGTGTGCTTGTGTTTGTGTGCTTGTGTGCATGTTAAAATTCCTCGTTCTAAAGAAAATAAGTGGGAGAGGAATTTAATTAAATTTCACGGTCTCCATTACTGGTTTGTAAGTGATGCATTCAAACTTGTGCATTGGCTTTGAGTACCTTCCTCCACATCGATGAATTGTTTGTGGATCACTAGATCAAACTTCCTTAATGGATGATTATAGGAAATTATTTAGGATGTGTGTGATCTTCTCCATCTGAAAGGGCACAATCCTATTTAGTGGACTTAATATCAAGTAATGGTATATACTTAGACACATTTAATACTATCCTCCACATCGGAGTCACTGCTATTATTTGTGTGACCGAAGAAAAACCAACCATTAATTTGCCATAAAGCTAGGTAAAGCCCCTCTTACAAATGATTGAATTTGTATACATCCACACTATCGTGGCATACAGAATTCACGATGCTTGAGGTAATTTTATTTGTCATAAAGTTAGGTTGACAAAATAAAATTAATGGGTAAAACTTCCGCTTACAAATGATTGAATTTGTATACATCCACACTATCGTGGCATACAAAATTTATAGTGTTTGAGGTTATTTTATAAAATTAGGTTGACAAGATAATTAATGGGTAAAACACTCCTCTTATAAATGTTTGAATTTGTATACGTCCACACTATTATGACATACAAAATTCACGGTGCTTGAGGTGTTGGTAAATTTAAATGATATTATTTGAGGAATCAATATTTTTTAAAATTCTAAAGTTTTGATCAAATATTTGATTAAAGACAGACCAATTATTAATTTTATTTTTCATAAAATTAGGTTGACAAGATAATAAAATTAATGGATAAAATCTCCTCTTACAAATGTTTGAATTTGTATACGTCCACATTAACGTGACATACAAAATTCACGGTGTTTTGAGGTGTTGGTCTTGACCAAATATTTTGTGATTCTTAGGATTTCAAATGGTTTTCATCCCCTAGCTGTTATATTAGAGAATACACTTACAAGTCCCAATTATATTGATTGGAAACAAAAAAATAGACTGCCCTCTCAGAAATGAGAACAATAAAGGTGTATCTTATTCATTAGTTGTTGAAATATGTTTAGTGGTGTTATCTACCGGTACCTAGTGTGTAGATACGGGAGCCACTAATCATGTCTGCAATTCATTGCAGGGGTTCCAGGAAACTCGACGACTACATGAAGGAGAAATCACCGTCTACATGGGCAATGCTACGAAAGTGGCGGCTGTTGTAGTGGGAGATGTTTATTTATCTTTTCATAGGAATAAAATATTGATTTTGAGAAATTGTCTTTACGTACCAAGTTTTAGAAAGAACTTAATTTCAATTTCTAAACTATTTTAGGATGTATATTCTGTTTCTTTTGATGACAAAGTTGTTATCAAGAAGAATAGGAAAGATATCTGTTCTGATACGGTGGTTGACAATTTATATACTCTAAATCAAATAACTTGCACGATGCAACAAATAGAAATTAATAACACATATCCTAATTCTAAATAAGAGAAAACAATCTTCGAAAATGAACCAAACATATCTTTGGCATCTAAAGCTAGGTCATAACTTGAATAGGATTCAAAGGTTAATAGCCGATGGACTTTTGGGTTCATTGGAGGTGGAAAACTTTCCAACCCGCGAGTCTTGCTTGGAAGAAAAAAATGACCAATAGACCTTTTAAGGCTAAGGGGTATAGAGCCAAAGATGTGTTGAAATTGGTTCATTCTGATTTGTGTGGACCTATGACTATCCAGGCAAGAGGTGGTTTTGAATATTTCATCTCTTTTATAGATGACTATTCGAGATACGAGTACATTTACTTGATGTGCCGCAAGTCCAAGTGCTTTGATAAGTTCAAAGAGTACAAGGCTGATATGGAGAAACGTCATGGTAAAAGTATCAAAATACTACGATCTGATCGTGGTGGAGAGTACCTCTTAGGAGAGTTCAGGAGTTACGCATCAGAGGTCGTGATTCAATCCCAACTGTCTGCACCTGGTACACCTCAACAGCATGGTGTGGCAGAACGAAGGAATATGACTCTTATGAAAATGGTTAGATAATGATGAGTTATTCAAAATTACCAAATTTGTTTTAGGGATATGCTCTGGAAACAATAGTATACATTCTGAACATGGTACCTTCTAAGTCAGTACCCTCTACTCCCATAGAATTATGGAATGGGCATAAGCCTAGTCTAAAGCATATTCAGATTTGGGGTAGTCAACACATGTGCTGAAGGGAGGCATTGATAAGTTGGAATCACGAATAGAAGTTTACTTGTTTGTGGGTTATCCGAAAAGAACAAAAGGTGATTTATTTTATAGTCCTAAAGATCAGAAGGTCATTGTTAGCACCAATGCCCGATTTTTAGAAGAGGACTATGTAATGAACCACAAGCCCATGAGTAAAATTATTCTTGAAGAAATAAGAGAAGACACGTCTATTTTAGTACCAACAGTACAAGATGAGATACCACAAGAAACTGCAACACGTGTCACAAATGATGCACAATTATAAGTAGTGTCTTGTCATAGTGGGAGGGTTATTCAACAACCTGATAGATTCATGTTTTTGGGAGAGTTTTCGGATTTGATCCCTGGTAAACATGAACTCGATCCCTGCACATATGATGAAGCACTCCAAGATTAAGATGCATCATCTTGGCAAAGTGCAATGAACTCTGAAATAGAATCTATGTATTCTAATCAGGTTTGGGAGCTTATAGAACCACCAAATGGTGTAAAAGCCATTGGGTGGAAATGAGTCTACAAAAGAAAAAGAGGGATAGACGGGAAGGTGGAAACCTTCAAAGCAAAGCTTGTTGCAAAAGGGTATACTCAGAAAGAGGGAATCGATTATGAGGAAACCTTTTAGCCGGTAGCCATGCTTAAGTCTATCCGGATTCTTTTATCTATTGCTGCTCATATGCATTATGAGATTTGGAAAATGGATGTCAAGATAGCTTTCCTTAACGGAAGTCTTCAAGAAAACATCCATATGAAGTAACCAGAGGGGTTTATTGTAAAGGGCAAAGAGCATCTTGTATGTAAAGCTCAATCGGTCTATTTATGGACTGAAGCAAGCTTCAAGATCTTGGAACTTCCGGTTTAATGAAGTAATCCAGTCTTATGGATTTATTCAGTATCCGGATAAGTCTTATGTTTACAAAAAGTGCGACAGAAACATGGTGGTATTTTTTGTACTATACGTAGATGACATTTTGCTCATTGGCGACAATATCAAAGTGTTGTCAGACGTAAGGGTATGGTTGTCCAAACAATTTGATATGAAGGACTTGAGAGAATGTGGACATATTCTTGGGATCAAAGTAATAAGGGATTGCAAGAAAAGAATATTAACCTTATCCCAAGCTTCATACATCAATACTATCCTAAGCTCGTTTTAGCATGCAAAAACTCCAAGAAAGGTTTGTTAGAATGTATACTAAAAGTCTAGCTTTTTGTATTATTATTTTGAAATAAGAATCACATTGGTCAAATATCTACATTTATGCTAAGTGTAGTGGTCTATTTAATTTATATTATAGATAACATGGTGTTAGGTGACACACAAAAGATCATGTTGTCAGTTCCTTATAAATTATAAATAGTAGCTCACAACCAAGATGGAATGGGACAAACCATTGGAGTGGTTGTAGTGTAATTTGGTATTAGTTTATCTTGACTATAAAATTACACTAGTACACTATGAGTGTATTGAGTAGGACCATTTGAGGTAGTTTTCTTTTATACTGACTACATAAAAGAACAAAATCTCTGTTATTATGGAAGTACGTACTCTTAATCATGATATAATAACAAGCACGTATATTTAATATTTATTTCTTTAATTTATCAAAGGGTGAGATTTAGTTCGTTAAATCAATATGCCCGATAAGTTGAAAAATGATATTATTTATATGGTGTGTTGTTGATTATAGAATGAAACTGTGTCCTAGTAATCTAGGTTGATGATGTCCCCTTGAGGAGCTCATAAGGATTGTCATGTAAACCCTGCAGGTAGACTTAGTCCGACATGACAATAAGGTTGAGTGGTACTACTCTTGAAGCTAGATATTAATTAAGTGAGTTGTCAGTAACTCATTTAATTAGTGGACATTCGATATCATAAACACAGGAAGACTAACACACTCATGATAAGAAGGATCCCATATTGTAATATGGGATTGGTGCGGTAGTGCAATAATAACTCTTTAGTTGTATGAGTTATTATTGATAAACTTGAGTTGGGTGTTCGGGGTGAACAAAGGAAGCTCAAGCTCATCAGGAGACCAAAACCAATTCCTCCTCTCGGTCCATGTTGTAGCCTCTTATTTATAAAGCCTTATATCCACTTAAAGCCAAGCTTCTTACCCATCTTGTTGTGACCGGCCAAGCCAAGCTTGGAGCCCAAGCTAGGGTCGGCCAAGCCAAAGATTGGAGCCAAGTTATGGCCGGCCAAGCTTGGAGCCCAAGCTAGGTTGCTGACCATAATAAAATTAAAAGGGTATTTTAAACTTTAAAATCTTTCCTTTTGTGGAAGCCATGGTTTTAAAAAAGAGTTTTTAAATTTTAAAATCTTTCATTTTATATATTTCTACAAAGGATTAAGAGAGAGGTTCGATATCTTTCCTTATTTGTAGTTAAAAGGAAGATTTTAATTTTTGATAAAACTTTCCTTTTTTGTAACCATCCACATGTTTTTAAAAGAAAGATTTTAATTTATAAAATTTTTCTTTTATAACCATCAAGGGATTTAAAAGATATATTTTTTTTAATTTTTTACCGGAAACAAATAAGGAAGTTTTAATTTTATATTTAAAACTTTCCTTGTTTGGAGCACAAGTATAGGGCCGGCCATGACAAGCATTAAAGGAATTTTTAATTTTTTGTTTTTAAAACTTTCCTTTTTAGTCATTGGCAAGGAATATAAGGAAGTTTTAATTATATTTAGAACTTTTCTTTTTTTCCAAGACCAAGGATTATAAAAGAGATGGAGGGGTGTCTCATGAGATAACATATCTTCTATTCCTCCCTTCCAATCCCTTTGTGGCCGACCCTATTGCTTTTCTCTTCTCCTTTTGTTTTCTTCCTTGGGGGCCGACGACATCAAGTTTGGTGATCTCTTGGTGGCCGGTTGCTTGAAGGAGAAGAAGAAGAGAAGGAAGCTCTCTTGTCTAGCATCCCTTGAAGGTTAGTTGGTGGCCGAATCTAGGAAGAAAAGGAAGAAGCTTGGGTGGATTTCATCTTGGAAGATCGTCGTCCACACGACATCCAAGAGAAGGAGAGGAATACAGCAGAAGATCAAGAGGTCTATAAGCTACAAAAGGTATAACTAGTTATTAGTTTTCGCATCATAACTAGTTCATCTTTTGTATAGATCTTGAAAAATCAAACACAAGAGGTTATCGATTTTAAGTTATCATTTTTGTTATCAATTTTATTTTTTGATTTCATGTTTCGATAATGTGCTTCTATTGAGGTCTCTGTAGTTAAATTTAGTTTACTGTAAGAAGTTAAATATCTAATTTCTTTGAGAGACTTTGTCTAGGAAGTGGTTGATGATCCCATATCCAAGAAGGCCTAGTGCCTCGCCATGTTTAACCTGGAAGTTGATCTTTGAAATAGATATTTGATTAACTTTTGTAATATGGTTTAACTTAGGAAGATCACATCGGTTAAAGTTGGAGTAAAAATGTTAAGTATCGTTTACAATCCAAGTTTAACTTCTGAAAGATAATTTTGATTAATAATGTTAAGTATCGTTTGCAATCCAAATTTAACTTCAGTAGAGCACATGGGTAGCTAGGATAGTTCTATGCTTGTACAAATTTCTGTACAAGGGAACTAGAATGATATTCCGAATAGCAACCAACAATTGGTATCAGAGCTAGGTTATACCTCTGTGTATTTGGTATTTAGTTTAATTATGCACATGTTATACATATTTTAGGCAGGATAATAGTAGGATGTGCAAATAGATTAACTCTGTGGTTACAGGCTCCAACTATTATGGCCTATTGTGATTGTGTGTGATTGGACTCTCGGACATGTCGATGGCATTTTATGTGTGTGCATGATTGTATTTATTAAATACAACAGCAGTTGTGTTAGTTTTAGGATTTTACATTTTGTTTGATTTAGACTTTATGTACATTCCTTTGTGGAATATAGAATCGATATATGTAAAATTTTATTTTTGTCATGGATTGTATCCTTGCGAGGCGTGGTGCTATTTGAGGACCAGAGGCGCAGTAGAAAAGGAAGCTCGATGGGCGCGACGACATGAGCCCTAGGGCTGGCGGCTAGTTTAAATGACTGCTATGGCTGACAGCACACGGAGGACAGTGATGGAAGAGACCATAATAGTTGAAAAATTATTTTTCCATATTTATTGCTTCTATTTGCTGTGATGTGTGTGTGTGCATGTTAAAATCCTCATCTTAAATAACTAAGTGGGAGAGCGATTTATAAATAAATTCCACAGTCTCAATTACTGGTTTGTAAGTGATGCAAACAAACTTGCGCGTTGGCTCTCAGTGCCTTCCTCCACATCAGATGAGTTTGTTTGCGGATCACTAGATCAAACTTCCTTTATGAATGATTATAGGAAATTATTTAGGAGCGTGTGATCTTCTCCATTTGAAGGGGCACAATCCTATTTAATGGACTAAGTATCAAGTAATGGTATATACTTAGGCGCATTTAATAGTATCCTCCCCATCGGAGTCACTGCTAATATTTGTGTGACTGAAGGAATACCAACTATTAATTTTATTTGTCATAAAGTTAGGTTGACAAGAATAAAATTAATGGGTAAAACCTCCTCTTACAAATGTTTAATTTTGTATACGTCTACACTATCGTGGCATACAAAATTCATGGTGTTTTGAGGTGTTGGTGAATTTAAATAATGTTGTTTGAGAAATTAGTATTATTCTAAATTCTTAAGTTTTGACCGAAACTTATTTTGTGATTCTTAGGATGACTTTCAACTCACTTGCTATTATTATGAAAGAAAACAAACTTACTGGTCCCAATTACATAGATTGGAAAAGAAAATTGGGCATTGTCCTAACTGCTGAAGGCTATAAGTTTGTACCGTTAGAGGTTTGCCCTAATGAGCCTAATAGTGATTCTAATGAAAAGGAGATTGAGTATCATAAGAAATGGGTAAAGGCAGATGATATGGCACGGTGTTACATTTTGGCTTCTATGTCAAATGTGCTGCAACATCAGCATCAGTCCATGCCTACTGCCTATAACATGATGTACAATCTCAAGGAACTCTTCGGACACTAGAATCGGGCTACTAGGCAAGAGACTATGAGAAACTTAATGACAACCACCATGTCAGAGGGGACACCCGTAAGAGATCATATCCTCAAAATGATGGCTTAATTGAATGAGATACAAATCCTTGGAGCTGAAATCGATGGGGAAACCCAGGTCGATATTATTCTCCAAACGCTACCAAAAAGTTTTGAGCAGTTCCGCCTGAACTACAATATGAATAAAAGGATTTATTCATTTTGGGAACTACTGATAGAAAATGTTTACAGAAGGGCTATTTCGACATAATTCTCAAATCCACTTTGCTGAAAATGTTTCTACTTCTAAGTTGAAAGGCAAGAAGAAGAAGAAGAAGAAACAAGCTGGCTCGGCAAAGAAAGTGAATAGATCTCTAGGTACTGGACTAAAAGTAGGAGTGAAGAAGCTGAAGGGCAAGTGCTTCATTTGCAAGCAGTCTGAACATTGGAAGGCGGACTGCCCTCATAGGAAAAAGAACAATAAAGGTATATCTTATTCTCTAGCAGTTGAAACATGTTTAGTGGTGTTATCTACCAGTACCTGGTGTGTAGATACAGAAGCCACTGATCATGTCTGCAATACATTGCAGGGGTTCCAGGAATGTCGACAACTATATGAAGGAGAGATAACCGTCTACATGGGCAA
Organism: Zingiber officinale; assembly: GCF_018446385.1. Lineage (NCBI taxonomy): Eukaryota > Viridiplantae > Streptophyta > Magnoliopsida > Zingiberales > Zingiberaceae > Zingiber > Zingiber officinale. Next base: position 50,439,910 of record NC_056001.1, on the reverse strand, counting down.
TGCTACAAAAGTGGGGGCTGTTGCAGTGGGACATGTTTACTTATCATTTGATATGAATAGAACTTTGATTTTGAGAAATTGTCTTTATGTACCAAGTTTTAGAAAGAATTTAATTTTAGTTTCTAAACTGTTTTTGGATGGATATACTGTTTCTTTTGATGACAAAGAGATTATCAAGAAAAATAGGGTAGTTATCTGTTCTGGTACATTAGTTGGTAATTTGTATACTCTAAACCCAATAACTCCCACAAAGCAACAAATGGAAATTAATAACACATCCTCTAATTCTAATAAGAGAAAAGAACATTCAAAAATGAACCAAAAATATCTTTGGCATCTAAGACTTGGTTATATTAACTTGAGTAGGATTCAAAAGCTAATAGCCGATGGACTCTTGGGTTCATTAGTGTTGGAAAACTTTCCAACCTGTTAATCTTGCTTGGAAGGAAAAATGACTAAGAGACATTTTAAGGCCAAGGGGTATAGAGTAAAAGATGTGTTAAAATTGGTTCATTCTGATTTGTGTGGACCTATAACTATCCAGGCGAGAGGTGGTTTCAAATATTTTATCTATTTTATAGATGATTATTCGAGATATGGGTACATTTACTTGATACGCTATAAGTCTGAGTGCTTTGATAAGTTCAAAGAGTACAAGGCTGATGTGGAGAAACGTCATGGTAAAAGTATCAAGACACTACGGTCTGATCATGGTGACGAGTATCTCTTAGGAGAGTTTAGGAATTACTTATCAGAGGTTGGGATTCAATCCCAATTGTCTGCACCTGGTACACCCCAACAGAATGGTGTGGCAGAACGAAGGAATATGACTCTTATGGAAATAGTTAGATCGATGATGAGTTATTTAGAATTACCAAATTCGTTCTGGGGATATTCTTTAGAACGACAGTGTATATTTTAAACTTGGTACCTTCTAAATCATTACCCTCTACTCCCACGGAATTGTGGAATGGGCATAAGCCTAGTCTGAGTTATGTTCGGATTTGGGATAGTCCAGCACATATGTTGAAGGGAGATGCTAATAAGTTGGAATCTCGTACAGAAGTTTGCCTATTTATAGGTTATCTTAAAGGAACGAAATGTGGTTTATTTTATAGTCATAAAGATCAAAAGGTCATTATTAGCACTAATGCCCGGTTTTTAGAAGAGGACTACGTAATAAACCATAAGCCCATGAGTGAAATTGTTCTAGAAGAAATGTGAGAGGACACATCTACTTTAGTACCAACAGTGCAAGATGAAATATCACAAGAAATTGCAACACGTATCATAAATGATACACAACTCAGACAGTGTCTCGTCATAGTGGGAGGGTTGTTAGGCAAACTGAAAGATTCATGTTTTTGGGAGAGTCTTCGGACTTGATCCTAGGTATACATGAACCTGATCCCTAAACATATGATGAAGCACTTTAAGATAAAGATGCAGCATCTTGGCAAAGAGCAATGAATTCAAAAATAGAATCTATGTATTCTAACAAAGTCTGGGAGCTAGTAGAACCATCAAATGGTGTAAAAGCTATTGGATGTAAATGGATCTATAAAAGAAAAGGAGGGACAGACGGGAAGGTGAAAACCTTCAAAGCAAGGCTTGTTGCGAAAGGGTATACTCAGAAAGAGGGAATCGATTATAAGGAAACTCTTTCGCCAGTAGCTATGCTTATGTCTATTCGGATACTCTTATCTATTGCTGCTCATATGAATTATGAGGTTTGGCAAATGAATATCAAGACAACTTTCCTTAACGGAAGTCTTGAAGAAAACATCCATATGAAGCAACCAGAGGGGTTTATTGCAAACGACAAAGAGCATCTTGTATGTAAGCTCAATCGGTCTATTTATGGATTGAAGCAAGCTTCAAAATCTTGGAACATCCGGTTTAATGAAGTAAGCCAGTCTTATGGATTTATTCAGTGTCCGGATGAGTCTTGTGTATACAAGAAGTGTGACTGAAACGTGGTGGTATTTCTTGTACTATACGTAGATGACATTTTGTTAATTGGCAACAATGTCAAACTGTTGTTAAAAGTAAGGGTATGGTTACCCAAGAAATTCAATATGAAGAACTTGAGAGAATGCAGACATATTCTTGGGATCTAAGTAATAAGGGATTGCAAGAAAAGAATATTGTGATTATCCCAAGCTTCATATATCAATACTATCCTAGCTTGTTTTAGCATGCAAAACTCCAAGAAAGGTTTTCTACCATTTCGGCATGGAGTATCTTTATCTAAAGAGATGTCTCCTAAGACATCAAAAGAGATAGAGGAAATGAAGACAGTTTCTTATGCTTCAGCTGTAGGAAGCCTAATGTATGCAATGTTATACACGAGACCGGATATCTATTTTGCCATGGGCATGGTTAGCAGATATCAAAATAATCCAGGACAGGGACATTGGACTACCGTAAAGTATATATTAAAGTACCTGAGAATGACTAGAGATTATATGCTGGTTTACCAAGCAGATGATTTACTCCCTGTGGGTTACACGGATTCTGATTTCCAATCAGATAGGGACAATAGTAAATCTATCTCAGGTTATGTGTTTACTTTAGGAGGTGGAGTCATAGCATGGAGGAGGTTAAGCAGAAATGCGTTTCAGACTCAACCATGGAAGCTCAGTATGTGGCTGCCTCTATGGAAGCCAAAGAAGCTGTATGGCTCAGGAAATTTTTAATAGACTTAGATGTGATTCCTAGTTTTCTAAAAATCATCACAATTTATTGTGATAATAGTGGTACAGTAGTAAACTTGAAGGAACCACGAGCCCATAAGGTGAGTAAACATATTGAGCGCAAGTACCACCTGATACGAGACATTGTAAAGCGAGGAGAAGTTGTTGTCACCAAGATTGCATCAGCAGATAAGCTGGCAGATGCTTTCACTAAGGCCCTTCTGGCGAAAACTTTTGATTGACATGTTGAGGGGATGAGAATCTGATGTATGGCAGCATAGTCTTTTAGTATAAGTGAGAGATTGTTAGAATGCATACTAAAAGTTTTACTTTTTGTATTAACATTTATTTTGAAATAAGAATCACATTGATCAAATGTCTATATTTATGTTAAGTATAGTTGTCCATTTAATTTATATTGTAGATAACATGGTGTGAGGTGACACACAGAAGATCATGTTGTCAGTTCCTTATAAATTATAAATAGTAGCTCACAACCAAGATGGAATGGGACAAACCATTGAAGTGGTTGTAATGTAATTTGGTATTAGTTTATCTTGATTATAAAATTACACTAGTACACTATGAGTGTATTGAGCAGGACCATTTGAGGTAGTTTCCTTTTATACTGACTACATAAAAGAACAAAATCTCTGTTATTATAGAACTGCATACTCTTAATCATGATATAATAACAATCACGTATATTTAATATTTATTTCTTTAATTTATCAAAGGGTGAGATTCAATTCATTAAATCAATAGGCCCGATAAGTTGAGAAAATGATATTATTTATATGGTGTGTTGTTGATTATACTGTGTCCTAGTAATCTAGGTTGATGATGTCCCCTTGAGGATCTCATAAGGATTGTCATGTAAACCCTGTAGGTGGACTTAGTCCGACATGACAATAAGGTTGAGTGGTACTACTTTTGGAGCTAGATATTAATTAAGTGAGTTGTCAGTAACTCATTTAATTAGTGGGCATTCGATATCTTGAACACAGGGAGACTAACGCACTCATGATAAGGAGTCCATATTGTAATATGAGATTGGTGTGGTAGTGCAATAATAACTCTTTAGTGGTATGAGTTATTATTGATGAACTTGAGTTGGGTGTTCGGGGCGAACATGAGAAGCTCAAGCTCATCGGGAGACCAAAACCAATTCCTCCTCTTGGTCCCTGTTGTAGCCTCTTATTTATAAAGCCTTATATCCACTTAAAGTCAAGCTTCTTACTCATCTTGTTGTGGCCGGCCAAGCCAAGCTTGGAGCCCATGCTAGGGTCGGCCAAGCCAAAGATTGGAGCCAAGTTATGGCCGGCCAAACTTAGAGCCCAAGTTAGGTGGTCGACCACATTAAAATTAAAAGGGTATTTTAAACTTTAAAATCTTTCCTTTTGTGAAAGCCATGATTTTAAAAGAGAGTTTTTAAATTTTAAAATCTTTCCTTTTATAGCTTTCGACTAAGGATTAAGAGAGAGGTTTGATATCTTTCCTTATTTGTAGTTAAAAGGAAGATTTTAATTTTTAATAAAACTTTCCTTTTTTGTAACCATCGACATGTTTTTTAAAAGAGATATTTTAATTTATAAAATTTTCCTCTTATAACCATCAAGGGATTTAAAAGAGATTTTTTTTTTAATTTCTTATCGAAAAAATAAGAGTTTTAACTTTATGTTTAAAACTTTCCTTGTTTGAAGCACAAGTATATTGCCGACCATGACAAGCATTAAAGGAAGTTAAAATTTTTTTTTTTAAAACTTTCCTTTTTAGTCATTGGCAAGGAATATAAGGAAGTTTTAATTATGTTTAAAACTTTCCTTTTTTGCCAAGGCCAAAGATTATAAAAGAGATGGAGGGGTGCTCATGAGATAACATATCTTCTATTCCTCTCTTCCAATCCCTTGGTGGTCGGCCCTATTCCTTTTCTCTTCTCCTTTTGTTTTCTTCTTTGGAGGCCGGCGGCATCAAGTTTGGTGATCTCTTGGTGGCCGGTTGCTTGAAGGAGTAGAAGAAGAGAAGGAAGCTCTCTTGTCTAGCATCCCTTGAAGGTTAGTTGGTGGCCGAATCTAGGAAGAAAAGGAAGAAGCTTGGGTGGATTTCATCTTGGAAGATCGTCGCCCACACGACGTCCAAGAGAAGGAGAGGAATACAACAGAAGATCAAGAGGTCTATAAGCTACAAAAGGTATAACTAGTTATTAGTTTCCGCATCATAACTAGTTCATCTTTTGTATAGATTTTGAAAAATAAAACAAAAGAGGTTATCGATTTTAAGTTATCATTTTTGTTATCAATTTTATTTTTCGATTTCATATTTCGATAATGTGCTTCTATTGAGGTCTCTGTAGTTAAATCTAGTTTACTGTAAGAAGTTAAATATCCTATTTCTTTGAGAGACTTTGTTTAGGAAGTGGTGGATGATCCCATATCCAAGAAGGCCTAGTGCCTCGCCATGTTTAACCTGGAAGCCGATCTTTGAAATAGATATTTGATTATCTTTTGTAATATGGTTTAACTTAGGAAGATCACATCGGTTAAACTTGGAGTAAAAATGTTAAGTATCGTTTCCAATCCAAGTTTAACTTCTGAAGGAAAATTTGGATTAATAATGTTAAGCATCGTTTGCAATCCAAATTTAACTTCAGTAGAGCACATGGGTAGCTAGGATAGTTCTATGCTTGTACAAATTTTTGTACAAGGGAACTAGAATGGTATTTTGAGTAGCAACCAACAAGGTTTTCTACCTTTTCGGCATGGAATATTCTTATCTAAAGAGATGTCTTCTAAGACATTAAAGGAGATAGAGGACATGAAGGCAGTTCCTTATGCTTCGGCTGTAGGAAGCCTAATGTATGCAATGCTATGTATGAGACCGAAAATCTCTTTTACCGTGGGCATGGTTAGCAGATATCAAATACAAACAATGCAAGTTAATGATTCTCGTCAAAACTCTGAACGTGAGTCATTGGGAGAAGAGGTGAATCCTTTTCACAATAGAGGAAGTGGTCCTGAGTCTCCTTGGCAAAGACAAATTGATCGTCGTTCCAGGCGTTTGAATGAGATGAAGGTGAATGTTCCAGAGTTCGTGGGGAAAATGGATCCCAAGGAATTCCTTGATTGGTTGCTTACTATCGAACGAGTGTTCGAATATGAAGACTTTTCTGAAGAGAAGAGGGTGAAAACGGCAACCCTCAAGCTTCGTAAATATACGATCTTGTGGTGGGAAAATCTTAATCATCAACGTCGTCGAGAAGGAAAAAGCAAAATCCGTACATGGGAGAAGATGCGACGGGAACTCCGCAAAAGATTTTTGCCGGTAAATTATCGTCAAGATTTATTTCTCCAGTACCATGATTTGAAACAAGGAGATCGTAGCGTTGAAGAATACTGATAATTAGCATTTTAATGTAATATTTTAGCTCTCATACTTAGCATTTTTATCCTCTCATTCACTTAAATACTGCTTAATATTATGATTCATGAGTTAGGATATATTTATGAGCTTTTTATACTCTTTCCCTAATTTTTCTATTATTTCATGATTTTTGTAGGGAATTAAAGAGGAGCCATAGACATGAGTGGAGACAAATTAATTGGACCCAATGCTAAGGTTGAGCATGAGCTAATTTGAAGAGATTGACTCATTTCATTCCAATTTGGATCAAGAAAGAAGTAGAGCTCCACTCTTCAAGCTCAATCACAAAAGCCCAACTCATCCAATTTGGAGCCCAATTTTGAACCCTATTCTTAATGGATCCGGATTCCATTCCTAATGGATCTATTTTCTCCATCCAAATCCAACCCATTAAGAAACCTCTCCCTATACTCATGTGATGGCACAGTGGAAGGGGGGACCTCTCTGTTCGCATCTCCTCTCGCGACTTCTCACTGAGCTAGGGCTCGTGCAGCCACTCCTTCGTCTCCTCCTCCTTCACCAACAGCTGGCGGCCACCTTTGCTTATCCATCGCCGCTAGCCAGAGCTTGTCCCTCCATCATCTGTGATTTCCATTTCCCTTCCCTACTCGGATTTCTTCTCAGACGACGAAGTTGGCGGTGAAGATATCGATAGCAGCTGGCGTTCTACCTCCGACCATCTGGAAATCTCACCGGAGGGGTTCTCCGGTGCGTATTTTTCTTACACTCCCGAACCTCCACAACTCCTCCCCTGCTAGAAATGGTGAAGAAGGCAGCGGGATTCATCTTCATCTCATCGGGAAGATGTTTTTATGCAAAGACTCTATCCGAGTGGTTCTTGGGTGGAGGATTCGCATTATCAAGTGGAAACTCTAGTTCTCGTCGGTTCTTCATAGCCAACTATCGAAGCTTGGAGTTCATTCTTCGGCCTTCTTGTGTGACAGCAGGGGAGGATAGAAGAGAAGAAGCTTGCACCCACTTCCTTCATCCGATCAGTTCATCATCCGTTCTTCCAACAGAGTAGCCCACATTCGAACTCCATCACAGCTATACAAAGCAAGCTCGGTTCATTTTAGTTTGATATGTGATTTGATGATCTACTTTGTTGATGTTTGATTGTTTGCTTGTGTTCATGTTTTAGTGCTGGTATGAATTCATTATTGGTTGAATTGTAATTGACTTGAATTCTCCCATATTTTAGTGCACGTACTAATGCTATTTTGATTCATGCTCGTGAAGTGTTCGACAAAATGTTTCTTCCAACAGTAGGTTTAAATTTGTGCGCGCACTTTATTTCACTTAATGTTTGCTTGTCTTGTCTTTTGCAATTGCTATAAGTTTTGTTCTTCGTTTGAATGCAATTAGGCTAGGGTAGATTAGCTTTCTTTAATACTCTAAGTTACATTCCATGCTTAGTTTCATTATTTGTTTACTCTATGTTGTCTTTAATTTCCTTGCAATCATAGTTTAAGTTAGACTAGGTTTTCTTATTTGCATCGTCTTTCATTTACTAGGTTAGGTTCATTTAATGTTTTTCTATTTCATTCCTTAGATTAATTCCGTTAATGGTGAAATCATAGCATAGAGTGACAATGCACTATGAGATCACTACTAATGGATAGATAGGATGTCTTTCATTAATTAGGATTAGATTTCATACTTGCTTTGCTCTTTTTTTTCTTAGGTTTAATTTCATACTTGTTTTGTTATTTCATATCGTAGTTCAAAATTCAAAACCCAAAACCCCAGTTTCATATAAAAATCAAAAAACCATAACTAATCCTGAAGTTATCACTCTATCGTTACATTCTTTGGGAGACGACCCGAATCATCTCTATATTACTTTAGTGTAGAGGGGTTTAGTAAACTTTAATTGTAATTTGATAAGCTCCCGTAGCACGACACTCGAGCTCACATTAAATTTTGGCGACATCGCCGGGGATATTATAGTGGTGTTTGATAATTTTAGGATTGCTTTCTTATTTTTCTACAAAAATTTCTAAAAAAAAATTGTTAAATGCTTTAATGTTCATAGATTCATGTGTTTGATATCATATACTCCTGTGTCTTCTAATCTTGTCTGTTAGTGTTTCAGTGTAAGACCAGGACAATTCTTTCAGTTCAACTTGGATCTTTATTCTCAGCAATTTGGAAGCTGCAATGAATATCACAATTTGGATACTGGGCAAGTGAGACACATATGTACTAATTGTGGCAGTCCTTCTCATCCAGTTGCTATATGTCATCTCATTCAAAAGACTGCTAGATTTCCTATGGAACCCCAGTATTTCCAACATCAATATCAACAGGCATATGATCTAGCTCCTAGTACCTATACTCATGACTAGGGTAATTATTCGACTCAGTACTTTCAACCCCAGATTCCAGAGCAGCATGGATACTTCCAATCCCAATGCTATCAACCCCAACTAATTCTTGAACAATATGGAAATACATGGCAACATGCTATTGATCATCCTCAGTGTTACAATTCAGACTGGATGGACCATCCAAATTTTATGCACGGGAACACGCAGCAACAATTGAATCAATCTTTTTCAGCATATCAGATGCCACAAGGATTTCAGGATGATTCTATGCCCACATGGTCACATTCGGTCCAGCAGATTGAACCAGCTCCTTGGGGGACATTTCAAGAAAGCACTGAAGAAGTTCATGCCCCTAATCAATCAATATTTCAAGATTTGAAGGATGTAATGTAGCAGATGCAGCAACAATAAGAGGCATATATTCAGTCTCAACAAAGAAATGAAGCATCACTACAAAATTGTCAGATGTATCTAGATCAAATTGCAGTATCCATCAGCCAGCGACAAGCACAACTATCTAGTGAAGAGATGGATTATAGAGCTTGTGACAACTTTGATTCTAATCCTAAAGCTCTACAGGACTCCTCTAATTTTGTGTGTTGTGATGATATAGTTGTAGTTGATCCTAACTCTAATGATAATATTGTTGTTGTAGATACTGTTGATGCAGGTGTTGTTGGTGATATTGAGGAGCTAGCTGAGCCTGATTATACATTTGTTGATAAGGAAAGTGTAGGGGATTGCAAATTGGAAGAAATGCCTCAAGAATCACCTATTTTTATTGGACCATCACTTGAACCAGATGTGGATGATGAGAGTGTAGGGACTTGTGCTATGGAGGCAGAGCCCCAAGAATAACTTATTTTTGATGCACCACCAGAGTCTGAGCTATTACTTGATGAAGAGGAGGTCACATCCACTGTTCTAGAACCTCCAAGTACATTTCAGTACAGTAAGGTTAATATTTCTTGTGATCTTTTAGAGAATTCCATAGAGGTTCCAAATATTGATTTTATTGGATGTGACTCATATTTGGATTCATGCTTGTTTAAGTTTGATATTGTTTCAGCTCTTCCTTACCCCACATGCGTGTGGAAGGTGCATTCTATCCTTGGCCTTGCAAGTTTTTACAGGCCCTTGGATTGGATACTTTTACTAAACCACCTCCAGCCGGCAGGAACTAAAGAGAAAATGGTGGAAGAAGCAATTCTCTCCTTAGCTCGGATCACTCCATTTCCGGGTTGGATGCTCAAATTGAATCTTCTTCAACCACCGGGATGGATTGTTTATCAAGTTGTTCCCTTTCCTACATGGATTCTACTTCTAAACCTTCTTCAACCACCAGGAATAAAGGGGAGTTCGTTCCTTTTCCTTCCTTTTCTTGCTTTCCTTTATCTTTATACTTGCATGTTTGTTTGTAAACATGCTTGGCTTTCATACTTTGTGTTTTTGTTTTGCATTTTGTTTGGTCTTGTTTATACCTTGCTTGATTTTGAGTCATATCTCCCTAGATGTCCCTTTATAATGCTTTGAGAATCGAAAAAAGATAGTTAAGTTTGACTATCAAGTTTTGGTTTCTTTGGTATGGTTGGGTACATTAATTGCATTAGTCATTTGTTGTGGTGATGGACTCTATCTTGTCAGATTATGCATGATATTTTGTTATTCACCTAGTGAGGTTTTTTCCACACTTATCCTTAATCCTCTTGTGTGTGGTAGCACTTGTGATACTTGACACTCTAGAACTTGCTTTGATTCTTTTTGAAATTATAGTAACATAAGCTTGCATGAATATGATAGAGGTAAATTTTCTTATTCATCTCTTAGTTGTTCCTATACTTTGTTGTTCTTACTAGTAAGCATTTCACATATTGCTTTCATGTTTCATTGTACTTCCTTTTTCATATCTTCTCATTGGCATTATATTTTCATTATCATTATCATTGTACTTCCCTTGTCATATCTTCTCATTGTCGTTATATTTTCACTAACATATCTTTATCGATTCATTCTTTCCTTGGTCATGTGATGAGAGCGTTGGGTGATTGCATGAAGAGTTACATTTTCTTTGGCATATCTTTATTGTTTTTTTTAGCCCCCTATTGTTGAGTTTTAGAGAATATCATTATTTGTTATATTGTCCGAGACAGACAAGTTTAAGTGTGGGGGAGGCAAATATGTATGGGCGAATGCTTGTTGAAAAAAAAATCTCTCTATGCTTGTTGAAAAAAAAAAGAAAAGAAAAAAATAAAGAAAAGAAAATAACAAAGAAGGAAAAAAAAGTTGAAAAAAGTATAAAAAGAGAGGAAAAAAAAAGTTCTCAAGCATTTGTTATTTTGTTAGTAATGAACAAGAAGAAATATCTCCATGGAAAGATTGATGTATATCCATTTAACATTATTATTGAGAGATTCTCATGAGTTAAGTTGTTAATACATATATGCATTTTGGAGATGTTATAGTGGTTGATGTATATCACATTGAGAATGTGCAAGGAGAGTTGAGTGTTGGATGTTTGAGTGAGTTTTTAGCATATTATTTGATTGTATTCTTCATGTTGATTACCCCAATGCTGTCATATTCTCTTTGAATTCCTTTGTTGTCTATCCTTCTTGTTCTATTGTTTACATTTGTGGTTTTATTATTATTCATGACAAGTCCTCTTGATTTGTGCGCACTTATGTTTACATTAGTGGAGAAGTAGAAAATAAGCAAGCATATGGTAGTGCAATGTCATGAGTTGCTTTAGAGAGAGCTCCACTTTCATGTCTATATTTATGTGAGCATTAGTGTATATATTGTCCTTATGAGGTTTTATCATGCTTAGTCTATTCAAGTTGATTGAAATTACCATGCTTGTTGACTTTTGTGAGAATTGGAACCATGAATACCTTGATTCTTAAAACTTGATGATCCTAAGTAACTTTCTTTTACTAATTTCAAAGTATTGTTAGGGAATTGATAGGGAGATAAGTTTTTGGTTGCTTCCTAGTTTTATTTCATTTGCCCGAGACGTGCAAGAATAAGTGTGGGGGAATTGATAATTAGCATTTTTATGTAATATTTTAACTCTCATACTTAGCATTTTTATCCTCTCATTCACTTAAATCTTGCTTAATATTATGATTCATGAGTTGAGATATATTTATGAGCTTTTTATGCTCTTTCCCTAATTTTGCTATTATTTCATGATTTTTGTAGGGAATTAAAGAGGAGCCATAGACATGAGTGGAGTCAAATTAATTGGACCCAATGTTAAGGTTGAGCATGAGCTAATTTGAAGAGCTTGACTCATTTCATTCCAATTTGGATCAATAAAGAAGTAGAGCTCCACTCTTCAAGCTCAATCACAAAAGCCCAACTCATCCAATTTGGAGCCCAATTTTGAACCCTATTCTTAATGCATCAGGATTCCATTCCTAATGGATCTATTTTCTCCATCCAAATCTGACCCGTTAAGAAACCTCTCCCTATACTCACGCGACGGCACAGTGGAAGGGGGACCTCTCTGTTCGCATCTCCTCTCGCGACTTCTCACTGAGCTAGGACTCATGCAGCCACTCCTTCGTCTCCTCCTCCTTCACCAACAGTCGACGACCACCTCTGCTCATCCATCGTCGTCAGCCGAAGCTTGTCCCTCCATCATGTATGATTTCCATTTCCCTTCCCTACTCGAACTTCTTCTCAGACGACAAAGTTGGTGGTGAAGATATCGATAGCAGCTGGCGTTCTACCTTCGACCATATGGAAATCTCACCAGAGGGGTTCTCCGGTGTGTATTTTTCTTACACTCCCAAACCTCCACAACTCCTCCCCTGCTGGAAACAGTGAAGAAGGAAGCGGGATTCATCTTCATCTCATCAAGAAGAGGTTTTTATGCAAAGACTCCATCCGAGTGGTTCTTGGGTGGAGGATTCACATTATCAAGTGGAAACTCCAGTTCTCGTCGGTTCTTCATAGCCAACTACCGAAGCTTGGAGTTCATTCTTTGGCCTTCTTGTGTGACAACAGGGGAGGATAGAAGAGAAGAAGATTGCACCCACTTCCTTCATCCGATCAGTTCATCATCCGTTCTTCCAACAGAGTAGCCCACATTCGAACTCCATCACAGCTATACAAAGCAAGCTTGGTTCATTTTAGTTTGATATGTGATTTGATGATCTACTTTGTTGATGTTTGATTGTTTGATTGTGTTCATGTTTTAGTGCTGGTATGAATTCATTATTGGTTGAATTGTAATTGACTTGAATTCTCCCATGTTTTAGTGCACGTACTAATGCTATTTTGATTCATGCTCGTGAAGTGTTCGACAAAATGTTTCTTCCAACAGTAGGTTTAAATTCGTGCACTTTATTTCACTTAATGTTTGCTTGTCTTGTCTTTTGCAATTTCTATAAGTTTTGTTCTTCGTTTGAATGCAATTAGGCTAGGGTAGATTAGCTTTCTTTAATACTCTAAGTTACATTCCATGCTTAGTTTCATTATTTGTTTACTCTATGTTGTCTTTAATTTCCTTGCAATCATAGTTTAAGTTAGACTAGGTTTTCTTATTTGCATCGTCTTTCATTTACTAGGTTAGGTTCATTTAATGTTTTTCTATTTCATTCCTTAGATTAATTCCGTTAATGGTGAAATCGTAGCATAGAGTGGCAATGCGCTATGAGATCATTACTAATGGATAGATAGGATGTCTTTCATTAATTAGGATTAGATTTCATACTTTCTTTGCTCTTTTGTTTCTTAGGTTTAATTTCATACTTGTTTTGTTATTTCATATCATAGTTCAAAATTCAAAACTCAAACCCCCAGTTTCATATAAAAATCCAAAAATCATAACCAATCCTGAAGTTATCACCCTTTGTTACATTCTTTGGGAGACGACCTGAGTCATCTCTATACTACTTTAGTGTAAAGGGCTTCGGTAAACTTTAATTGTAATTTGATAAGCTCCCGTAGCACGACACTCGAGCTCACATCAAATACACTTATGAGTTCGGACAATTGAAGCTACGTTGTGATGTTACAGAACAAGAGGAACAAACAATCGCTCGCTACCTCAGAAGACTAAAAGGTATTATTTCCGATGCAGTTGAACTTCAATCATATTGGTCTTTCGTTGATGTATGTAAAGCAGTTATCAAAGAAGTGCTCCCATAAATCTTTTGCGAAGGCATCATTCAACAAAGGGAGTTCGTTGCCTAAACGTGACCTTCCGATTCCCTCTTCTGCAAACAAAGGGAAGGGGAAGGTAGAGGCATTTTCCTTGGAAGTGAGTCGTGCTCAGAAGTGTTTTAAATGTCAAGGTTTTGGTCATATGGCAGCCGAATGTCCCACCAGACGCACTGTTATTATTCGCGAAGTTGTCAAAGAAGAGGAAGCCACAACATTTGAAAATCCATTGTGGGATGAAGACATCGAAGAGATAGAAGAAGTCACAGATGAAGGTACATTATTGGTGCTACAAAGGACTCTTAATACCAATGCAATATCTCAGGAGGAAGATCAACGGGAGCGAATTTTTTAAACTCGTTGCACAGTGTCTGGGGAGGTATGCAATATTATAATCTACGGAGGAAGTTGTACCAGTGTTGTTTCCACAACCATGATAGAGAAGTTGTAGCTACCCATGACGATCCATCCTCATCCTTATAAACTCTAGTGGTTGAGTCAAGATCAAGAAGTTCGAGTCACAAAACAAGCCCTCATATCCTTCTCAATTGGCACCCATTATAAGGACGAGGTAACTTGTGATGTTGTTCCAATGGATGTTTATCATCTTCTACTCGGTAGCCTGTGGCAGTTTGATCAGCGTGTCATCCATGATGGTTTTCGAAATACCTATTCCTTTGTTCTGGATCGAAAGAAGATTATTCTGATGCCGATAGCACCTGGAAAAGTTGGGTTGTCTGCTATCTCTTCCAAGCCCACACTTCTCACTGATAAAGCAACGGTTTGTGCTATTCTAGTAAAATCAGAACTATTTTATTTTTTGATGATTATCGAAGTTGCTAACAGCACCGAAGAATCTTTGCATCCCCTTGTCCATAAGCTCTTAGAGGAGTTTAATGATGTCTTTCCAGAAGAATGCCCAGAGGACTGTTGGTTGCTACTAGAAATATCGTACTGGTTCCCCTATACAAAAATTTTATACAATTCCTGAATCTTTCCTAACAACCTATTGTGTTCTTTAGAAATTAAATTCGGAATCGCAAACAGAACTTAACATTATTGATTCCAAATTTAACTTATCTGTTCTTAGAGGTTTAGACTTGGATCGCAAACGATACTTAACATTATTGATCCAAATCCACCCAATTTACAAATTCATTTAAATATTTATTTCAGAGATCGGCTCCCAGGTCAAACATAGCGTGACACTTTACCTTCTTGGGTATGGGAACATCCACCACTGCCTCCACAAATCCTTTCCACGAAATTCAATATTTAATCTCCTTATAGTAACCCTAGGTTTAACCATTAAGAATAATCGAATCACAAGATCTAAAAACAAAAGAAACATAAAATTGAATCGTAAATTTGAAACCTAGAATCATAAGCATCTTGTGTTTGGTATTTCAAAATCTATACAAAGAAAACTTGTATGATGCGGAATAAAACTACTAGTTATACCTATCTTTGTATGCAACAACATCTTGATCTTCTATTGTATTCCTCTTCTTTTCTTGGGCGTCGTGTGGGTGACGATCTACCAAGAAGAAAACCACCAAAGCCTTCCTTGCTTCCAAGTTTCGACCACCACCACAATACTCCAAGGGATGCTAGAAAACAATGTCTCCTTCCTCTACTTCTTCACCTCCAAGCTACCGGCCATCAAGTGCTCCATAAAGGAAGATGCCGCCGGCCACAATGAAGAAGAAAAAGAGAAGAGATACGGCCGGCCACCAAGGATGGAGGAGAGAAACAATAGAATAGGTTGTGTGTCTCATGAAGGCATCCTCTCCCCTCTTTTATATTCCTTGGTGAATCCAAAAAAGGAAAGTTTTATAACAAAAATAAAACTTCCTTTAATAACTCTATATTGGCCAGCCACCTCTAGTAAAACCAAACAAGGAAAGATTTTAAACAAAAATTAAAATCTCTCTTTTATAAATCTCTTTTATGGTTGGCTATAAAAGGAATATTTTATAAATTAAAATTTCTCTCTTTTAAATCCTTTTATGGATATCTATAAAAGATAAGAGATAAAAATAAAACTCCTTTTATATCATGGTTACAAAAAGGAAAATTTTGTCAAAAAATTAAAATCTTTCTTTCACATTATAGATAACTACAAATAAGAAAAGATATCTAATCTCTCTTTTAATCCTTTGTAGAAAATCCATAAAAGGAAAGATTTTAAAATTTAAAACTCTCTTTTAAAACCATGTGGATGAAAACATAAAAGGAAAGATTTTATCAAAATTTTATTTTTAATAAAATCTCTCTTCCCTTTTCACACTTGGCCGGCCCCTTGCTCAAGCAAGGCTTGGCCGACCCTAGCTCAAGCACCAAGCTTGGCTTGGCCGACCCCTTGCTTGGGCTCCAAGCAAGGATAGGGGTCGGCCCCTAGCATGGGCTAAGAGGCTAGGCTTTGGGTGGATAAAAGGCTATATATAAGAGGCTATAATAACGACCGAGAGGAGGAATTGGTTATGTTCTCCCGATGAACTTGAGCTTCCCGTGTTCACCCCGAACACCCAACTCAAGTTCATCAATAATAACTCATACCACTAAAGAGCTATTATTGAACTACCGCACCAATCTCAAATTACATTTTGGGCTCCTTCTTATCATGAGTGTGTTAGTCTTCCTGTGTTTAAGATATTGAATGACCACTAATTTAAATGAGTTACTGACAACTCACTTTAATTAATATCTAATTCCAAGAGTAGTACCACTCAACCTTATTGTCATATCGAACTAGGTCCACTTGTAGGGTTTACATGACAATCCTTATGAGCTCCTCTTGGGGACATCATCAACCTAGATTCCTAGGACACAATTTCCTTCTATAATCAACAACACACACTATAAATAATATTATTTCTCAACTTATCAGGCCTATTGATTTATCAAACTAATCGCACCCTTTGATAAATTAAAGAAATAAATATTAAGTATATGTGCTTGTTATTATATTAGGATTAAGAGCACACACTTCCATAATAACAGAGGTCTTATTCTTTTATATAGTCAGTATAAAAAGAAACTACCTCAAATGGTCCTGCTCAATACACTCATAGTGTACTAGTGTAATTTTATAGTCAAGATAAACTAATACCAAATTACACTACGACTATTCCAATGGTTTGTTCCTATCCATTTTAGTCATGAGCTACTGTTTATAATTTATAAGGGACTGATAGCATGATCTTCTGTGTGTGACACCACACACCATGTTATCTACAATATAAATTAATTGAACAACTACACTTAGCATAAATGTAGATATTTGACCAATGTGATTTCTTTATTTCAAAAATAATGTTTACAAAAAGCTAGGCTTTTAGTATACACTCTAACAATCTCCCACTTATACTAAAAGATTATGCTGTCATAAATGCTGCCATACATCTTATTCTCATTCCTTCAACATGCTGATCAAAAACTTTCGTCGGAAGGGGCTTAGTGAAAGGATCTGCCAGGTTATCTTCTGGTGCAATCTTGGCGACAACAACTTCTCCTCGCTTCACGATGTCTCGTATCATGTGGTATTTGCGCTCTATATGTTTACTAGCCTTATGGACTCGTGGTTCCTTCGAGTTTGCTACTGTACCACTATTATCACAATAAATTGTGATGATTTTGGGCAAACCAGGAATCACATCTAAGTCCATCAAGAAGTTCCTGAGCCACACAGCATCTTTGGCTGCCTCAGAGGCTGCCACATACTCAGCTTCCATGGTTGAGTCTGAAACACATTTCTGCTTAACACTCCTCCATGCAATGGCTCCACCTCCTAAAGTAAACACATAGCCTGATGTAGACTTACTATTGTCCCTATCTGATTGGAGAATCCGTGTAATCCACAGGGAGTAAATCATCTAACTAGTAAACTAGCATATAATCTCTAGTCATTCTCAGGTACTTTAATATATTCTTTACAGCAGTCCAATGTCCTTGTCCAAGGTTACTTTGATATCTTCTAACCATGCCCACAGGAAAACAGATATCCGGTCTCGTACACAACACTGCATACATTAGGCTTCCAACAGCCGAAGTATAAGGAACTACCTTCATGTCCTCTATCTCCTTTGATGTCTTTGGAGACATCTCTTTAGATAAAGTCACTCCATGCCTGAAAGGTAGAAAACCTTTCTTAGAGTCTTGCATGCTAAAATGAGCAAGGATTGTATCGATATATGAAGCTTGGGATAAGCACAATATCCTTTTCTTGAGATCCCTTATTACTTTGATCTCAAGAATATGTGTGCATTCTCCTAAGTCCTTCATATCGAATTGTTTGGACAAACATACCCTTACTTCTGACAACACTTTGATATTATTTCCAACTAACAAAATATCATCTACGTATAGTACAAGAAATACCACCACATTTCCATCACACTTCTTGTATACACAAGACTCATCCGGACATTGAATAAATCCATATGACTGGATTACTTCATTAAATTAGATGTTCGAAGACCTTGAAGCTTGCTTCAGTCCATAAATAGACCGATTTAGCTTGCACACTAGATGTTCTTTGCCTTTTTCAATGAACCCCTCTAGTTGCTTCATATGGATGTTTTCTTCAAGACTTCCGTTAAGGAAAGCTGTCTTGACATCCATTTGCCAAACCTCATAATTCATATGAGCAGCAATAGATAAGAGTATCCGGATAGACTTAAGCATGGCCCGACAAAAAAGTTTCCTCATAATCGATTCCCTCTTTCTGAGTGTACCCTTTCGCAACAAGCCTTGCTTTGAAGGTTTTCACCTTCCCATCTGTCCCTCTTTTCTTTTTGTAGATCCATTTACATCCAATAGCTTTTACACTATTTGACGATTCTACTAGCTCCCAGACTTTGTTAGAATACATAGATTTTATCTCTGAATTCATTGCTCTTTGCCAAGATTTTGTATCTTTATCTTGGAGTGTTTCGTCATATGTCTGTGGATCTGGCTCATGTTTACCAGGGATCAAGTCCGAAGACTCCCAAAAATATGAATCTTTCAGGTTACCTCACAACCCTCCTACTACGATGAGGCACTGTCTATGGTTGTATATCATTTGTGATACGTGTTGCAGTTTCTTGTGATATTTCATCTTGTACTGTTGGTACTAGACTAGACGTGTCCTCTCTTATTTCTTCTAGAACAATTAACTCATGGGCTTATGGTTCATTACATAATCTTCCTCTAAAAATCGAGCATTGGTGCTAACAATGATTTTCTGATTTTTAGGATTATAAAACAAACCACCTTTTGTTCCCTTAGGATATCCCACAAACAGACAAACTTCTGTACGTGATTCCAACTTGTCAGTATCTCCCTTCAGCACATATGCTGGACTACCCCATATCCGGATATGACTCAGACTAGGCTTATGCTCATTTCTTAATTCTATGGGAGTAGAGGGTATTGATTTAGAAGATACCATATTCAGAATGTACACTGCTGTTTCCAGAGCATATCCCCAAAACGAATTTGGTAATTCTGAATAACTCATCATCGATCTAACCATTTCCATAAGAGTTCTATTCCTTCATTCTACCACACCATTCTGTTGGGGCGTACCAGGTGCAGACAATTGGGATTGAATCCCGGCCTCTGATAAGTAATTCCTAAACTCTCCAAAAAGGTATTCGCCACCACAATCAGACCGTAGTGTCTTGATACTTTTACCATGATGTTTCTCCACATCAGCCTTATACTCTTTGAACTTATCAAAGCATTCAGACTTATGGCGCATCAAGTAAATGTACTCATATCTCGAATAGTCGTCTATGAAAGAGACAAAATATTCAAAACCACCTCTTGCTTGGATAGACATAGGACCACACAAATCAAAATGAACCGATTCTAACACATCTTTGGCTCTATACCCCTTGGCCTTAAAAGGTCTCTTGGTCATTTTACCTTCCAAGCATGATTCACAAGTTGGAAAGTTTTCCAACACTAATGAACCCAAGAGTCCATTGGCTATTAGCCTTTAAATCCTACTTAAGTTAATATGACCAAGCCTTAGATATCAAAGATATGTTTGGTTCATTTCCGAAGGTTCCTTTCTCTTATTAGAATTAGAAGATGTGTTATTCATTTCCATTTGTTATTTTGCGGGAGAAATTGGATTTAGAGTATACAAATTGCCTACTAATGTACCAGAACAGATAATAACCCTATTCTTCTTGATAACTACTTTGTCATCAAAAGAAACAGAATATCCATCCACAAATAATTTAGAAACTGAAATTAAATTCTTTCTAAAGGTTGGTACATAAAGACAATTTCTCAAAATCAAACTTTTATTCCTATCAAATGATAAGTAGATATCTTCCACTGCAACAGCCGCCAGTTTCGTAGCATTGCCCATGTAGACAGTTATCTCTCCTTCATATAGTCGACAGGTTTCCTGGAACCCCTGCAATGAATTACAGACATGATCAGTGGCTCCTGTATCTACACACCAAGTGCTGGTAGATAACACCGCTAAACATGTTTCAACTACTAGAGAATAAGATATACCTTTATTTTTCTCTTTCCTACGAGGATAGTCCACCTTCCAATGTCTAGACTGCTTGTAGATGAAGCACTTGCCCTTCGGCTTCTTCATTCTAGCTTTTGGTCCAGTACCTAGAGAATTATTCACCTTCTTTGCTGAGCCAACCTGTTTCTTCTTCTTCTTGCCTTTCGACTTAGAAGTAGAACCATTTTCAGCAAAGTGAATTTAAGAATTTTGATGAAATAGCCCTTCTACTTCCTGAAGTTCTGTCAGTAATTCCGCCAATGAATACATCCTTTTATTCATATTGTAGTACAGGCGAAAATGCTCAAAACTTTTGGGTAGCGTTTGGAGAATAATATCGACCTGGGTTTCCCCATCGATTTCAACTCCAAGGATTTGTATTTCGTTTAAGTAAGCCATCATCTTTAGGATATGATCCCTTACGGGTGTCCCTTCTGACATGGTGGCTGTCATTAATTTTCTCATTGCCTCTTGCCTAACAACCCGATTCTGGTGTCCGAAGAGTTCTTTGAGATTGTTCATTATGTCATAAGTAGTTGGCAAGTCCTGATGCTGATGTTACAGCACATTTGACATTGAAGTCAAAATGTAACACCATGCCATCTCATCTACCTTGACCCATTTCCTATGATACTCAATCTTCTCTTCACTAGAATCATTATTAGGCGCATTAGGGCAAACCTCTACCAGTACAAACTTATAGTCTTCTGCAATAAGAATAATATCCAGGTTTCTTTTCCAATCTATATAATTGGGACCAGTAAGTTTGTTCTCTTTCAGTATAATGGCCAGTGGGTTGAAAGTCATCCTAAGAATCACAAAATAAGTTTGGTCAAGACTCTAAATTTGGAATAATATTGATTTCTCAAACAATATTATTTAAATTTACCAACACCTCAAAACACCGTGAATTTTGCATGCCACGTTAGTGTGGACGAATACAAAATCAACATTTGTAAGCGGAGATTTTACCCATTAATTTTATTATCTTGTCATCCTAACTTTATGATAAATAAAATTAATAGTTGGTTTTCCTTTGGTCACGCAAAACAATAGCAGTGACTCCGTTGGGGAGGATACTATTGAATGTGTCTAAGTGTATATCATTACTTGATACTTAGTCCATTAAATAGGATTGTGCCCCTTCAGTTGGAGAAGATCACACGCTCCTAAAGAATTTCCTATAACCATCCATAAAGGAAGTTTGATCTAGTGATCCATAAACAAACTCATCCGTTGTGGAGGTAGGCACTCAGAGCCAACACGCAAGCTTGTTGCATCATTTACAAACCAGTAATGGAGATTGTGGAATTTATTTAAAATCCCTCTCCCACTTAGTTTTTTAAGGTGAGGAATTTTTCATGCAAGCACACATCACATGCACACACACATCACAGTAAATAAGAGTAATAAATATGAAAATTAATTTTTCAACTATTATGGCTTCTTCCATCACTATCCTCCGTGTGCTGCCAGCCCTAGGGTTCATGTCGTCGGGTCCATCGAGCTTCCTTTTCTGCTGCATCTCTGGTCCTTTGATAGTACCACGCCTCGCAAGGATATGATCCGCGACAAAAATAAAATTTTACATATTTCAATCCTATATTACACAAGGGAATGTACATGAAGTCTAGATCGAACAAAAAAGTAAAATCCTAGGGCTAATACAGCTCCTGCTATATTTAATAAATATAATCATGCACACACAATAAAATGCTCTTGACATGTCCAAGGGTCCAATCACACACAATCACATTAAGTCATAATAGTTGGAGCCTGCAACCACAGAGTTAGCATATCCTACTATTATCCTGCCTAAAATATGTATGACATGTGCATAATTAAACTGAAAACTAAATAGACAGAGGCAAACCCTAGCTCTGATAGCAATTGTTGGTAGATACTAGGAATATCGTACTAGTTCCCCGGTATAAAAATTTTGTACAAGTCCTGAACCTTTCCTAACAACCTATTGTGTTCTTTAGAAATTAAATTCGAAATCGCAAACAGAACTTAACATTATTGATTCCAAATTTAATTTATCTGTTCTTAGAGGTTTATGTAGGACCGTTGCGGCCGGCTAGGAGGGGGTTGTTGGATAGTCCTGTAAAATAAAACAAACAACCCTTCTCGAACTCTTTAAGCTAACACTTGCATAAATAAAGCAGAACAATAAATTAAAAACATAAAGTAAGAGACAAGCAGTTTACTTGGTTACAACCGATGTGGTTGTTAATCCAAGGAAGATTAAGTGCACTAAATACTCCTTTAGGCGGAGAAGCCTCTTACAATGTTGAAGCACAGAAACAGAAGCTTAACTCTAGTAGCACACAAGTGTTGGAATTAAAATTTTGAGTTCGTTGTTAAGCTTCTGGACCAAGGCTATATTTATAGCCTTGGTCGGGGCGCCTGGAAGGGTTCCAGGCACCCTGGGGGATAAAACTTTATCCCCCAATATTTAGAACGTATTAGACGCGTTCTGGTCAAACTTGCTGGTCCAGGCGCCAGGAGGGGTTCCGGGCGCCCCAGACCAATAAAGTCAACCCGTGTTGACTTTTTCATCCGGGACCACTACTCTGGTTCGATTCGACTCGGTCCGGGTCTTCTACTCCAGATCCGCTTGCTTGAGTGATCTCTGCCATCCGGAAAAGGGCTCACCCAAACCCAACTTCCAGTCTTCTCGAGCAGCCTTCCGCTCCGGCTTCTCGTCCCTCGGAATCGCTGCGTGTTTTCTTCTCGTCCACCAGCGTACTCATCCGCAGTCTTCGTCCCTCGGTCGCACCCCATGCCGACCTTCTCGCTAGCTGCATCTCTTGCTCCCCGAGCAATCTTCCGCTCCGGCTTTCGTCCCTCGGAACCACCGCATGCTTCCTTCTCGTCCACTGGGGTACTCTTCCGCAGCACCTCGTCCCTCGGACGCACCACGTGCCGTCCTTCTCGCTAGCTGCGTCCTCCGCTCGAGTACCTGTGCTCCTAAGCTCCTGCACACTTAGACACAAGGTTAAAAACACACATGACCTAACTTAACTTGTTGATCACACCAAAACAACCTTGGGGTTCCAACAATCTCCCCCTTTTTGTTGTGAGCAACCCAAGTTAAGCTAGGAAAAAAATAGACTTAAAATAAACTTAAATAAATTTGCAATTTAGTGCAGAAAGGTAGAAAAAAATTATTTTTAGTATACCTCATCCTAGACTTATACTTTCCTTCTCTCCCTTTGATCACATAAAAAAAATGGGGTTCTAAGAAGAAAATCTAACGGTAAAAACTTAGAAAATTTTGAGATCCTTAAAAAAATATTACAATAATTTTCACATAAACAGTCTTAAAAAAAATTATAAGTGAAATTATAAAAAGATTCTAACTTAGACAGCTTTGCAAAAAAAAAAATTTAAGCAAAAATTTGTAATTACAGAACAATTTTTAACTTATGCAAAAAATATTTTCTGAAAATTTTTCTAAGTATAAAAGAGAATTTTTCTAAGTTAAACCTTTAAAAGGAATTTTCTAATCCTAAAACTTTATGCAAGAAAATTTTTAAAAATTTGAGAAAAAGAAATTTTCTATGCATTTATTTTTTATTATTTTTTTATTTTTAATTCTAAAGCTTTTATCAGAAAGTTTTAAATTTTCATTTTAATTTATCATAGCTTCTTAAATCACACTTTTTCAGATTTAAAGCAACCATGATTAAACATGCAAAGTTTTGTATCATGTTAATCTCTATTTCACAATAATATTTTGATAATCTAAATTCTAACTTGATAAAGTTTTTCGACAACATTTCCAATTTGCAAAATTGGTTCGACAAAATATTTTGTAATTTGCAAAAATATTTTCACAACATAAATTTTAATTTGAACAAATCTGTTGATAATAGATTTTCTAATCTGAAAAACTCTTTCGATAATATCACTAATTTACAAAATTCGTTCGAAAAAGTATTTCGATTTTTGCAAAATTTATTCATCAGAAGATTTTCTAATTCAAAAAATTCTTTCGACGATTCAATTTTTAATTCGCAAAATTCTTTCGGCGACATTTTGATTGATTTAACTAATTGTTCAGAAGTTGGAGTCCATACCTGACTTACCTTTTTGGTCGTTGGTTCTCCCCTTGTCGAGTTGTTTTCTTCCGACCTTACTCCCCCTTTATTGATGCTCTCGATGTTTATTGAGGAATAGCTGATTGCGTCTTCTGGTAGATGCTCAGTGGTGAGAGATGTTTCGGCAATTTCCTTGATCTCTGACTCTTCTGTCGGTGACTCGATGTTTATTGAGGAGTTGGATTCGACTGCAGGTGGTTCTTCATAAAGCTTCAAGAACCTTTCCCAAAGTTCTTTTGCGCTTTTGTATGTTCCGACTCTGTTGAGATCCTTAGTAGGTAACACGCTCAAAAGACTGGATTCAACCTTACCGTTTGCCATGAATTTGTCGCGCTGCTCGTCAGTCCATTGATGCTCCTTAAGTTCTTCTCCTTCTTCGCTTTTAGGCATTATAAAATCATACTTCATTATTAATAACATATTGAAATCAATTTTAAAGTAAACCTCCATTCTTCGCTTCCAGAATGCGAACTCCCCCTCGAATGTTGGTGGATAGATGTTAGCTCCGGCCATATCGTTGCTTCGATTGGCGGTTAGTCCTCTTGAAGCACCTCGACTCTGATACCACTTGTAGGACCGTTGCGACCGGCAAGGAGGGGGTTGTTGGATAGTCCTGTAAAATAAAACCAACAACCCTTCTCGAACTCTTTAAGCTAGCACTTGCATAAATAAAGTAGAACAGTAAATTAAAAACATAAAGTAAGAGATAAGCGGTTTACTTGGTTACAACCGATGTGACTGTTAATCCAAGGAAGATTAAGCGCACTAAATACTCCTTCAGGCGGAGAAGCCTCTTACAATGTTGAAGCACAGAAACAGAAGCTTAACTCTAGTAGCACACAAGTGTTGGAATTACAATTCTGAGTTCGTTGTTAAGCTTCTGGACCAAGGTTATATTTATAGCCTTGGTCGGGGCGCCTGGAAGGGTTCCGGGCACCCTAGGGGGGATAATGTTAGAGTGTATACTAAAAGCCTAGCTTTTGGTATAAACATTTATCTAGAAATAAGAATCATATTGGTCAAATGTCTATATTTATGATAAATGTAGTTGCTCAATTAGTTTATATTGTAGATAACATGGTGTGTGGTGTCACATACAGAAGATCATGTTATCGGTTCCTTATAAATTATAAACAGTAGCTCACGACCAAGATGGAAAGGAACAAACCATTAGAAGGTCGTAGTGTAATTAGGTATTAGTTTATCTTAACTATATAATTACACTAGTACACTTAGAGTGTATTGAGTAGGACCATTTGAGGTCGTTCCTTTTATACTGACTTTATAAAGGAACAAAGACCTCAGTTATTATGGAAGTGTGTGCTCTTAATCCTAATATAATAACAAGCACATATATTTGATATTTATTTCTTTAATTTATCAATGGGTGAGATTTAGTTCGATAAATCAATAAGCCTGATAAGTTGGGAAATGATATCACTTATAGTGTGTGTTGTTGATTATAGAAGGAAACTGTGTCCTAGTGATCTAGGTTGAGAATGTCCCCAAGAGGAGCTCATAAGGATTGTCATGTTAAACCCTGCAGGTGGACTTAGTCCGACATGACGATGAAGTTGAGTGGTACTACTCTTGGAGCTAGATATTAATTAAGTGAGTTGTCGTAACTTACTTAATTAGTGGACATTGTTATCTTAAACACAGGGGAGACTAACACACTCATAATAAGAAGGAGCCCAAATGTAATTTGGGATTGGTGCGGTAGTTCAATAATAGTTCTTTAGTGGAATGAATTATTATTGATGAAATTAAGTTGTGTGTTCGGGCGAACACGGGATGCTTAATTTCATCGGGAGACCAAACCAATTCCTCCTCTCGGTCCCTATCGTAGCCTCTAGTATATAGAGATTTATACCCACCGTTACCCACCTTCTTACCCATCCAATGGGGCCGGCCAAGCTAGCTTGGAACCCAAGCTAGGGCCGCCAAGACCAAGTGGATGAGCCATGTTGGTGGTCGGCCAAAGCTTGGGTCCCAAGCTTAGGTGGCCGCCACTAGAATATTAAAAAGGATTTTTATTAAAATTATTTCTTATGTGGATATCATGATTTTAAAGAGAGTTTAAAATTTTAAAATTTCCTTTTATAGCTTTCTACAAAAGATTAAGAGAAGAGATTAATCTCTTTCCTTATTTGTAGTTTAAAAGGATGGTTTTAATTTTTGGTAAAAACTTTCCTTATTTGTAAATCATCTACATGTTTAAAAGAGAGTTTAAAATTTGAAATCTTTCCTTATTTGTTGATTAAAGGAGGATTTTAAATTTTAAGAAAACTTTCCTTTTTAATCATGTTCATGATTTAAAAGAGAGTTTAAAATTAAATATTCTCTTTTATAAGTTTCTACAAAAGATTAAGAAAAGATTTGATATCTTTCCTTATTTGTAGATTAAAAGAGATTTTAATTTATAGAGATAACTTTCTTTTTATCCACATGTTTAAAAGAAAGATTTTAATTTCCTTTTTATAAACCAATCATGAAGGGATAAAAATTATTAAGAAATTTTTATAAATTTCCGGAAGCAAATAAGGAAGTTTTAATTGGTGTTTAAAATTTTATTTGCTTGGAGATTATATGGTGTGGCCGGCCATTGCAAAATTGAAAAGAAAAATTGTTTTAATTAAATAAATTTTCCTTTTCAATGGCAAAAGAATTAAGGAAGTTTTTTATTAAATTTTCCTTATTTGCCAAGACCAAGGATTATAAAAGAGGGGGTAGAGGAGGCTTCAAGGCTAAGGACTCTATTCTATTTCTCTCCCTTTTTTCCTTGGTGTTGTGGCCGGCAAACCTCTCTTCTTTTCTTCCTCTTGGTGGTGGCCAAACCTTCTCTATTGGCTTGGAGCTCTAATGGTGGCCGGATACTACTCGGAGAAGAAGAAGAAGAAGGAGAGAAAACTTGTATCCCTTGGAGCTTGGTTGGTGTTTTGTTCTTCGTCCTTGGTGAAGCTTCTTTGTGTTGGCCGAACCTAGCTAGGAGGAGAAGAAGGTGCTTGGTGGTTTCTCATCTCGGAAGATCGTTGCCCACACAACGTCCGAGGTTAGAAGAGGAATACGGTAGAAGATCAAGAGGTTTTTCTACAAGGTATAACTAGTAATTTTTCTTTCCGCATCATGCTAGTTATTTATGGAAATAATACCAAATACAAGAGGCTTACGTTCTAGAATTTCGAATATGTTTTTCGATGTTGTGTTCTTTTGTTTTTTCTTTTCCTTGTGATTTGATTGTTCTTTTTGGTTAACCTAAAGTTATTTTAGGAAATTAAATATTAGATTTCTATAAAAGGTTTTGTCTAGTCGGTGGTGGTTGCTCCCATATCCAAGAAGGCCGTGTGCCTCGCCACGTCAGTACTGGGAACCAATTATGGAAATTAATATTTAATGGAATTAATAACTTAAGGTGATTTGGGTCGAACGTGTTAAGTTCTAAAGGAGATCCAAATCAAAACCTAAAAGAACAAATAGATTAAGTTTTGGATCAAACGTGTTAAGTTCCGCAGGCGATCCAAAATTTAATTTAAAAGAACACATGGTAGCTAGGAAAAGGTTCAGACCTTTGTACAAAATTTTTGTACAGTGGAACCTCTAGGTTTTCCGAGTAGCAACCAACAGATAAAACTTTATCCCTCAACGTTCAGAATGCATTAGACGCGTTCTGGTCAAACTTGCTCGTCCGAGCGCCCGGAGGGGTTCCGGGCGCCCCGGGCAAGTCCGGGCGGCCCGGACTGTTCCAGGCGCCCCGGACCAGTAAAGTCAACTCGTGTTGACTTTTTCATCCGGGACTACTGCTCTGGTTCGGTTCAGCTCTGTCCAGGTCTTCTACTCCGGATCCGCTCGCTTGGGTGATCTCTGCCATTCGGAAAAGGGCTCACCCGAACCCAACTTCCGGTCTTCTCGAGCAACCTTCTGCTCCGGCTTCTCGTCCCTTGGAATCGCTGCGTGTTTCCTTCTCGTCCACCAGCGTACTCATCCGCAGTCTTCGTCCCTCGGTCGCACCCCGTGCTGACCTTCTCGCTAGCTGCGTCTCTTGCTCCCCGAGCAATCTTCCGCTCCGGCTTTCGTCCCTCGGAACCACCACACGCTTCCTTCTCGTCCACCAAGGTACTCTTCCACAGCACCTCGTCCCTCGGATGCACGGCGTGCCGTCCTTCTCGCTAGCTGTGACTTCCACTCGAGTACATGTGCTCCTAAGCTCCTGCACACTTAGACACAAGGTTAAAAACACACAGGACCTAACTTAACTTGTTGATCACACCAAAACAACCTTGGGGTTCCAACAGTTTAGACTTGGATCGCAAACGATACTTAACATTATTGATCCAAATCCACCCATGTTACAAATTCAATTAAATATTTATTTTAGACATCGGCTCTCAGGTCAAACATGGCGAGGCACTTGGCCTTCTTGGGTATGGGAACATCCACCACTGCCTCGATAAAGCCTTTCAACGAAATTCAATATTTAATCTCCTTATAGTAACCCTAGGTTTAACCATTAAGAGCAATCGAATCACAAGATCAAAAAAAAAAAGAAACACAAAATTGAATCGTAAATTCGAAACCTAGAATTCTAAGCCTCTTGTGTTTGATATTTCAAAATCCAAACAAAGAAAACTAGT
Organism: Zingiber officinale; assembly: GCF_018446385.1. Classification (NCBI taxonomy): domain Eukaryota; kingdom Viridiplantae; phylum Streptophyta; class Magnoliopsida; order Zingiberales; family Zingiberaceae; genus Zingiber; species Zingiber officinale. The sequence goes on along the minus strand of NC_056001.1, from coordinate 50,411,038 downwards.
ATAATGCAGAATAAAACTACTAGTTATACCTTTCTTTGTATGCAACAACCTCTTGATCTTCTATTGTATTCTTCTTCTTTTCTTGGACGTCGTGTGGGCGATAATCTACCAAGAAGAAAACCACCAAAGCCTTCCTTGCTTCCAAGTTTCGGCCACCACCACAATACTCCAAGGGATGCTAGAAAACAATGCCTCCTTCCTCTACTTCTTCACCTCCAAGCTACCGGCCACCAAGTGCTCCACAAAGGAAGATATCGTCGGCCACAATGAAGAAGAGGAAGAGAAGAGATAGGGTCGGCCACCAAGGATGGAGGAGAGGAACAATAGAATAGGTTGTGTGTCTCATGAAGGCACCCTCTCCCCTCTTTTATATTCCTTGGTGAATCCAAAAAAGGAAAGTTTTATAACAAAAATAAAACTTTCTTTAATAACTCTATATTGGCCGGCCACCTCTAGTAAAACCAAACAAGGAAAGATTTTAAACAAAAATTAAAATCTCTCTTTTATAAATCCCTTTTGTGACTGACTATAAAAGGAATGTTTTATAAATTAAAATCTTTCTCTTTTAAATCCTTTTATGGATATCTATAAAAGATAAGAGATAAAAATAAAACTCCTTTTATATCATGGTTACAAAAATAAAAGTTTTGTCAAAAAATTAAAATCTTTCTTTCACATTATAGATAACTACAAATAAGGAAAGATATCTAATCTCTCTTTTAATCCTTTATAGAAAATCTATGAAAGGAAAGATTTTAAAATTTAAAACTCTCTTTTAAAATCATGTGGATGAAAACATAAAAGGAAAGATTTTATCAAAATTTTATTTTTAATAAAATCCCTCTTCCCTTTTCACACTTGGCCGGCCCCTTACTTGGGCACCAAGCAAGGCTTGGTCGGCCCTAGCTCAAGCACCAAGCTTGGCTTGGCCGGCCCCTTGCTTGGGCTCTAAGCAAGGATAGGGTCAGCCCCTAGCATGGGCTAAGAGGCTAGGCTTTGGGTGGATATAAGGCTATATATAAGAGGCTACAATAGGGACCGAGAGGAAGAGTTGGTTATGTTCTCCCAATGAACTTGAGCTTCCCGTGTTCGCCCCAAACACCCAACTCAAGTTCATCAATAATAATTCATACCACTAAAGAGTTATTATTGAACTACCAATCCCAAATTACATTTTGGGCTCTTTCTTATCATGAGTGTGTTAGTCTCCTTGTGTTTAAGATATTTAATGTCCACTAATTTAAATGAGTTACTGACAACTCACTTTAATTAATATCTAGTTCCAAGAGTAGTACCACTCAACCTTATTGTCATGCCGAACTAGGTCCACCTGCAGGGCTTACATGACAATCCTTATGAGCTCCTCTTGGGGACATCATCAACCTAGATTCCTAGGACACATTTTTATTCTATAATCAACAACACACACTATAAATAATATTATTTCCTAACTTATCGGGTCTATTGATTTATCAAACTAAATTGCACCCTTTGATAAATTAAAGAAATAAATATTAAGTATATGTGCTTGTAATTATATTAGGATTAAGAGCACACACTTCCATAATAACAGAGGTCTTGTTCTTTTATATAGTTAGTATAAAAAGAAACTACCTCAAATGGTCCTGCTCAATACACTCATAGTGTACTAGTGTAATTTTATACTCAAGATAAACTAATATCAAATTACACTACGACTATTCCAATGGTTTGTTCCTATCCATCTTAGTTGTGAGCTACTATTTATAATTTATAAGGGACTGAAAACATGATCTTCTGTGTGTGACACCACACACCATGTTATCTATAATATAAATTAATTGAACAATTACACTTAGCATAAATGTAGATATTTGACCAATGTGATTTCTTTATTTCAAAAATAATGTTTACAAAAAGCTAGACTTTTAGTATACACTCTAACAAGGACTACCACCCTTGCGAGACGTCCAACATCAAATTGATCTTATACTTGAAGCATCCTTGCTAAACAAACGAGCTTATCGGTGCAACCCAAAGGAGGCTAAGGAACTTCAACAGTAAGTGGACGACTTAATTGCAAACGGTCGGGATATGTTCGAGAAAGTCTGAGCCCTTGTTCGATTTCGGCTATACTCGTGTCGAAGAAAGATGGTTCGTGGCGGATATGCGTGGATAGCCGTGCTATTAATAAAATTACGATGGGATATTATTTTTCGATTCCTCGTCTTGATGATATGCTTGATGAACTATACGGAGCTAAAGTATTTCCCAAGGTTGATCTTCGCAGCAGTTATCACCAAATACGCATGACAGAAGGGGACGAGTGGAAGACCGCTTTTAAAACTAGAGGCGGGTTGTATGAGTGGCTTGTTATGCCCTTCGGGTTGACTAATGCCCCAAGCACCTTCATGCATCTTATGAATCAGATTTTGAGGTCTTTTCTCAGCAAATTTATCGTCATATACTTCGATGATATTCTTATTTACAGCAAGAATGAAGGAGAGCATATTCAACACCTTCGAGAATTATTTACAACATTACAGCAAGAGAAATTTTTCGGAAACTTGAAGAAGTGCAGATTTTTATCACCACAGGTTGCCTTCCTTGGCTATGTTGTTTCTGCTGACGATATCCATGTTGATGAGAGTAAGGTCGAGGCAATTCGATCGTGGCCTTCTCCTTGTTCAGCCTATGATGTACAAAGTTTCCATGGTCTTGCGTCGTTCTATCGGCGATTTATTCATAATTTTAGTTCTTTGGCAGCCCCTCTGACAGAGACCTTGAAGGGAGATAAATTCATTTAGACAAACGCCGCACAGCGTAGTTTTGAGACCCTCAAAGAAAGGCTCATTGAAGCTCCCGTATTAGCACTTCCTGATTTGGAGAAAGTCTTTGAAGTGGAATGCGATGCTTCCGGGGCAGGGATTGGCGGAGTCTTGCAACAAGAAGGTCGCCCCATTACATTTTTTAGTGAGAAACTAAATAATTCAAGGGCGAAATATTCTACGTATGATAAGGAGTTTTATGCGATCGCCCAAGTACTGGAGCATTGGAGCCATTATCTCCTTCCGAAAGAATTTATCCTTCATACTGATCATGAGTCACTTAAATTCATTAACGGATGGCACAACATGAGTCACCGACACGCCAAATGGGTAGAATTTCTTCAATCATATTCCTTTGTTCTCATGCACAAGTCAGAAAAAGCAAACAATGTCGCGGACACACTTTCTAGAAGACATGCGTTATTATCTACGCTCAATGTTAAAATTATGGGATTTGAGTTTCTTAAAGAACTCTACTCTAGTGACAATGAATTTTCTGTAGCATATGGAGAATGCTCTCGAGGTGCTTTTGGTAAATATTTAATCCATGATGGTTTTCTATTTAAAAGTAATAAGCTTTGCATTCCTAGATGTTCTCTTCGAGAGCTTTTAATTCGGGAAGTACACGGAGGAGGTGTGGCTGGACATTTTGGCATAGAGAAGACTTCTTCCATGCTCCAAGAACATTTTTATTGGCCGAACATGATCAAGGATGTCAAAGTTATTGTCAGCCAATGTATTACTTGTCATCAAGCCAAGAGTAGATCGCAGCCTCAAGGACCATATATGCGCCCATGGCCAAGCGTCCTTGGGAGTTTGTGAGCATGGATTTCGTTCTTGGTCTTCCGAGAACTCAACGCTGTCGAGATGCAATTATGGTGGTCATTGATCGGTTCTCAAAAATGGCGCATTTCATTCCATGTCAAAAGACAAATGATGCCTCTTCAGTCACAGATCTTTATTTCCAAGAGATTGTGTGACTACATGATGTGCCACAAACCATCGTATTTGATCGAGACTCTAAATTTTTGAGTTATTTTTGGAAGACGCTATGTAATAAATTGGGTACTAAACAACTATTTAGTACGACATGTCATCCACAAACCGATGGTCAAACCGAGGTGGTGAACCGAACGATGACTACTATCCTAAGAACTCTGGTATCAAAGAATCTTCATGATTGGGATTTGAAGCTCACGCATGCTGAGTTCGCTTATAATTGTGCTCCCAGCACTACTACGAAGAAGTCTCCATTCGAAGTAGTCTATGGAGTAAATCCATTAACACATGTTGATTTAACTACATTTCCGACAAAAGAAGTCATTGATGCAGCTGCGGAAGAACGTGCTAGATTGATAAAAAGCCTCCATGAGAAGATCAAAGCGCAAATTGAACGTCAAAATGGGTGATATCAGGTACGTGCTAATCAATGAAGAAAGCTTATCATATTCAAACCCAGAGATTTGGTTTGGATACATTTATAGAAGGAGCATTTCCCAGCTAAACGTAAATCAAAGTTAATGCCGCGAGCTGAAGGGTCGTTCAAAATCCTAAAAAAAATTAACGATAATGCTTATCATATGGAGCTTCCTGAAGACTATAATGTTTCAGCTACATTCAATGTTCAGGACTTATCTTCGTATGAGGATGACATTGGACTCAAAGATTTGAGGGCAAATCCTTCTCAACAAAGGGAGGATGATATGAGTTGCACAAGACAAGATCCTATGGAAGATATTTCATTGATTGAAAGCCAACAATTCGTAACACTGCTTAACTGGAAGGAAGACCAAGAGTCTTGCAATGAATTCAAGACCAAGAAAGGAGAATGACTCTTTGCCACTCCTAGTCAAAATAAAATGCAACCTTTTATTCATTTCCCTAGTTGCATGTATTTGTTTAATGGCACTTAAATTCATACTTGTTTAATTAAACTTTGCTATTAGCAAAGTTAATGTATTTAAGGAGATGTAATGAGTGAAGAGAGGTATTCGAAGAATAAGTTCTATTTTCTCTTCCTAAAGGCTAAGAGATCTTTTATTGGAGAAATTCTAGAGTTCGGTGGTGCTTGTGTTGTATCTGATCATTAGTTTTCTTGCCATCAATCGAGAATCGGTGGTGTCGATGTATCCGATTCGATGTTAGTGCTCGCAGTTTGGCATCACCTAGCCATGACTAGGACTTCCCATTATCAAGCTCCATTAAACTTACTTAAACATATTTGTCGTACATTAAAATTTTGGAGGTCGATTGCACCAACAAGTAGTGGTTACCTTCATTTCATCTCACAATGGCTTGCTTTATCATTTTAAACATAGATGTGAGATGCTAGGATGATACTAATAATTCACTTGTGCTTATGGCATTTTGATGAATTATGAAATGTGCCAAAATAGTGATCATAGGCCAACTATGGGGAAACCAAATATTTAATTAATGGACATCCTGCCCATAGATCATAGTTGGATATTTTAAATGTTTTAAAAATAATTATATATTTTATTTATAGTGGTATAGTTATTTTGAAACATATGAATTCAAAACAAAGTTTCAAAGTGATACAAATTTGAGTTGTTTTCAAGGTTTTTAAGTTTTTATCAAAACTTTAAAAATATAATGAATTTTCATGAATATATATTTTCCTAGTTAAAGGACACTATAAGAAATATTTTTTCAAAATTTCATGATTTTTCAAATTTTCTAGAATTTTTTATGCATTTCTGAAGTTGGCTTCAGAAGGTTGAAATTTCGATTGGCTTTGTGATAGTCGACTGCAATAGTTATCAGTCGACTGGTAGCTATTTTCCAACACCTTTAAAAGCTGGTTTTGGATATTTTTAAGTCAACATTGATACCATAGTGTACTTAGAAGAAAGGTGTGATATTTTTGATGGTGTCAAAGGGGGAGAAAATAGGAAAGTTTAAGTTAGAAACTTATTTGTGCAAAACATGAAAATTAAGGGGTAGAGCATATGTTAAGGGGGAGCTTGGGTTTTATCCTTCATGTGTATGCTATGATTGTAATTTTCATGCCTAACTTAAACATATTGCCACACATCAAAAAGGGAGAGATTGTTGGTGCAATCAACCTAGGTTTAATCGGTACGATCATGATTTTGATGTGTGTGTCAAAGAGTCTAAGTTAGGCTTTCATATTTGTTTGATATGTGTGTTTGAGTCATGCAGAACTTGGTGAAACACACATGAGGAGTTTGGTGCGGTTAAGCTTGGGAAGCTCATCCTAGGGCTCGGGTTCTTGAGACGGTGAAGGATGATGTGGAAGGCATTCGAAGGACTACCGGACGAGGAGCAACAGAGCGAAGCTGAAGGAAGCAGACTTCAAGGCAATGTGAAGGATGGCACAGAGAGGAGCCGCGGGCTCAGGTGCGTCTGAGGGATGAAGGTCGAGGAAGATGGCTTCAAGGGTGACTCCAGAAAGGATGAGTGTGAGTGTATAACTGGGACCAGTCGACTGATGGAAGTTGTAGTAGATTGGTCCAGTCGACTATGCAGTTGGCTGGGAGCAAACAGAAACATTTTATTCGCTCAACCAGCAGTGACTAGTCAACTGATAAGTGGTCGTTTGTGACTGTTGGCATTCTGCGATGTAGCCGTTGGCTACATCCAATGGTAGCACCAATCGACTGATGGAAATGTCAGTCAACTGGTGCACAGGAAATGAGTTGATATGTGATCACTCTTTCCTCTCTATATATTGGAAGTTTGGGGCATTGAAGAAGGTTACTAATCTTGTTGATACTCTCCTAGTCTTGGCCTCCAAGCTTCCAAAGCCTAACACTCTTCTTCCAATTCTTATTCTCAATCTTGTAAAGAAGAAGAGTACCTTGTGAGAGGTTTGCTCCACCGAGAAGAAGAAAGATTTAGCCAAAGATTGTTGGGGACTAATCCACCGATGGATTGAGGGATCGTCCACCTCAAGGACAAGCCGTGAAGTAGGAGCAAGTAATCTCCGAACCATGTTACATAGATTATGTTAGAGTTTGTGTTCTATTCTTATTATTTTCATTATTTTAGTATATTCCACTACGCACTAACCTTTTGTAGATAGGTAATCGACTTGGGGTGACTTAGCTATTCAACCCCCCTTCTAGCCGATCATGAGATCACCTATAATTGCATTACCATCCATGTCAGTTTTGTTCTTGAAAACCCACTTGCATCCTATAGGTATAATGCCTTCAGTTAGGTCCACTAAATTTCAAACTTGATTTTCGTACATAGAATCTATTTCCGACTTCATGGCTGTAAGTCACTTGTCCTTCTCTAAACTATTCAGAGCTTCTTCGTAATCAGTAGGTTCCTTATCCTCAATGAGTAACATGTCATTCAATTCTCTTACAAGAGATCCATATCTCTTAGGAATATTACGTGTCCTACCTGATCTACAAGGAGGTTGTGTCATAATCATTTGTAGTTTTTAACTAGGCATCTCCTTATTGTCTATTGGAATATCTTGAACTTCATCAAGTTCAATTATACTCCACTTACTTCCTGTAAGAGAAACTCTTTCTCTAGGAATGTATCATGCCTTGAAACAAATACCTTTTGTTCCAAAGGGTGATAGAATTGGTAACTCTTAGTTTTCTTAGGGTATCCAATAAATAAACACTTATCAGACTTAGCATACAACTTGTCTGATACAGTCCTTTTCACATAAGTAGGACATCCCTATATCTTCAAATAAGATATGAGGAGTTTCTTACTAGTTTATACTTTATATGAAGTTGTTGAGATTGCCTTCATCGGGACTCTGTTTAGCAAGTAAACAGTTGTCATGAGTGCATAACCCCAAAATATTTTAGGAAGATTTGCATGATCCATCATTGACGTAATCATGTCTGATAGAGTTCAACTACGCTGATGCACCATCATGTTGTAGCATATAAGGTGAAATCCATTGAGATAATATACCATTATCCCTTAGATAATCTTCAAAGTCTTAGTTTAAATACTCACCACCTCGATCGGATCGAAGTATCTTAATACTTTTACTAAGTTGTTTCTCTACTTCATTTCTGAATTCTCTAAACTTTTCAAAGGCTTCAGACTTATTTTTCATTAGATACACATACCCATAAAGAGAGTGTTCATCAATGAAAGTAATGAAGTAGTTATAACCTCTTAGTGCGTGAGTTGACATTGGTCCACTCATCAACTCATTCACCCTTTCTAGAAAAAGCTAACTTTGTCATCTTGCCTTTTAAACATAAATCACATGTATTAAATATATCTAATTCAAATGATTTGAGAACTGTAATCTTTTACAATTCAGACATGCATTTCTTATTTATATGGTTAAGGCGACAATGTCATGACTATGAGGTTAATTGATTATCTATTCGAGCATGTTTATTGCTCGTTTCAATATTGAATACGTCACCATATATATCTAATGTGTAGATGTCATTGCATAAAGTCCAGTGCCATAAAAAATGTCATTCAAAGTTATATAATAATAATTATTACTAAAAGTCAAATGGAAACCTTTTCTATTTAAGCAAGAAATAGAAACAATGTTCTTTATTAATGCAGGAATAAAATAACAATTATCCAATTCTAAGACAAGTCCACTAGGAAGCTTTAACAAGTATGTTTCGATGGCGACTACAGCAACCTTTGCTCCATTCCCAACTCGCAGATTTGATTCTCCCTTAATGATTCCTTAGCCCATGCATGTCATTACATATATATGAGTTACATCCAGTATCCAATATTCAAGTGTCTAAGGAAATAGCATGACAATTAATAACGAAAATACCTAAAGAGGATGAGACATCGGATGTCATATTCTTCTTTATGGGCTCAAGATAAATCTTACAGTTTTTGCCAGTGCCCCATCTTGCCATAATGATAGCATGAACCTTTTTGTGCTGGTTTTACTGTCTTGGCCTTTTTGCTCTTCTCCTTAACATGATGTTTTGACTTCCTCTTATAATCTTTCTTGGAGGAGTCTGCTAATATCACAGTTTTTTGTTCACCTTTAATAGAAGGCTCTACAATCTTGAGCATATTAATCATCTCAGGGATGGTCAATTCTAATTTGTTCATCCGATAGTTCATCACAAATTGTGAATGAATTTTTGGTAAACTATGTAGAATTAAGTCAATATTTAACTATGATCCATCACTAAATCGAGTAATGTTAAACGTTCTATGTAGCCATTCATCTTTAGTACAAATTGTACTGCAGATGAACCCTCCTACATCTTTGAGCAAAAGAGAAGCTTGGAGATCTCAAACCTTTTGGATCTAGCTTGCTCATCAAATAGCTCATGAAGATGATAGACAATATCATAAGCATCCAAATACTTGTGCTATTTCTATAGTTCAAGAGTCATAGCGGCTAGCATGATGTAACTTGTAAGTACAAAATCATCCTTATGTTTTTTATGGGCCAACAATTGGTTCACAGTTGCATCAGCATCAAGATTTATGGGAAGAGACTCATCAAGGACATAAGCTAGCTTCTCAGATTTGAGAACAATTCTCAAACTTCAAAACCAGTCCAAAAAGTTCGACCCAGTTAGTTTGTTCGAGTCCAAAATCGAATGCAGTTAAAAAAGTCACAATTAAATGATTAACCTAAAAATATAAAAATGAGAATGTATTAGAGACATGATTTTATTTATGTAAACAATTTACATGTAATAAAAGTCTGCTTATTTATCAAATTTAAAAGCCCTCATTTTGAATTCGGGAGATGATAGATTTTCTCCAAGTGGGTTGATATCCACCATAGATAAGAATAATCTTGACTTTGGCCAATAAGTCATTCTTATCTATAGTGGTATGTAACAAGTTTATTGATTACATATAGCTTATATGCAACTATCACATTATGCTAGCAACTAATTAATTTTCACATAAATATCAAGTTGTTAACACATTAACAAGTATATATCAAATATATATCACCCAACTTCACAGCTATCCATATTGATCATGGCTTTAGCATAACAAATCAATGTTTCTAGTTTAAAACCAACTTGTTAATCATGAGATTGCATCTTCATGGTTTGAACCTATTTAATTTCAAGTTGAGCTTGACTTTGGCCAACAATTCAAACAAGAACTTAAAATCTGGTTCTTACCATATTAACGAAAGGTGTAGATTTTAATATTGTGTATGAAATTTGGTCTCATCTATATCATGCAAATATTCTATCTACATGATATTATACGCATGACATAAATGATGACATGACATATCGCATGCATGACATAGATGATGACATGACACATAGCACGCATGACATAACATGACACATCATATATACAGCAAGATCTAATCACATCGCACACATGATAAAATCTAATCATGTTATAATTAATGCATCTATATGACATACAATATGGCATGAACATGCCATAAATTTAATTATGTTAAAATTCTATTTTAGAAATAAAAATATACTATAAATTTGATTTTTAATAAATCAAGATTTATCTAATTAAATTAGGAAACCAATTTTCAAATTTAATTAACATATTAGAATCTTCTATCCATCACAAATTTTTAATTATTTTATAAACAAATTTTCAAATTAATTTTCTAAAATGTTAGGAAATAAATAATTAATATTTCTTAATATATTACAAAATAATTCAAATCTAGATTTTTGTAATTTTCTAAATCTTTCTAAATTTAGTATTTCCTAATAATTTAGGAAACTTTCCAAAAAATAAAATATTTTAATAAATCTAAAAATTTCAGAAATGATAATTTCTATAATTTAATTCAAAATATCTCAAATTTGAATTTTTAAAGAATTTTAGAATAATTTTAAATTTGGTATTACCTAATAAATTAGAATTTTTTTCTAAAAATAGAATATTTCCTAAAATTCTAGAAAATTCCAGATAATTTTTAAATTAACAGAATATTTATAAATTTAATTTTTTAAAATTATTCAGAAACTTTCTAAAAGTGAAATTACCTAACAATTTATGAAACTTCCAAAAATGAAAAATTCTGAATAATTCTAGATAAATCCCCAAAATTAATTACAATACTAATTACAAATCATAAAATAATGTTATGATCATGTCAAATTATGATCGGGCTTTGATACTACTGCTTAGATATGTCCAATGCGGTGTGTGTTAAAAACACGTTTCGTAAACATGCATAATAAAAGACTTAACGATAAATAAACTAATTTATTTTATCACACACCATACACATACAAGATACATTCGCGTAGACAAGATTATAAAATAAAACAAAATCAAATAGCAATTATTCTAGGTATACCTTACGGATGACCTGTAACGAGAAGGGCATCGACCTTTTATGATGCTATCGAACGTCGCCTCTATTTGTATCCATACCGAGCTCTTTAAGGCAACTCCAAGAGAACAAGCTTCGCCTTTGGAATGTACTAGCTATGATCTAAGGAGAAGGATCCAGAAGAGGAAGAAGAAGCAAAAGGAAGATCTTCTTTCTTTGTGTGACTCACAGCAACAAGAGGAGACCCTTTGTTGTGGTAGGTGATAAGAGAGAGGGAGAGGGAGAGAGAGGTATTGAGTTTAGGTTTCTAAAACCTAATCAAGCTAATAATAAATTGTGTATTAATTCTCTCTTAACAATATCAGTATATAGTCATCTTTAATAAGTTAGATTAGAAAGTTCGAATCCAACTCATTATGCCTTAACTAAAAATTAGCCCATTAACCCCTTAGTTTAGTAAACCAAGTCGGTTCATGGCTAAACCAAATTGGTTCATAACTAAATCAAATATCGTCCAACTCTTTCATAAGAGATGTGACCTATCCGAGCTTCCGCTTTGATAAATATTTCTATATTTGTCTTATGTATAATCCAACTAAATATTTATCTCTTGATCTGGGAATCTTATTCTCTAACTTATTTTACGTCTTTAAGAGACTACTAGTGTGTGTGACCCAATAGATTCCTGACTTATCTTGGCCATCCATAATTAACTACTTAATTATGAAATGATCATGAATAGCACCTAGTAGTACATCATGATCCCCAATTAACCAAAAAATCATAGTTGATTTCAGAACTAATTCTGAACTCTTCAACAGCTATAGTGAGTCATGCCTCATTCCTTTCACTCGTCTTATACCCACTTGGTTCAGGACATGGTTTATGTATATACCCCTACTAGGCTCACTACATCACACCTAGCCTAAGTAATACTTTCTCATTCTACATATTCAAATTACTCGTACATGTGTACAAGAGTCTCATACTCTTAACATGTAATGCTTTGGCCAAAGATTCTGAGTAATAATCCTAAAGAGTGGTCATAGGGTGTACGTCTCCTCGCAAGAAGCGGTGAATCCTCTATGGGTTATCCAAACATGTTCGGGCACTTCGACTTATACCCATCATCTCGGGTTCACACCTCTAAGAGATGTTTGCTTAAGATGTCAAAGTATAAGTCTACATAACTAAGATGACTTGTATGACTCAAGTCAAAGAAAACTTGCACTCGAATTGTAGTAAGAACTTCATAGACATATCCATATATGTAAAGAACCATATGAAGTCTTATAGAAAATCACTCCAATGAACTAGTTACCATAACTAGCATTCATGTTTAACTCTCAACATCCCAATGTCTCCAGCTAGTTAGAAATAGTTGCTTAGCCAAACCAAGGAGTATAACCTCTGCTAATATTACAAAATTGATGATGCATGAATGCACCAATTTGACGATTAGGAAAATTTTAATACGCTCATAATTGCACATGTAAAGATAATCATAAGTTGTGATTTAATCACAAATTCTCTCATATTATGAATTGTATTGTGGGCATTCAGTAAATGAGTTTAAGATTATTCAAACATATAATATGTACTCAAATAATGAATATATATTTATCAAATAAATAGTAAAATCATAAGACGATTGTCTTAGGATATCCTTTAAAATCTAACAGGTTATATATAGTTTCTCAACATCAAATCATAAATATGAAGTTGGAGATAAAGGCCAATATAGAAGTCTTGAGAACGGCACAAACACTTGTGGCCAATGGTGTTGGATCGAGTCACACATGAGAGGAGGGGGGAGGAGGGGTGAATCACGTGGTTTTGAAAATCTCATTCTTTTTTATTTTCAAATCAAAGTATGAATGTAGCGGAATAAGAGAATAGACAAATGAAAAATAATATGAGCACAAGTGGTTTACCTGGTTCGGAGTCTTCGACGACTCCTACTCCAAGACCTAGGTCATGGGACTTATTGATGGGTAATCCACTAAAAACCTCTTCTGGTACCTTTGGAAGAGGAGATCGAGTACAAAAAGATCGAAAAAGTGTAACAAACTACACTTTTCGTTTGCAGAAATTAAGTATAGAAAAAATAACTTTGTTACTGACACGTAGGGATCAAGGTGAGAGCGCATGAGTGTCGGTGTCGATCTACTAGCCATTATCGAAAGTCCTCGGAGTAGTTGTAGGGCACAGCAGCTTCGCAGCAAGAAGTCAAAGCAGTTGGAACCTCAAATAAACATGTAGTAGCTCGTATATTAGTTGTTAGATGATGCTTAGTCGAGACTACCTTATAAAGGACATGGAAGGTGCCTTTCATAGCCATTGAAGATGCCTTCAACGTGGTAAATTTGATCCCGACTTCACTGTGCCTTATCTGTGATGGGGTCCAAAATTTATCCCTTGGAAGGCACCTTCAACTTGAAGGCACCTTCCATGAACAGTGTGAAGGCGCCTTCTAATGCTTCAAGGTGCTTTCAAGTACTGTTCATTCGAAGGCTTTTTGCTCCTTTTTCCCTACAAGTTGTGTTAGTCCAAATCTAAAACATCTAACTTGCAAAACAAAGTTAGCACAGTGATAATAAGAAATAGTAATTAACTCTTGTCCTCTCAGGACCAGGAACTAGTCAAGGTCTCAGATTAGAGATCCAAAATGGACCTTACCTGGACCGACGCCTACTGTCCCTCAATCGGGACGCGTCCTCACTTAGTCACTCTCCTCCAGTGACTTATCTTTACTTACCAATTTATTGTTGGTTGACTAGCCTCTTGACCTACTAGGTCTTCATGCCAACTGTCCAGTCGGCAGACCCAACTAGACTTCTACAGGTTGTCCTGTCCCGTAGATGCAATCGGTCTTCCTTCTAGATATACGGTTGGCCCGTTGATCTATGTGGACTTCACACTAACTATCCGTTCTCGCGGATCTAGCTGAATTTCTGTCTAGTGTCCGATCCTTCAGATTATCAATTTCTGCACACTTGGTAAAGTAATTAGATCACAAAAAACACCTAACTTAACTCACTTATCATTCATCAAAATCTGAGTTAGACCGTTAATACAAACTGTACCAATATTGGAACATTATTAATAGTGAAATATTTGATTGTCAGTGATTCATGATTTTTTAGTTGATTTAGAGAATTGTGTGAGCTTTATAAAATGATTATTATATGAATAAACATTATGTATTCACATTTTAATTGGATTTTATAATTTTTTATTTCTATTTTAAGTGATATATGAATTATGATAATATCTAAATTTAAATTTGAATTATATATTTTAAATAAATATTAGTGGTAATTGTATGATATTTTAACTGTAGCTTGCACCACGCACTATGAATGCTCTTAATCGCAGCGTACGGTTAGCGCTGCTAATGCTCTTAACTGTAGCGTGCGGTGCACGTTGCGACTGCTCTTAACTACAGTGTAAGGTGTGTGCTGCGGCTGCTCTTAACCGCAGCACACGCTGCACGGTGTGACTACTCTTAACCACAGCGTGCGATATGCGCTATCAATGTCTTATGACTTTCAACACCTTGTAGTTGTGCAATGTGTGATGCACGCTATGGATAGCATATTTGCGTGCTACGAAAAGTCAAATTTGTTGTAATGTACATATAAGCTACCTTTAAGGATTATAGATATTGTCGATGATTTCGACAACCTAGGAAGTTATAATTGGGTTAAGGCAATATATAAATATATGACTCCTCAACTCTTAATATTTGGGAATACTTTTGTATCAAAGACTCCTAGGCCTATCCCATAGTTTGTAGAATCATGATTCCACACAGAATTAATTTAGGGTCAGGATTGGATCATAGAATCATACGATCGTATAAAAAAACCCCTTAAAACCTTATCATACATGATTAATAATTAGAAAAAAATACCTAAAAACTCATTTATATATAAATAGATTACTAATTTTGCATATATATGCAATCATTTACACTCAACATCTCATATTACACTGCTACATGTAAATTTAAATTAACTAGTAATTTAACTATCATTCTCGCACGGTAATAATTGTTGGTGCAGCGGGACCAAAGTGCAAGGAGGCTCAGGCACTCAGAAACAACAGGGCCACAGCTCCAACTGGAAAGGGAACTCCAGCAACAACCGTAAACCAGGGAGTTACCCAAAAGGAGGGGCAGCTAGCAAACAGCCCAGTTATCCAAAGTGTGCTACTTGTGGGAAATTCCACCCTGGAGTTTGTCGTAAGGGCACCCGAGGATGCTTTGAATATGGACAGGAAGGGAATATGGCTAAGCAGTGCCCGAACAAGACTAGTCTTCCTCCACCACAGTCGATTCAGTATGGAGGCCAGCCAGCTCAGTTACATCAGATGCAGGCCGCTCTAGATGGTCCACACATCAGCCAGGGCATATTAGAAGCCCCTCCAGCTATGACAAATGCGAGGATCTACTCACTCACCAGAGAAGATGTAGCGAATGCCTCGATAGTTGTTTCAGGTCAGATTAGTATTTTACAGCAAAATACAACTATCCTATTCGATACTGGGGCAACCCATTCTTATGTATCCAGGGCATTTGTCGAGAAATTAGCAATACCCCCAGAGGTACTCAGCAGTCAGTTCTTGACAACGTTACCTTCAGGAGAAATTATGGCATCCACGCACTGGCTCAGAGCAGTGTCAGTCATTATAGCAGACAGAGAGCTCTTTTGTGATCTGATAGTGCTAGAAATGACTGATTATGATGTCATATTTGGAATGGACTTCCTGATCAAATACGGTGCCTCCATCGAGTGCCGTAAACAGAAAGTCGTATTCCAACCTGAAGCAGAAGCACAGTTCGAGTTCATCGGAGAACCCAAGAGAAAGGCCAAAAAGTTTCTCTCAGCTATGAAAGCACAGAGATTAATGGATTCAGGATGTACGGGATTTTTAGCACACGTAGTCAGTACCAGTCAGGACAAGGACTGACAGCTAGCAGAGGTCCGGGTCGTATGTGACTACCCAGCAGTCTTCCCTGAAGAGTTACCAGGCCTAGCACCAGACAGGGAGATTGAATTCAAGATAGAACTCATTCCCGGTACAAATCCTATCTCCAAAGCGCCTTACCGCATGGCTCCAGCAGAACTGAAGGAACTTCATGAGCAACTACAGGAGCTTCTTGACATAGGCTTCATACGCCCTAGTCACTCACCATGGGGAGCGCCTGTGTTGTTCGTGAAGAAGAAAGACGGGAGCATGCGCCTGTGTATAGATTACAGAGCATTGAATCAAGTCACCATCAAGAACAGGTATCCTCTTCCCAGAATAGATGACCTGTTCGATCAGCTAAAGGGAGCAGCAGTGTTCTCTAAAATAGACCTCAGATCAGGTTATCATCAGGTGAAAGTTAAAGAGGGGGATATACCTAAGACAGCATTCAGGACTAGATATGGACATTACGAGTTCGTAGTCATGCCCTTTGGCGTGACAAATGCTCCAGCTACTTTCATGGACCTCATGAACAGAGTATTCAAGGATTACTTAGATAGATTTGTTATTGTATTCATCGATGACATTCTTATCTATTCAGGAACTCAGGAAGAACACGCAGAGCACTTGAGAATAGTACTGCAGACCCTCCAGCAGAACCAGTTGTACGCCAAGTTCACAAAATGTGAATTTTGGTTGGATCAGGTGTCCTTCCTGGGTCACATCATCTCAAAGGATGGTATCATGGTAGACCCCAGTAAGATAGAAGCCGTGAATAACTGGAAAAGACCCAAGAATGCCAGTGAGATCAGAAGCTTTCTGAGATTAGCAGGTTATTACAGAAAATTCGTAGAGGACTTCTCCAGGATAGCCTCCCCACTGACAGCTCTTACCAGAAAGAACAGAAAATTTCAGTGGACAGAGGACTGCGAGAACAGCTTTAGCGAGCTAAAGAGGAGACTGACCAGTGCACCTATTCTGACTCTACCAGAGAACACAGATAGCTTTGACATATATAGTGATGCCTCTAAGTTGGGACTAGGAGCAGTGCTGATGCAAGATGGCAAGGTAATCGCCTACGCCTCTAGACAACTCAAGGATTATGAGAGGAATTACCCCACTCATGACCTTGAGCTTGCAGCAATGGTGTTCGCTCTCAAGATTTGGAGACATTACTTGTATGGAGCTCAGTGCAGAGTGTATACAGATCATCAGAGTCTGAAGTACTTCTTCACTCAGAAGGATCTGAATATGCGACAGCGCAGATGGCTAGAGCTGGTCAAGGACTACGATATAGACATCCTCTACCACCCAGGGAAAGCCAATAGGGTAGCAGACGCACTTAGTAGAAAGTCCAGTGCTACCTTATTATCTCTAACAGCCATGTCACCACCCCTACAGAAAGAGATCACAGATTTCGGTCTCGAACTCATAGTTGGACAGCTCTCTACTATGACATTAGAGTCTACCTTGCTTGGTGATGTCCAGACAGCTCAGAAGCAGGATCCTGAAATTTAGAAAATCAAGCAAGGGCTAGCAGAATCAGGAAGTAGAGAATTCAGAGTGTCCAATAAGGGGGTGTTGTACTTCGGTGATAGACTCTGTGTTCCAGATCAGGAGGAGCTACAGAGGAAGATTCTAGACGAGGCTCACAGGACTCCTTATGCGATGGATCCCGGCTCCACCAAGATGTATCAGGACTTGAAGAAACGTTTTTGGTGGCCTGGGATGAAGAGAGACATCGCTCGATATGTTAGCACCTGCCTAACCTGCAGAGGGTTAAAGCAGAACATCAGAGACCAGGAGGAGTTTTGCAGCCTATTCAGATTCCAGAATGGAAGTGGGAAGACATTTCTATGGATTTCATAGTGGGACTACCCAGAACCACGAATGGTTTTGATACCATCTGGGTAATAGTTGACAGGTTAACTAAATCAGCCCACTTCTTAGCTATCAGGATATCCTACTCCATGGAACAGCTAGCTCAGTTGTATCTCAAGGAGATCGTTAGACTACATGGAGTCCCACGAACCATTATTTCAGACAGAGATAGTAGATTCATGTCACACTTCTGGGAGTGTGTACAGTCAGCTTTGGGCACGAAGTTAAAGTTCAGCACAGCCTTCCACCCTCAGACAGATGGACAGACGGAGCGAGTAAATCAGGTACTCGAAGATATGCTCCGAGCATGTGCCCTAGATTTCAAAGGATGTTGGTGCAAATATCTGAGCTTAGCAGAATTTACATACAACAACAGCTATCAGGCCACTATCGGCATGGCACCTTACGAGGCTCTCTATGGGCGGAGGTGTAGATCTCCAATCTGTTGGTATGAGAGTGGTGAACAGAAAGAACTAGAACTTCAGACAGATCTAGTAGCAGATACCATAGCAGCTATACAGCAGATCCGCCAGAGGATAGAGACAGCTCAGAGCCGCCAGAAAAGCTATGCTGATACACGGCGCAGACCCTTAGAGTTTTCAGTTGGGGATTCAGTGTTCCTCAGAGTAGCTCCCATGAAGGGAGTAATGTGTTTTGGGAAGAAGGGCAAATTAAGTCTCAGATATGTGGGACCATACCTTATCACTAGAAGAGTTGGCAAGGTAGCATATGAGCTAGAGCTACCTCAGGAAATGTCAGCTGTTAACAATGTATTTCATGTCTCTATGCTGAAGAAGCATATCCCAGATGTCACCCAGGTGATTGAGCCCCGGCAAGTACAAGTCCGCGAAGACCTCAGCTATGACAGTCGGCCTACTCAGATAGTAGATCGAGCAGTTAAGAAATTGCGAAATAAGGAGGTACCATTAGTAAAAGTCATTTGGCAAAGTCACACGGCAGAAGAGGCAACTTGGGAGACAGAAGCCAGTATGAGACAGAAGTACCCAGAGTTATTCTAAGTTCGAGGATGAACTTTTTATAAGGTATGGGGGATTGTAACGCCCAAAAATTCTCAAAATTATTTTAAAAATATTCTATGATTTTTTCCGGAATTTTAGAATATTTTTATGGAATTTTTAGAATAGCGAAAGTAGCAAAAATAAATAGAAAGCGAAAATAGTCTACGCGGGAATTGAACCCGAGACCTATTGGGTCCTACGACTTATAGCGGACTCTAGTAACCAAGTGAACCCAGCAGGGCCGTGCTGAAAGGAAAGGGAAACAATTATATTTATGTTTTAGTTGGGCGAATTAATTCCTTAATATAAATAGGAATTTTATAAGTGGGGAGAGGGAATTTTAATCGGCAACTTCTCCTTCCTCACCCTAATTTCCGCCGACCCCTTTCTCTCCTCCTCCTTCTCTTAGCGCACCAAGCCAAGGGCTCTAGGAGCACCTCCCGGCAATACAAAGGATACGAGGACGCTCCTCTCCGCGAAAGGAACGCATAGACGCGAGAAGATCGTCGAAGAGATCTCTCCTCCGGAAAGCCTAGCGATTAGATTAGTAAGAAAATCCGAACGGGAGGTAAGAAACCCCTCACCTGCAGTATAAGTAGCTATTCGTGTGATTTTTATACATTAGTTTAGTCGTATGCAAATTTCAGCACATAAGGTGTGCACTAGCGTACACCAAGTGCTCGATAGAATGTTTAGCACAGTCAAATGCAAATTAGGCATTTTATTATCTTGGATAAATGCACTAGAAGCATTTACATAGCCTATTTAGTCTTGCTCCAGCTTTTACAGGACCAGATGTCCAATGGGTGGGCTCCCACAGTCGCATCTAGGTTTAGATAACCTTGTTCTGGGTTTAGACAACCTAGTAAAAGCAAGACAAGAATTTATTAGCTTATGTTCAGTATTTTACTTTCTCAGTGGCACTGTACTGGATTAGATATCCATTGGGTTGGGCTCCCACAGTTGTCCCTAGGTCAGCTAACCTAGTAAACCCTACTAGATTCAGAATTTGCAACCCCGGGTTTAGTTAGGGATGCGCGCACAGCAAGTACAGTTGTCGGGCCCAAACAGCAACATGATTATGTATTTTCACTTATTATGTATAGTTTTCAAACTCTCACAAGATTGTTATGTGAATGCAGTCTAGCCTCAGCATTAGTCTAGCATTAGCTTAGTTCAGCTTTCTGTATCAGATTAGTTTTCCTATTGATACAATGTGATAGTTATGATTAGTTTTATTGCCATGATTAGTTCAGTTTCCATGTGTTGTATGTCATGCCATGCTTAGCATATTCAGTATACTTATATTTCATATAGCATGTTTTCAAAGCATAATTTGCATCGATTGCATGTTTTGTGAGGTAGATGGTTTCTTACTAAGCGAAAGATTACAGATATTTTTTCCTTATACTGCAGATAAAGGTAAAGGAAAGGTGGACTAGCGGAGGCTGGAGGTCAATGCAACGACGATGTGTGTGGGAAAAAGGAGTTTGGAATGAAGATCTTAGGGATTTAGCAAGTTTAACTATTAGAACTTTGTTACTTTTAGTTTTCGCATTTCAGTTTGTTTAAAAGTCATAAACTAGTGAAAATGCACCATGCCACGTTTAGAATGCTAGTTAATTGTTGTTAGAATGCATTTCAGTTAGTTTAGAGTTGGTATATGAGATTTCTGCTCGAACCAGGGCTGAAATTAGGGTCTGATATGAAATCAGAAACTCCGATCGATCAGTCGATCGATTGGAGGCTTCTCGATCGATCAGCTAATCGATTGGGCAACTTATCCCGCGAACAGAATGCGTCTGGATCGATCAGTCGATCGATCCAGCCGAGTTTCGTCGCGAACAGAAGGTTTGTGGATCGATCAGCCGATCGATCCGAGCCGAACCCGCGTGCAGCGCGTCGTCAAATCGAACACTGGATCGATTGGACATACTGGATCGATCAACCGATCGATCCAGACACTAGTTCCCGCATACAGTAGGGTCCGGAATCGATCACTGGATCGATTGCCCAACCTGGATCGATCAGCCGATCGATCCAAATTAGCCTCCGCACACTGTAGCGTGCTGAATCAATCCGTGGATCGATCAGAGGCCTAGTACTAGCTGAAACCACCTTAGTTCAGCCCCAGATGACAGCAGAAACCTAGAACACCCCTTCTAGCATAGCCACAGCAATTCAAGAGGTAGTTTAAACATTAAAGCTCAGATAGTATAGCGATTAACAGAAGCATATGCATTAGTTCAGCAAAAATCTTAATCAAACCAGCTTTCCGCACATGAATTAGATAGCATAATATAACGATCGGCCTTACAGCCTAGTTAGTAGAAGGCGGGTCGTTACAGGCGGAGAAGTCTTTTACACACTTAGAGAGCTCACGAGTTGCTAGGAATTGATTACAGAGTTGATTGTTTAATTTTCTAGCTCCATGGGCCTTTATATAGCTTCTAGAAAACTTATCTCGAGCCTTGAGGGTGCCTCCAACGAGGTTGAGGGCGCCTCCAGTCGAGTCAACGGATAAAACTTTATCCGAACTCTCAATAGTCATCTAGATTGGGTCGAAGGTGCCTCCAATGGCCTTGAAGGCACCCTGGACAAGGTTGAGGGCACCTTCAAGGCAATGAAGGCACCTTCAATATTGCAGGCAGCACAAGCGCCTCCAGCTTGCTTTTCTAGCTCCTTTTGACTCCTTTTCTTCTTCCGAAGCTCCGATTGCTTGGATGATTGCGGCCAACTGAAATAGGACTCACCCTAATCCAATTTTTGGCCTTCTCCTCGAGCAGGCTTTTGACCCGGCTTCTGGTCCCTCGAACGCCGCGCACATTCTTCTCATCCACCGATGTACTCTTCCGCAACTCTTTCGTCCTTCGGACGCACCAAGCCCATCGGCTCCCTTCCCGTGGCGTCCTTCTCTTTAGCTGCGTCTTCCGCTCGACTTCCTGCGCTCATAAGCTCCTACACACTTAAACACAAGGATCAAATAACAAACAGGACCTAACTTAACTTGGTTGATCACATCAAAACAACCACGGGGTCCAACGATAATATTTATATTTTTATATCATAAAATAAAAAAAATATAAAATTTCTATTAACACAATAATAATAACACATTCAACCTCAAAATATTTCCTTGGTTTATAAGATGATCATATTTAAAGGCTAACAAAGCACCTAACGTATATAACAGAAGCTATTGAATCCTTTGATTCCAATATGAATGTTGGAAATAATCTTCTAAAGACTGGTTGATGCCACACAATACTAGACAATAGACATCCAAAAACTTATCATTTTGGGGAAAAGAAATGATAGAATATTATTGATCAAAAACTAATTCAAAAATAATCAAACATATGTTTAAATAATTTAAAACCCTAACAAGACAAAAAAAGATAAAATCTTCTGGGTCTTCAAAAATAATTTAAATGATATTTTCGCGGTTTCAAAATAGGGTGGTTAAGGATAAACCTTGAAATTTATTAAAGATCTTTAAATGAAATTTGATTTGATATATTATAGGGCTCGTGGTTCAATCCGAGTCAAAAGTTATGGTCTCTCAAAGCTTCCACCTATCCTACTCTGATTCTATTATGATCTTGTTACGATTCTACCGATTCTGTTTAGATTCTATCAATCCTACCGATCCTGTTGCGATCATACTGCAAAAATCAATTCTACATGATCCTGGATTGATTTGTGCTTCTAGACCATAGGATCGCACGATCCTACTATCCAGGATCATGATTTTACAAACATGGGTCTATCCTCTCATTGCCTTCTTGTTGATGTTCCACAAGTGTACGGAAATATCGTAAATAATAATAAAAGATATCGTATCCACAGAGACTGGTATAAGCACTAAAGATATCTCAACGCAAATTAGCTAAACAACAAATCAATTGGTTTATCAAAACTAAGGGCAACTATGAAAAGTAAACAATAGAAACAAAAGAATAGGAACAAGAATAAGGGTTGTGATAAAAGATATTCTAGGAGTTTTGGTTTCTTTGTAATGATCTTAAATGTAAATGATCTACCAAATCTTATTCCTCAATTGTCCGTCATTTGTAGAAGGTTTCCGGTTCTCTCTTGCAATAGACAACCGACCTAGGACTGAAATCTATACCTAAATGTGATCAATTAGGAATGGTTCCTATGTTGTCCTTACACGGGCTTGCATGTCACGTGTGTCCCTCGGATAATCAACATAGAAATTCATCACTTCTCAACCTCATCAAGATATAAAAGATAAGTGTATTTAATCTATCCTACCCTCTTGAATAATCTTATTTCACCCTCAAGATTATCCCTCAATCGTCCTTACACGGGCATGTCTGTCACGTACGTCCCTCGGATAATCGATTGAAGAATCATCTCTACAAGATCCACAAGATATCCAAACATTTAATCAAATATGGAAATTAAGCCCAATCAAAAGAATCCATACAAGATCAAATAGATGCAAAACAAGACAAGATCATTGAAATAGGAAATTGGCAAATTCACAAGAGTTTACATCAATTTACCATTACAAATACTCCCTCCATCCTAGAACATAGAGATCTAATCCATAGAACAAGGAAAGAAATCCAAAGATAAGAAGAATATAAGCATCTAGATCCCAACTCCAAGAAGATAAAGGAAGAAAAGCTTATCTACGATGAAGAACCATCTTCGGATCCAATCCTTATTCCCCGGAGTTGATTCGTTGAAGATCCACTCTTAGATCGCTGGAAAATCTCTCCAAGATGGTGGAGGAACGCCCTAAATCTCCTTTCCCCCAAGAGGGAGAAGATCTCCTTTCAAATCATGAAGAAGGCCTTATATAGAAGGGGGGTTTGGGTGTCACACGGCCTCGAGACACGCCCGTGTGAAGCTCACACGGCCTGTGCTACTCCCTTCTCTGCCTATCTCACACGGCCGTGTGTGAGACACGGTCGTGGCTTGCTCTGCCACTGCTCCCCTTACACGGCCATGTAGATCTACACGACCTGCACTGCCTCCGACTCTGGATCTCCTGCACGGTCGTGTGGTGCACACGGCCAAGGTGTTCTTGGCCTCTGGAAATGTTGCACGGCAATGTAGATCTACACGGCCTGGCACTACTTCAGCTCTGGAGGGCTTACAAGGTCGTGTGGTGTACACGGCCTGGCTCTGTTGGCTTCAAACTTGGCACGGCCGTGTAAAACTCACACGGCCATGGCCACTCCCTTTCCTGCTGTAACCACACGGGTGGTGATCCTCACATGGCCTGGGCAACCCCCCATGGCAGGGTCGTGTGGCACACAAGGATGGTGCCTTCCTCCTTTGGTTTGTTTGCAGATCTGGCCACGATCATAAATCCTTCACCAAATACGACTCCTGTGTACAGAAAATGCACAAAAGCAGATCTCTGAACAAAAAAGAGTAAATATGCTAAAAGCAAACCTGGAAGTATGAAAATGCATAGATAAAGCATGTGCAAAGTATGTGAATGTGCGTCAAAACATGCTAAACAAGAGTATATAATCTACGCGCATCACTTATATGAAGGGATTTGTAGGTCTACTTGCTGTATGTTTTTATTGGTTAGTTAATTTATTTTATAAATATTTAATAGTATTTAATTATTGAATTATGACATTAACTTGGTTTCTTGAGCATGTCCCTATTCAAGTGGCAGACAACATAGTAACACTAAGGATAAATAAGTGGAGATCTACTTATTCTCATAGAAATAAAATAAAGGCTAAGTTAGCAGGAGTCTTACCTAGCCAGGTAACCATTATATATATTTCAAATCATGCTAAATTGATTTAATATAATTAAAGGTTTTTAACTAATTATGTATCATTACTAATTTTGTAGATTATTGTTGATATTCTCCCTACCTTTGAGGAAGTAAATTTACTTGGCACCCCTTCGTATTAAATTTAAGTCACCACAACGGGGTGAGTTCGACTTCATAATTTCACATAGACTATGAGGAAGAAACTGGATGTTATTATTTCATTGAAAAGCAAAAAACAAATCCAAAAGTTTACCTTTGATAATCAAAGTTCAATGAAAGTTATTCAAGAATTAGTTGTCATATTGGAAAGAGAAGGTATTTCTTATCCAACTAACCACCCTATTAAAGATCCTCATCCTGATCCTGTTTCAACCAATGTAACAAGGAGAGGACATGAAAGAAGTCACTATAACCTCAGGTCCACCTCCTAAAGATATGCCAAATTGGCTAGCATTAGTCCCGGGTAGGAAGAGGATTAGGAGAAAATTAAAGGAGGGTGAAGGGGGTAACTTGGAGATAAAAGCTAGGAATGTTGATTTAGCTATGAAAGAAGAAGATAAAATTATATTAGTTTACAACAAAATTGAGGATGAAGAAGAAGTTGATCAAAGAAAAGTAAGGAAGAAGCAAATTAAGACAATGAGATTGAATGTTATTAAATTAAGTTGACATTTATGCAGTAATATTTAAGTTTGATTAAAGTAATTGCATTTTCTTTAATTTGACTTTTGCTTTTGTTAAATACATTAAGTTTGATCTATTTGTAGTATCTTAAAGGAAAATTCAAAGAAACAAAAAAGAAAAGACGAGAAGAACATGTGGCCTACCTGATAGAATTCTTTCAAATTCTGAGATGACCTACTTCTGGGTTCCTATGGGATGATAGTTACTACTCATTGACAATAAATGACTTCCTCACATATGTCTTAGGGGACATATTTATTGACGAGGACGCTTATATTTCATTATTTTTAAGGGAAGTGTCCTCGTCTAATAGGTTGTATAATAAATCCATATATTGCTCAACCAGATTCGTGATAAAAATTTGATTCCATATTATGTTTGTGATATTATTACACTAATTTATGTTTATATATTGAATTTTGTAGTTATCATATGAACATTTATGGGAAATAACTTTATATCATATTATCAAAACAAATTCGGTAGATCAAGAAGTTAGGTATATTTTTATACTTATAAATACTAATCGAGCACATTATCATTTAATAGTCATGGACACCGAGGTAAAAATGTTCTACAATTTTAATTTATTGTTCTATAACTATAAATATAATGAATATTTTATAGAGTTGGTTAGTATTAATTCTTTTTCATTTATATTCTAACATTATGATACTTATTATATCTTTTTATGAAAACATTCTTGTTTATCTAATGCTCACAGGTCTCCAGATTGAAAATATTTTCCAATGATAAATTAAAGGAACTGCATGATGGATTACCAAATTTGCACTCTTTAGATGAATGAGCCTCAACTAAAGTAGATTATCCTCAACAAATATTATCGTAAGTAAATTATTATATTATTAGTAAATTTCAATAGTACATTGTCATTATAATTTTGTTATTATTTTAATTTTGTGATATTACAGGAATGGTTGCCCCTTCTTTATTATGCAATATATCAGACATCTTTTGTACAATATTGATATGAAATTCATGCAAAAAGATATTTATAAATTTAGTGTGGAGGTTGCATTATCAATCATTAGGGACAAATATTGTAAAATCAAAATAGAATGAATTATCAATGTTGTTATTGATGTGTTGTAATATGTTTGTATTTTGTATATTGAAGTTCGAAGTATGTTTGTTTGTTGTAAGTTTATGTTTATCTAATTATTTGGTATGAAATTTTTTGTGTTTGAAATTATTGTGTTATGTGTTGTTCTTGTATTGGAATGTTTGAAATTATTGTGTTGTGTGTTGTCCTTGTATTGGAATGTTTGAAATAATTGTGCTGTGTTATTCTAAATTTTGCTTGTATTGGATTATGTGTAAATTTGTTGTGTTCTTGTATTAGATTGATATTCAATTATGTAAAATTATAGTGGTGTATTGTGTTGTTCTAAACTGATCTTGTCTCGGATTATGTAAAATTATTATATTATTCTTGTATTGGAGTGATATTGAATTATGTAAAATTGTAATGTTATATTGTTATAAATTGTTCTTGTATTGGAATGTTTGAAAATATTGTGTTGTGTGTTGTTCTGGTATTGGAATGTTTAAAATTATTGTGTTATGCTATTTTAAATTGATTTTGTATTGGATTCTCTGTAAAATTATTGTTTTGTGTTGTATTATTCGTTATAATATATCATAATAATGAAGTTAGAGGGCATTTACATATTTAAGAGATCAGCCCGAAGACATAGGATCTAGCCCTATGTTGATCTGATGTCATATATTAAGTGATAAAAATAATTACCATCAAAAATTTATTTATTCTCAAAAGCCTTCAAATTCTCATTTAAGGTGGCAAAAGACTAATACGTTCGCCCCCAGTGCCCCCGCTAACCCGGGCCAGGGTCAACACAGAAGAGGTAAATCACGAGCGGCTACTAGTCTTGGAATAGTGACTAGCACATAAATGAGGCATTTACCTCGGTTTTGTCGAGATTCGAACCGCAGACCTCATGATGGCAATACCTTATGTGCTAGCCACTAGACCGTCCTATTCACACGAGGTTATGCTCCCTTTTGGTGGAAGATTGGACCAAGGCAGCGCTTATGGAGGAGGGGTACAGATGCAAGTTGTAGGGAGGGTGCCGGCGGTGAGGAAGGGCTGGAGAAGAAGAGCCGCCAGAGATGAAGGCTGTTTGAGGGAGAAGATGCCACAAGATGATCAGTCTGGAGGACCATTTGAGCCGCCCACGTCTTCTACCGGTGAAATGGTCCCTTCATAGGGGAGCTCACTGGACGGCTGGAACCACGACCTCTTGGCCGGGCTACCGCCAGAATCAACGCTAGGTGGCCGGAAGGATTGGGACTCAATGACCAAGAAGCTTTCTCATCCAAACCTCGGTCACACGCGGAGAGCGCTTACGAAGGATTGGAGTGCAATCGGATTCTTCGGAGATTGTCAAGATGTTGAAACCGCGATCGATGGAATCACAGAGAAGATGACAGGGCGCATCAGTGTGAGGAATGTACGGTTGCGATTGTATCTGTGTTTATATTGGGTTTGAGAGTGTGTTTGATGGTGATGCAGGTTGGGTGCCTCATATTTACACCAACCTATTTGACGATGCCATGAGTATCCGGTAAATGTCCGGACGTGACGAGTAAGAACCAGTGGTATTGTTGATTTTTATTTTTTTTTATTATATATATTTATTCTTTTCATAAAAAAAATTATAAATCTATTTATATACAAATCATCTTTTAAATATATTTTTTCTAATTATTAATCATTATCATAAAATTTTAATACTATTTGATAGATTCGTACGATTCTATGATCCGATCCGATCTCGATCGATTCGATCTAATCCGATCTTGACTGATCTGATCCGATGCGATTCAACCTCAATTAATTCTTTCTGACCCCCAAATTGATCATGTGTAGGGTCGCGATTCTACACACTACACGCCTCTACGGGCTTAGCTGTGTTGGTAAGTGACAGTTTTGGTCTTGGGATCGAATCTCAGGGTTGGCGGGACGTAAATCCCTGCAACCCATGTAAACTCACCCTATCTGCGACTTGCTTTCTCAGTCATCGTAATTTACCTCTTCCGTGTTGGTTCTAGGGGGGATAGGGAGGCTGGGGCGAGTGTATTCACCCTTTTACCACGATTCTACACACTACACACTATGGTTCAATCGGAACAGACAGTTGGCTAGCGCATGATAATGTTGCTACCATGAGATCTAGGAGTTAAATCCCGGCTAGTAGTCGGGTGACTGCCCTCCCTCATATACACTATTCAGCTGTCTAGGATTAGTAGCTAGTCACCCATGATTTTCCTCTTTCATGTTGATCCAGGATTAGCGAAAGTGTTGGAATGAGTTAATCACCTATTATCACCATGATTCTATA
Organism: Zingiber officinale; assembly: GCF_018446385.1. NCBI lineage: Eukaryota > Viridiplantae > Streptophyta > Magnoliopsida > Zingiberales > Zingiberaceae > Zingiber > Zingiber officinale. Next base: position 50,382,263 of record NC_056001.1, on the reverse strand, counting down.
TATTATGGATGAGAGTATCCTCTTAGTTGTGAGTTACTGTTTATAATTTATAAAAAACCGATAACATGATCTTCTGTGTGTGACACCACACACCATGTTATCTACAATATAAATTAATTGAATAACTACATTTAGCATATAAATGTAGACATTTTTTATCAATGTGATTCTTTATTTCAAAATAAATATTTACAAAAGCTAGGCTTTTAGTATACACTCTAACAATAGCTCCAAGGTTGAAGAATATAGATCAATGTTTCAGCCCAACCTATATTGCCCTGGGTATTAAAATCTTCCAGAATAACTTTAGTTGCTATGACATTCTAAAGTTGTAGTTGCAGTGAATACCTTGTCATCTCTCCAATGAAGATAATTGCACCTTTAAGCTTGTTGCAACACATGGTCAAATAGTATAAGAGAGATTGACGTGAATTACTTACTATATTTGATAACCAGGCTCAGTGAGCTTTGACGCAATGGTGAGATTGTTCTAATGTAACTGAGGATATCCTTTATATAATTTTCCATATGCATGTTGCAAATAGTACAAGAGAGATTGAGGTGAATTACTTCCTAATTTGAGTTTTGGCGGAATGGTAAGGTTGTTCTAATGTAACTGAAGATAATGGGGTTTTGTGCATTTTATTTGATTAAGCCTATGTAGAATGAACCCTTACTGACAACTATTCTTTTACTTGTTGAAGATTTTCTATTGCAGTCCATCATCCCTTCAACCAGTTAAAGCTTGTCATTTATTGAGCCTTGTGTTCATTGCTATGCTGCTTTATTTTAACTAATGTTTAGTGATAACCAGTGGTCAAGAATTTTAAAGTTGGTCATGAACATTTTGAAATGTATGCAACTCATTGATATTTATTCACAGGCTCTCAATTGGATAACTCTTGGTAAATATGAAGCATGGACATGCATGGAAAGCTTCTTCTTTTTGTAGTATGGTTGGAGTAATAAAAATGTTCCTTCCATACACTTGCCTTCTGCTGATGGATTCATGAATTTATTTGATCTTATGTCTCCATTAGAACGTCCTTAGTTTCTCTGCAAATCTAATTATATTTGCTGTTATGAGTTTTGTAAATTAAATACTTTCTTGAAGGAACCTTGCTAAGATAATTTAGCTACAAATTGTGTGCTTTGTTGTTTGCAGTTACTGGTGCTTCATGTGGTTATGCTTTTGTGGAATTTGAAACTGAGAGAGAGATGCGCCGTGCATACGAGGTACTTCTGTCACGCCACTTTGCTCGTTTGCCGATTTCTAATTTTCATGATACCCCTGCTTTAAAAGTGTATACAGAACTTTTGTTGGTTTGGAACTTGATGCATTGTCTGTTTCTATTGCTGATTTTGGGCATTTTTCAACAAATTTGACTGTTGCCAGATTTTTTGGTGATCCAACTTATCTGATCCAAATTAGGTTCTATAAATTATGGAAGCTATAGGATTGATTGTATAATCTTATTTACCAGCATTTTTTATGAATTACACATGCAAGTATGTACACTGAGTTGGACCAACTGATTTTGTAAAATAAAAATAAAAAATCAAATAACATGCAAACTTTTTTGCCAGCACTTGTGAGAATTCAACATTCAAGTATGCACCCTGTAAATTACTAAGTAAGGCAACTCTGTTGGCAGCCTCTGTCCACTATAAATTATGATTTTGTTTTCATTCTTAACTTTGCTTTACTGGGCTACATACTTTTAGAAAAATTTGTGGAGACTCTAACATTCTTTTTATTTAATTAAGTTTTTTTATACATCATCAGTAAAGTTTAATCTGTTCATTTTCCTTCCATCAGTGTTTCTCTATTTCTGCTGGTCATCTTTGATATCCATATATTATCATATCAAAGCGCAGAATTAGCATTTGCTTCTTCAGCTCATAATGTATCATTGGTGGTAAAAAGACAAATACGCTCGCCCCCAGCATCTCCGTTAATCCGTCTCACGACCAACACGGAGAAGGTAAATCACGGACGACTACTAGCTTTTGGAATAGTGACTAGTACATAAGGGAGTCATTTACTTCGGTGATACAGAACATGTTTGTGGGGTCAGTAAGGTGAGGTGGTTAGAAGTCGAGACCGCGGGAAGGTCAGAAGTCAAACCTACATGGAAGTCAGAAGTCAAGCTTACATGGAGGTCAAAAGTCTAGCCTCCGTGGCTGGTCAGAAGTCAAGATTACATGGTCATGGTCAAAGTCTCAGCTGACGGGGCGATCAAGGGATAGGAGTATAAATCTGACAAGGGTCAGCCTTGATAACGATCAAAGACAGGGCCCATGGGCCAGGTACATTTGAGGATTGAGCCCCTAAGTCAAGGGTAAAGGAAAGAAAGTCTTGGGCGTAGAATAAACAGACCTGGCGGTAGGTCAGGACATAAAAGACAAAGATAACGGTGAACAGAAGCAGGTTGGGAAATAGACTTAGCGTGCAGGTCGGGACATACAAGCTAAGGATAACGGTAAATAGAAGCAGGTCGGGAAACAGACCTTACGTACAGGTCGGGACATAGAAGCCAAGGATAACGGTGAACAAAAGCAGGTCAGGAAATAGACCTAGCGTGCAGGTCGGGACATACAAGCCAAGGATAATGGTAAATAGAAGCAGGTCGGGAAACAGACCTGGCGTACAGGTCGGGATATACAAGCCAAGGATAACGGTGAACAGAAGCAGGTCAGGAAATAGACCTAGCGTGCAGGTCGGGACATACAAGCCAAGGATAACGGTAAATAGAAGCAGGTCGGGAAACAGACCTGGCGTACAGGTCGGGACATACAAGCCAAGGATAACGGTGAACAGAAGCAGGTCAGGAAATAGACCTAGCGTGCAGGTCGGGACATACAAGCCAAGGATAATGGTAAACAGAGGCAGGTCGGGAAACAGGCCGGGTGTGCAGGTCGAGACATGCAAGTCAAGGATTACAGGGAGCAAATGTAGGTCAGGAAACAGACTGGTCAGGTAGGTCGGAACGTACAAGCTATGGATAGTAGTGGATCGAAGCAGGTCAGGATGTATACCCAGCGTTTAGGCACTACAGGATAAACAAGTCAAGGAATCGTAACCGCTTGTCAGAGAATGTCAGAGAATAATCAAGGTGTCAGGGAATATGCTAACAGTCGGGGTGCACAACGCCTTCGGTTTTACCGCCATCCTATCAGGAAGAGCCACGTGTCAATCACCGCTATACAAAGCCTGACAGCCGACATTCCCTTACACTTGCCAGGTCCCAGAGGCATCCGTGGCAGTATAAAAAGGGATACCTTGTCCCTTATGTAGGTACGCTCACTCATCATTTCTCACTAGTCTTTACTTTTCGCCATTTCTCTGTGATTTCTGAGGAAAAAGTACCTGACTTGAGCGTCGGAGGGCCTGACCCGGGGACTTTTTCCCTGGTTTCTGGTCTCTAACGACCCGTGGGCTCGTCTGAGTGTGCGCAAAGCAACAACATCATCGTCCTGGCCATCCTTCTTCGTCAACCGCCCGTGAGAACCTTTGCAGGGGAGTGCCAGGTAGATCCGAGGCTTCGGCGACTTTCCGTCAACTTCCAACACACCAAGGCCCGCCTTCATCCGACTCAGCTTCCGGACGGGATCAAATTTGGCGCCATTTGTGGGAACACAACAGCCTGTTCCGGAACGTGAAGATGGAGGAGTCTGGCCGCATTAATGTTACTATGACCACTGGAGAATATGAGCTTTTCAAGGAGGCCAAGAGGCGAGCAGCCTCCGAAAAGCAAGCGACCGTCTCGTGACCGCGACAAGTTCCTGCTGAAGCTTCTAAGGAGCCCTTCCCTGTCTCATATCAGGGCTCTAAGAGAAAACAGCCTGAGGTATTTCCTCAGGTTCCTTATCGTGAGCCCGGTGTGGGGTATTATCAACCAGAGTCCCAGGGCCACAGCCTCAAGAAGGAACAACCGCAAGTCTCCATGGCCGAGAGCTCCCTGCCCAGGGATTCAAAGAAGGGGAAGGCTCTCATGATACCAGAAGTATTCCCGGAGGATCCAGACGAGAAAGTACCTTTCTCAGTCCGGATTTTAAATGAAAGATTGCCCAAGGGTTACAGGGCCCAGTTGATCGGAGAGTACGATGGGAGCAAAGACCCAGAAGAGCATTTACAAAAATTAAAGAATGCAGCTCTACTGCATCAATACAGTGATGCTGTCAAATGTAGAGTTTTCTTAAACACTCTAGCTGGCTCTGCATTGAAATGGTTTGATGGGCTATCTCAAGGGTCCATCACCTGTTTCTTGGATTTCAAAACGGTCTTCCTACGTTGTTTTGCCAGTAGTAAGAAATATCAAAAGACAGATCACTGTCTTTTCACTCTGAAGCAAGGGCCGACCGAGCCCTTAAGAAGTTATATCAACCGCTTTAATCAAGTGGCCCAGGATGTCCCCACCGCCACTTCAGAGATTCTAATGAGCGCCTTCTCTCATGGACTAGGAGAATGAGAATTCTTCAGAGATCTCATCAAAAATCCCGCTCGAAATTTTGATGAAATGGTGGAAAAAGCTGCCTGCTACATCAAAGCGGAAGAAGCACAAGCGGCTCAGAGGAAAGCCGAAAGACCACCTCCCTCTACCAACAAGCCGGAGAGAAGAGTGCCTCAACCACCTCCTCAACCTCTGCCGCGCGCTCGGGAAGCCAGACCTACCTTCCAGCCCGGGTCGGAGATCAGACCCGCTCCCCGAGTTGCAGCTGTGCATGCTCCCCTACCAGGACCATGGAACAATCGGTATTGCACTTATCATCGGTCTCGCACTCATGATATTAATCATTGTTTTCAGTTTGCTCGAGATTCCAAACGGGCTACCGAGATGGGCTTACCACCGCCCGAGTTAGCCCCTCAGTTAATCAAGATAATGGAAGAGCAACGAGCCGCAGCAGGACAGGTCGGGCAATCCCACCCTGACCTAGCAGGACCCAGTACTCATCAACCCGGTCGGGGGAAAGAGCCCGAAGGATCACGGGAGACCGAGAATAGAGGCAATGTCGTCGTCAGAGAGATTGGCATGATATCTGGTGGGCCAACTGATGGTGACTCGGGAAGAGCGCGCAAGTCACATGTGCGCCGCTTGGAGGTTCACACTGTTGGGTGCAGTCAAGAGCAGGCTGTTGGCCCTATTATTAGCTTCAGGCCTACAAATTTGGAAGGTCTGGAGTTGCCTCATGATGACGCCCTCATCATCAAAGTCATCATCGCCAATAGCTGAGTGGCTCGGGTTTTCGTGGACACCTGGAGCTCGGTCAATATTCTGTTCAGAACCGCATTTGAGAAGATGCAGATCAATGCCACCGAACTTCAGCCTGTGGCTACTTCTTTATATGGATTTATAGGCAACGAGGTGAAGCCAATGGGTAAGATTAAGCTGGTCATATTTTTGGGCACTGAGTCGTTGGTGCGCACAAGGAGGAGCACTTTTATAGTGGTGGACTCTCCTTCTTCTTATAATGTTATTTTGGGAAGGCCCGCCCTGCATGAATTTAGGGCTGCTATTTCAACCTTCCATCAAAAAATCAAATTCCCCGTGGGCGAGCAGGTCGGGGAAGTTAAAGGAGAACAAAGGGTTTCCCGCCGATGTTATATCGATATGGTCCGGGTGGAAGCCCGAAAAAATCAAAGGATGCAAGACGGAGGTGTCCATGTTGTTCAAGAAGAGCCTTCGCTTATGGCTGAAGAGCCTATCCCCTGGGAAGAGGTACAACTACACGCTGAGCGATCCGAAAATCTGACCCATGTGGCAAGCGACCTTCCTTCTCCCCTCAAGGAAAAGTTAATTCAATGCTTGATTCGTAACCGGGACGTCTTCGCCTGGTCTACAAAGGAGTTACCTGGGGTCAGGCCAGAAGTAGCTGAGCATAAGTTATATCTACTACCAGACTCCTGACCTGTCAAGAAAAAGAAAAGGAACTTCTCGGCTGACCAAAACAAAATAATTAGAGCCGAGGTGGACCAGCTCAGAAAGGCAGGTCATGTTCGAGAAGTGCAGTTCCCGTCCTGGCTCTCGAATGTGGTTTTAGTGAAGAAGCCCAACAATAAATGGAGGGTGTGTATAGATTTTCTGGACCTCAACCGAGCGAGTCCCAAAGATTGTTATCCCTTGCCTCAGATCGATCAGATGGTGGATTCCACAGTTGGCTGCGAAAGGATCTGCATGTTGGATGCCTATCAAGGGTATCATCAGATACCTTTAACGGTGGAGGACCAAGAAAAGGTTAACTTCATTAAGGCTAACGGTACTTTCTGTTATACTATCATGCCCTTTGGTCTCAGGAACGCCGGAGCCACATACCAAAGAATGATGGACAAAATCTTCCGGGAGCAGATTAGGCACAATGTGGAGGTGTATGTGGATGATATACTTATCAAGTCCCCGTTAGCTGTTAACCTGATCAAGGATGTGGAAGAAACATGCAGAACTCTCCGGCAATATGGGCTGAAGTTGAACCCCTTGAAGTGTTTGTTTGGAGCTAAGGGGGGAAAATTCTTGGGTTACCTAGTGACTGAGCGAGGGATAGAAGCCAATCCAGAAAAAGTTCAAGCGCTAAGGGATATGCAGCCTCCTCAGAATTTGAAGGAAACTCAGAAGCTGGTCGGCAGAATAACAGCCCTGTCAAGATTCATTTCCAGGTCTGCAGACCGGGTCGCTCCTTTCTTTAAGGTGCTCAGGAAGGCCTCCAAATTCCAATGGGATGAAGACTGTACTCGAGCTTTTGAGGAGCTAAAGAAGTACTTGGAGGCTTTGCCATCTTTATTTAAGCCCGTTGTTGGGGAACCCTTATGGGTCTACTTATCTGCCACCCCCGAGGTCGTAGGGGCTGTGCTTGTTAAGGAGCATGACAATGTACAACGACCAGTGTATTTCTTCAGTCATCTATTAAAAGGGGCCGAGGCTCGGTACACGGCCCTAGAGAAGTTGGTTTATGGATTGGTCCTTATGGCTCGGCGGTTAAGACCCTATTTCTTATCGCATCCTATCACGGTTCTGACCAATAGCACCATGGGAAGAGCGCTAACTAATGTAGAAGTTGCAGGCCGGCTTATCAAGTGGGCAACGAAGTTGGAAAAATACGACATACAGTATCAGCCGTGCACCGCCATTAAGGCGCAGACTTTAGCAGATTTCTTAACAGAAATTCATCAGACCAACTCTGAAGAAACCTGGAAGGTCTACGTGGATAGATCGGCTAATCACCAGGGAAGCGAGGTTGGGGTCTTGGTAATATCTCCCCAAGGAGATATACTCCAATTGGTGGTTCGATTGAATTTCTGAGCCACGAACAATGAGACAGAATACGAGGCCTTGTTGGCAGGACTGCAAGCAGCCGGGCACATAGGGGCAGCCCGGGTAATCATTTATTCAGATTCACAGCTGGTAACTCAGCAAGTGACTGGCAACTTTATGATAAATTGCGATAAATTACAAGTGTACCGGGAAGCCTATGAGAAGATGAAGGAGGAATTCGCAGAGGTCACTGTAACCAAGATACCCAGGTCGGAAAATGAGAGGGCAGATGAGCTAGCAAAGATGGCAAATTCCTTAACCACTTGGGTGTTGGACCGGTCAACGGCACAAACTTTTTTGATAGCTCAGATAGATCTGCAAAATAATAGAGAAACAACTATTGATTGGCAGGCGCTCATGATCAACTATCTCAGGCAGGGTATCTTACCCACCGATCCAGAAGAGTCACGGCTGATCAGGAAGCAAGTTCATGCTTAGTCATAATCGAAGATCAGTTCTACAAGAGGTCCTTCTCTAGACCCTTACTCAAATGCTTGGGTATAGAGGAGGCCGACCAGGCCTTGCGAGAAATACATCTAGGATGTTGTGGCAATCATGTAGGCGGATGGACCTTGTCTCGTAAAGTACTCCTGGTCGGGTATTTTTGGCCTACCTTACAAAGAGATGCTCACAAATTGGTAAATATCTACCTGTCCTGCCAGAAACATCAAAACTTAACACATCGTCCTACGGCTCTGCTAAAAATGTCTATAGTCTCATGTCCTTTTAATCAATGGGGCATGGATATTGTGGGACCATTTCCAATGGCGTCAGGTCAAAGATGTTTCTTATTGGTGGTGGTGGATTAATTTTCTAAGTGGGTGGAAGCAGAGGCCTTAGCCCGGATCACAGAAGATGCCGTCATTCAATTCCGATGGAGGAACATTCTTTGCAGATTTGGTGTTCCTCACAAACTGGTGTCAGATAATAGAAGGCAATTTTACGGACAAAAAATCCAGGCCTGGTGCAAGGGGTTTGGCATAACGCAGGCCTTCACTTCAGTAGCATATCCACAAAGAAATGGTCAGACCGAGGTGATCAACAGAGAAATAGTACGAGGTCTGAAGGTTAAGTTGGATCATGTGGGAGGCAATTGGGTGGAAGAACTGTCAAGCATTCTGTGGGCCTATCGTACAACACCTCAGGAAAGTACAGGTTTAACACCCTTCCACCTGGTTTATGGTAATGAAGCAGTCGTACCCATAGAAATTGGAGTGCCCTCAGTCAGGAGAACATTATATGATAAAGGAAACACAGAGCGGCGGTTGGCTGAGTTCGATCTTATTAGCGAAACCTGTGACAGAACGACGGCTCGGCTGGAGGCTTATCGACAGAGAATGAGACAAAATTATAACAAAAGAGTGATTCCTCAATTCTTTGGAGAAGGAGATCTGGTCTGGAAGCAAATCAAGCCCGTGGGAGACGTGACCAAGCTAGCACCTCAGTGGGACGGGCCTTACAAAATCATCAAAAATTTAGCATCCGGAGCTTATTATTTACAAGATGATCGAGGCAAGAAGTTAGATTAACCATGGAGTGCTAACTACTTGAGACCTTACAGAGTCTGAAGGAGTGTACAAAGAAGAGTAAGCCGGGCTATAAGCCGATTAGTCACCTAATTGACAGACCGGGTAAAAGGCAGATCAGATAGAGCAATGCGGGGATATGAAAGCAAAAACTGTATGACCTAATATTCCTTTTGGCCAACTAAGCAATTTTGGCAAAAATAAAACTTAGAATGCAAGTGGAAAAATAGCAAAGTATTTTACAAGAAATTGTTAAGTCATTATATACAAGTAGCCAAGAAAGATCACTTGAAAGGAGCGAAAATTTCATCTGGGATCTCTTTAAGGATCCGGTCATGATCTAAAAATTCAAGAGGAGGAGCTGACTTCAAATAGTCTTGTTCATAAAGTTGATGCAGAGCCCCGGCCGCACCATAAGTAACAGAGGTAGAGAAGCGTTGCCCTGCTTGGGTACAGAATTCTGGAGAACACAGGTACAGAGCACAGCTCTGTTGACAGCGGTCATTCTCTCCTTCTTTATAAAGGGTCAGGGTTGTCAATGCTCCTTCTGCAGCAGTCCAGGCCTGGGCTAGTTCAGTTCGGGCAGACAGTAGTTCTTATGCTTGAGATGCTAGTTGGGCCGCCTGAGATTTTAGTTTCTTGTCTTGCTCGTGCTATAAAGTTTCAGCGGCACACAGCTTCTGGGTCAATTGGTCAACAATTCGCTGATGCTCCAAAATTTGTTGATCCATGCGTTGCTGATGCATAACTTCAACTTGGCTTCTTTCTTCCTTGAGGTCCTTAAGCTTTTGGTCAGATATCGTCAAGGATACTTCCAGACTATTTTTATTTTTGGTTAGAGATTTTACTTCAGCCCTCAGGGCGTAACTAGCCTGCGCCGGGTTATTCAATTGAAGCTCCAGTTCAGTTACCTTGTCTTGCAGCATCTTATTTTAAAGATGAGTAGCATGAAAGGATTGGTTTATCGTCAAGGACTTGGCACAGGCCTGGAACACAGAAGAAACATTTAATAAGAATGAGGAAGATAATAGTTATAGTAAGTCATCATGAAAGTTGACCTTGATGTATAGCTCAGAAGATCTATCCATCTGGGCAAGGGGTGGCAAAAGCTCCGTCTGACGCCTGCTTTCTTCCCACACAGTGGCTAGGCGACCTTTCATGGTCAAGGAGTTGGTGGGAACGTCACGCCTTGACTGTAGTCCAGCCTCTGAAGGAGCAGTGGTACGATAATAAAGAGGGGCAGGTGGTGGTGGTTGTGAAGGCCCCGCGGCGAAGCTAGAAGGCCCAGCAGCCGACCTAGAAGGAGCTGATGGAGGCACAGGAGATGGCTCTGGAGGTGAGGTAGCTGGCGGAGAGCGGCGCGAGGGATCGGCCTCGGTGTTCTGGTGCTGCTGTGACGTAGAAGGTTGAGTAGGAGGTTGAGCTGGAGGAGAATGTTGAGCAGTGGGAGGCTCAACTGGAATTGCGGTGGGATCAGGCGGAACAGTTGCCTGGCTCGGGACAGGAGGGGGAGTTGCAACAGGGGGCGAAGGGGGAGAGGTGGTTGCAACCGGAGGTGAAGGAGAAGGGATGGCAGAAGGGCCTGAGTCTGGCATCGAAGGAGGGGCTCGGCGGCGAAGTCTTTGAGTTAACGGCTGATCATCCGAGTCCGACTCTTCAGATGGTAGCCGAACCCTACGCCGAGAAGGAGAGGAGGCGTCGTAATTCCAGCGGTCGTTCATCGAGTATGCTTGACGAGCCGCTTGAGAAGTCTCTCTAAAAGCAGGGTTGGCATAGGGAACGTTGCCTGATCTTCGACCAAGGCCCAGCCCAGGGATATAAGTAGCTCGGGGAGGACTAACCGATGAAAGAGGAGTCGGGGAAATGGGTCGGGTTGTGAATGAGGCCCGGGGGCGAATAGGGGTGGCTGGCCGGGGTGAGTAGCGCGAGTCAAGGGGCAAATCGGACATTAGAAGACCCTCGGCGAGCAGGTCGGGGTCGAGGATTGGCCGGAGAAGCCTCACCGACTGAGGTTGAAGATGAATAGGGGAGCGATCTTCTTTGTAAAATAACTCGACCACGCCTCATGATTTCCATGTCACTCAGAGGAAGAGGTTGAACCTCTCAGGCACGGGTTAAGACTTCAGCTACACAGGATAAAGTAGGGAGTCAGACGCAATAGGAAAAACAAAATGCTTATGAAATGGTAGCAGAGCTGAAAGAGAAGCTTACCCAGGGAATGAGGAGTATCTGGGGTAAGATAGCTCAGGCGGAAGTAGGAAAGAAACTCCTCGGACGATAGGCGGATTAAGTTCAATTGCCAGCCCGCTAAGCGAGACGAAGCCTCTATATAGGAGGTGTCGAGATGAAAATCCTCCAGTGGCGGGCTCGGGGGAAGTGAAGATTGTCATCGCAGGGGCCACTCCACCTCCTAGGGAAATCAGATGAAAAAGAATTTGTTTCTCCAGCTCGGTTCAGAAGGCGGCAGGGGCGAGAAAAAAGATGTCCGAAGACAAGGCTGGAAGCGGAAGGTGCCTTCTTCTTGTTGTCGGAGGGTAAAAAAGCAATGGAACAAGTGGGTGGACCAGGACAACTCGCAAACATCGCAAAGTATCACGAAGCCGCAAAGGATCCTTATAGAATTTGGCGTCAACTGCCCTAGAGGAATCTTGAAATGGCGGCACACATCCGAAAAGAAGGGATGGAGAGGAAGACGAAGACCGACCACAAATTGCTCTTTAAAGAAAGAATAATATCCATGGGGAGGATCAAAAAATCGGTGTATTCCTGTGGGGATGATCACATGAGCATTATCTTCGACTCCGTAGGTATAGCGCAGGTCATCCCGATCTAGTTCATCGAAAGTGGATGAGCCAGGGTAATACACCACCACCAAAGAAGGAAGAAAAGAGGGGGAGGCCATGATAAAAGAAACAGAAGCAGAAGGGATCGAGTCGGAAGCTATCAACGCAAAAGCAGAGATTCGGGAGTGATACTCGATTCCAGCGGAAGGGAGAAGAAGACGTGCGAAGTCGGGAGGCAAAGTTTGAGGAGATTATTTATAGCCGCTAAGAAGAGGGGCACTTTCGTCAAACATCATCCATCGGAGGAAAATAATTGGCGGGAACAAAGAGAACCGACGGATCTTCCTTGAAAATAACGTCCAAGGGTATATTTGGAAAAGTACTGGCGCGAAGTATGAGGAGATGAATCTCGGGAAAAGACAAGTTATGGAAAAGTGCCTGACCTGGATTACGAGGAAAAGAACAGGTCGGGTGGTATGGCAGAGCCATGGCGGGCAGCAAAGAAAGGCAAGCTAAGCAGGTCGGGATATCAGCACAGACCAGGTCACTACGTCTAAGATGAGTGGTCAGCAGAGAAAGGCGAGGAAAGCAGGTCGGGACAAAAGAAGGATTCCCGACCGGGGTTAAATAAGACTTAAACTAGATGACCAAATTACACATTCACAAGGCCATGGGTCGTTTTGGTCGGGAAATATACAAGACCACAAATAAGAGGGTAAACCTACTGTCAGATGGTTAATATACTATAAGAGAAAATCAAAAGCCAGCGGTCAAGTGGTATCATGAGAAGGTTAAACTCGCTAAAGTGAAGATAAATCTGATGTTTTTAGCAAATAAGTTGAACGAGAGTTGGTCATCTACATTTTTATATTAAAAGTGCAGTACATGGTGTCATCTTAAGGATTATTGCCAGCAGGGTCAACAGGAGGCTCAGGGGGGCAAGGCGCCGCGTCAGTAGGAGGCTCAGGGAGAAGGAATAAGTTGTCATTGTCTTTGAAGGAGGGAAGCGACCCATCCGGAATCTCTCTCATCAGGCGGGCAGTATCTAAGAAATCTTCTGAAGGGGCAGCGCGAAGCAGATCCTGCTCAAACATTTGGTGAGCCCCGCCAACCGCGCCGGAACAAAGCATGAAATTCATCAAGCCCCCTATATTCCTCAAAAAGAAGGGGGAGGTGACGTATGCTCGCCTGTAGGCTCTCAGACGACCAACTTCTCCTGCTCGGTAATCTGTCAACTCTGCCTGGGCCTTTTCTGTATCAGCTCTGGCCTTCTCCGCATCATCTTGGGCCAAAGTCAGATCTTGTTGACCTTGGGAAACATCCTCTTGAGCTTTCAAAAGGTCGGCTTGCATTGATTGAAGGGTCGCTTGGCTGGCCTCCCACTGGCTGTGAAGGGCTTTCTCCCGGTCTGAACTAGAGGCCAGTTGACCCTGGACATCAGTTAAAGTCTTCTGGAGGGCCTCCCGGGTTTTCTGCAAACTCGTCAATCGAGCGTCCTTTGCGTCCATCTCCACCACTAGATAGTGACGCCTCTCCACTTCATAGGCCAATTTGAACTCGCTTGTCTGCAGAGCCGCTTCCAAAGTCTTTATCTTGTCGAAAGTCGCATGAGAAATGTTGCGGGCGGACTCTGCAGACTCCCCAATCAATCGAAGATAATGCGCTAGGTCCCCAGGAGTTGGGTTGAGGGGATCGCGGAGAGTTAGGGGCAACTCTAACTCCTCAAGACGAGCCTTTAATACTTCATTCTCCCTCTGTAAGCGGGAGGCGTATTGGATGACGCTCAGATTGGCGGAACAGGCCTGCGATAAATATAGGAAGAAAAATTATAAAAGATTCCAGCAAAGGAGCCGTGGTACAAGAGAACTTACGGAGACTATCTGGCAAGCAGCTTGATCTAGTCCCTCCATCGGAGGATTCTTCCAAAACTTCTGATTGCCTGATCTCCAGGACGTCGCTAAATCGCCCTGTAATTCAACCAAGGCAACAGGGGGAGGAGCCCCTTCAGCAGTTTCCTCGACGGCGTCTGACCCTGTGAAGGAAGGCAGACGCCAAGAGTCGGTAAAGGCATACTTTTTGTGAATCTTCTTCTGAGATCGAGAAGAAGAGGCCAAAGCCGCTAACGGAAGGGAGGCAGATTGAGTTGTAGAACTCCCGGGCTGGTCCATTAAAGGAAGGGGTAGCTGCCCGGGAGAGGAGGCCTGAGCGGGAAAAGAGGCCTGATCGGGAGTCATAGCCCGACCAGGGGTCAGGGCTGACATGTGAGGTGACATAATGGGAACTTCCGACCCCAAAGCAATCTCCCGGTCAGGAGTAGCAGCCCTGGCTTTCGAAGAATGAGGAGTGGCGAAGGAGCGACGGCTAGAAGGAAGAGGTGGAGGTGACGCCTGAGTCACTGGAATGACCCTCTTCCTCTTGCGCTGAAATCTTAGACGTTTGGCCGGCGGGGGAGACGCCGCTCGCTCCTTCTCGACCTGCTCTACAGTGGCCAGGTCAACCTGCTCTACAGTAGCGAGGTCTTCTACAGGAGCCACATCCAGGGGAAGGGCCGAGGAAGCTTCCCCCTGGGTCGGCGCAGAGGGGGCGAGCTGAGAGGCAGAAGGGGCGGACTGCGAGGCAGAAGGGGCAGACCGGGAAGAGTTCGCCAAGACTTGCTTAAGTTTTGCACTGATAGTTTTCAGAATGGAGAAAGATTGGCATTTTATATCTAAGGAATATGCTCGGAGCATGGCAGCCTCTGCAAAGTGAAAGAGAGATACCTCAGTTAGCGAAGAATAGCAAAGAGGAAAACGGGTTCTTACCTAATGGAGCTCCTATATCCGCCTGAACTGGGCTAAGCCTGAACAAATACAAAAAGCCTTCCAGTAGTAGTATAGACAAGCGAACGCTCACTCCTTGAAGTTTTGCGGAAGCGACGTCACAGGAAGGTTGATGGTGATGTACAGGAAGGTTGGAAGGAATATCGTGGCGCCAAGGGATCGGTTCGAACAAGGATAAAGATGTATGTAGTCTAATAAAGAAGAAGCATGACTTCCACCCCTTGTTAGAAGAGGGCATATCAGAAAAGAACTTAAAACCAAGCCTAGCTTGTACCATGAACACTCCTGGTTACGATTGTTTGAAAGAATAGAAATAATGGAAGAACTGAACGGATAGGGGAATTTGGTATATACGGCATAGAATGGCAGTGCCACAAACTGCTCTGAAGAAGTTGGGGGCAAACTGAGAAAGGCAAACACCAAAGTATTGGCTCAGACAGGAAATAAAAGGATGGATGGGAAAACAAAGGCCCCCTAGAAGTTGATCCCTGAAAATGGTCATAAAACCTTCAGGAGGAGACGAAGGATGCTCATTGGGTGTGGGGATACGAAGTTCGTATTCTTTGCCAAACCTCAGGTCAGACCGAATCATGGACAGATCGTGGTTGTCTATGTCCAAAATGAAACACGAGTACCAAAAGGAGGCCTTACCGTCAGCCATTATCAAGGGGAAGGAGGTTGAAGAAGGGGCAGTCAAGAAGTGGAAGAGCACCAGGCGTGAATAGGCTAGAGGGGGAAGGGCCGGAACACCAGAGACGACGAAGCAACATGAAGATGAAGGCAATCGAAACGCTCAAAGCAATGACTGCGGACTGCCTTTAGGGTTTATAAGGGGAGATTTCCTAGGGATTATCGAAAAGGTGTCGAGTATCTTTTTGGGTGAAGCACCTAAAGCCGTCCGATCGCAGAGGGACATGCTCTTATGGGAAATCGTGTACAAAAAGGAGTGACGTCGGCGGCGTCATACTGTATAAGCAATAAAGGCATGGGACAGGTGTCGATCCCCTAGGAAGGGTATTAATGATAGACGTGATAAGGAAATCATGAGATGAAGCGGGAGTACGGTAACGTTTAGCACGCGATTTTCTCAAGAAGTGGCAAAGAAAAGTGGCGGGAAAGAAATTTGAATTCCTTCGCACAGGCCCTGGTTAGAAATCCCCCCCCCCCCAGGTCGGCAACATTTATCCGGGTCAGGGAATCACCCCCAGGGTGGCAACATTTAGCTTGGTCGGAAAATTACCTCCAGGTCAGCAACATCTATAGCCGAATGGGTTTTCATAAGAATTCCAAGTCGACTGTCCCAAACTCTCGCCCAGTGTGAGTTATAAATGAGCAAGGCTCTCACGACCAACGACCTTCCAGGTCGGCTATCCCAGACTCTCGCCCCAGTGTGAGTTATAAGTGAGCAAGGCTCTCACGACCAACGACCTTCCAGGTCGGCTGTCCCAGACTCTCGCCCCAGTGCGAGTTATAAGTGAGCAAGACTCTCACGACCAACGACCTTCCAGGTCGGCTGTCTCAGACTCTCGCCCCAGTACGAGTTATAAGTGAGCAAGGCTCTCACGACCAACGACCTTCCAGGTCAGCTGTCCCAGACTCTCGCCCCAGTGCGAGTTATAAGTGAGCAAGGCTCTCACGACCAACGACCTTCCAGGTCGGTTGTCCTAGACTCTCGTCCCAGTGCGAGTTATAAGTGAGCAAGGCTCTCACGACCAACGACCTTCCAGTTCGGCTGTCCCAGACTCTCGCCCTAGTGCGAGTTATAAGTGAGCAAGACTCTCACGACCAACGACCTTCCAGGCCGACTGTCCCAGACTCTCGCCCCAGTGCGAGTTATAAGTGAGCAAGACTCTCACGACCAACGACCTTCCAAGTCGACTGTCCCAGACTCTCGCCCCAGTGCGAGTTATAAGTGAGCAAGACTCTCACGACCAACGACCTTCCAGGTCGGCTGTCCCAGACTCTCGCCCCAGTGCGAGTTATAAGTGAGCAAGGCTCTCACGACCAACGACCTTCCAAGTCAGTTGTCCCAGACTCTCGCCCCAGTGCGAGTTATAAGTGAGCAAGGCTCTCACGACCAACGACCTTCCAGGTCGGCTGTCCCAGACTCTCGCCCCAGTGTGAGTTATGAGTGAGCAAGGCTCTCACGACCAACGACCTTCTAGGTTGGGCCAATGATTTTCTTGGCATATCCTCAAGCGTCTCATTGGCTTTGGTCAAAGGCTCATATGTTATGAGGTAGAATGGGGTAAGCAAGTTAATTTTATTATTGTTATTTCTGCTAGACATATTATACGAATGCAGGTGCTCTATAAAAACATGAGGATACCCGAGACAGAGTGTGGGGTTACACCATGAACGGAACTCAAAAAACAGGTTTTATCCCATTAAAGTCAAAGGTACATTTTTCACGGGTTTACACGGCTACCAGAGCCAGATGCTTGATACTTTCTAGTTAAATGAGCTCGGACTTTAATTAGATCCACTGTAATAAGATCAATAGTACGCTTCAACTGCCCGATAATTTCATCTTTGATCTGTCCTTCCTCTTTCAGAAGAGCTACTTCATCCTCATGCTTCCTCTTCAAGTAAATAATATATTGCACCTAACTCTGGAAGTCCGATTGAGCTTTATGCTTGAGAGCAACTTCAGCCCGGGTTCTGGATTTGGCGGCCAGCCAAAGGCTTTCCATTTCATGTGTAAGGGGCGCTTGAAGATCTCTGCTTGCAGTCATCTCCAGCAAGATTTCTTCTTTTTGAGCCAGTAGTTTCGTCAGAGCTGCAATTTGTTGAAGTGAGGCTTTCTCTTTCTGAGCCGATAACTCCAGTAGATGGGTAGAGAAGCAAGTTCGATAGGTTCTGTCGGGGGTTTCATGAAGTCAATATATGGTGTGAGCAAACGGATAGTTGGAGGTAGAAGATGTTCGGACCTTTTATAAGGAGGGAGAAGCTGAAAGGATTCCCGGGAAATTTAAGTCGGCGCTTGGGGAATAGTGCGACATTTATGGGAAGAGATGCGCTCAGAATTTGAGGAGTCAGCATATGCGCACAAGAGCCCGCTCGTCTCCCAGGGCGGAGGTCAACTTTACAGAAGACAGATGGAAGACAGGTCGGCGGAAATCACAAGAGCCAGGTCAGGTAACTCAAGGACATGGGTCTAGTCAGTCGGATAAGAGCCTCCTTCGACTAGACTTGAGGGGGAGGCTTGTGATATGGAGCATGTTTGTGGGGTCAGTAAGGTGAGGTGGTTAGAAGTCGAGACAACGGGAAGGTCAAAAGTCAAGCCTACGTGGAAGTCAGAAATCAAGCTTACATGGAGGTCAGAAGTCAAGCTTACATGGAGGTCAAAAGTCTAGCCTCCGTGGCTGGTCAGAAGTCAAGATTACATGGCCATGGTCAAAATCTCAGCTGACGGGGCGGTCAAGGGATAGGAGTATAAATCTGACAAGGGCCAACCCTGATAGCGATCAAAGACAGGGCCCATGGGCCAGGTACATTTGAGGATTGAGCCCCTAAGTCAAGGGTAAAGGAAAGAAAGCCTTGGGCGTAGAATAAATAGACCTGGCGTGTAGGTCAGGACGTAAAAGACAAAGATAACGGTGAACAGAAGCAGGTCGGGAAATAGACCTAGCGTGCAGGTCGGGACATACAAGCCAAGGATAACGGTAAATAGAAGAAGGTCGGGAAACATACCTGGCGTACAGGTCGGGACATAGAAGCCAAGGATAACGGTGAACAGAAGCAGGTCAGGAAATAGACCTAGCGTGTAGGTCGGGACATACAAGCCAAGGATAATGGTAAATAGAAGCAGGTCGGGAAACAGACCTGGCGTACAGGTCGGGACATACAAGCCAAGGATAACGATGAACAGAAGCAGGTCAGGAAATAGACCTAGCGTGCAGGTCGGGACATACAAGCCAAGGATAACGGTAAATAGAAGCAGGTCGGGAAACAGACCTGGCGTACAGGTCGGGACATACAAGCCAAGGATAACGGTGAACAGAAGCAGGTTAGGAAATAGACCTAGCGTGCAGGTCGAGACATACAAGCCAAGGATACTGGTAAACAAAGGTAGGTCGGGAAACAGGCCGGGTGTGCAGGTCGGGACATGCAAGCCAAGGATTACAGGGAGCAAACGCAGGTCAGGAAATAAACCGGTCAAGTAGGTCGACACGTACAAGCTATGGATAGTAGTGGATCAAAGCAGGTCAGGATGTATACCCAGCGTTTAGGCACTATAGGACAAACAAGTCAAGGAATCGTAACCGCTAGTCAGAGAATGTCAGAGAACAATCAAGGTGTCAGGGAGTATGCTAACAGTCGGCGCGAACAACGCCTTCGGTTTTGCCGTCATCCTATCAGGAAGAGTCGCGTGTCAATCACCGCCAGACAAAGCCTGACAACCGACATTCCCTGACACTTGTCAGGTCCCAGAGGCATCCGTGGCAGTATAAAAAGGGATATCTTGTCCCTTATGCAGGTACGCTCACTCGTTATTTCTCACTATTCTTTATTTTTCGTCCTTTCTCTGTGATTTCTGGGAAAAAAGTACCTGACTTGAGCGTCGGAGGGCCTGACCCGGAGAAATTTTTCCTGGTTTCTGGTCTCTAACGACCCATGGGCTCGTCTGAGTGTGCGCAGAGCAACAGCGTCATCGTCCTAGTCATCCTTCTTCGTCAACCGCCCGTGAGAACCTTTTCAGGGGAGTGCCAGGTAGATCCGAGGTTTCGGCGACTTTCCATCAACTTCCAACACACCAAGGCCCGCCTTCATCCGACTCAGCTTCCGGACGGGATCACTCGACTTTACTAAGATTCGAATCTCAAACCTCATTGATGACAAGCTCATAATGTATCATTGCATTATACTTGCAGGACGCACACCATTCTTTTATTGATGATTGTGAAGTGATTGTTGACTACCACAGGCAACACTTAATGCCTGGATGGATTCCAAGAAGACTAGGTGTCATAAACCATTTTATCATTATCAACACTTTCAGCGCAGTTTTATGTCTTTGTAGTCTGTAAACAGGTGGTGGTCTCGGAGGCAAGAAGGAATCTGGTCAACTTCGTTTAGGAGGACGGGAGCGGCCATTTCGTGCTCCTTTGTGTGTATTTCAGTCTTAATTCAGTTTCTTTCTAGTAATTTGATACCATAGTCCACTAGCATATACAGTTGTCATTCAGTTCTCTAGTCCGCCTAACTTCTTACTTTTCAATGAAGTTAGCAATGACGGAGTTTACATGCTTTTCTTGATTAACCAGACGAGCAATTCCATGTGATGATCTTAAAAGGCTTGACATTCCACCTCCACCTGAAGGACGATATATGACACGTTTTCAGGTATGTGGTCTATTTTTGTCTTATCACTTTGATATATTCTTTTTGGACCTCTATTTTCCAGCTGAAACACCTGCAGTTATACAGAAGTTGGTTAAATACTGAAAACTTTTAACTGATTTTCTATATTGAGTATAATTTTTTGATGTCAGCATTTTCTAGTAATTAACCTGGTCGCCATTGCTATCGTGGGCAAGTTCATGTGAAACTCTAATTTCAGTTTCTGATTCTACATTGCTCCTGATACGGTGATAAGAAACGACCCACTCCATGGAAGGTCAGTGTTACTGTGGAGGTCAATGTCAAGGTCGACTCCTCTGTATCACCGATCGATCGGGGAACCCACTTGTTCAACCGGGATAAAGAATGTTCGGTCCCATATCATCATAGCTTGGCTATGCACCGAGCTTCTGACGCTCATAAGAGCCAAATATCAACGAGGCACACGCCGAGCGACCAGCCTGCTCGGACTTACATCAGACTCAGAATCGGCGAAGTGGAGTCACGACCGAGCAGATTATACTTAGACCAGGCTTCCCGCTCAGCATGGCAGCGCAACTCAGACAGTGAAAGGTTGGCCGAGCGGCTCTCCCGTTCGACCTAGTAACAGACAAAAGGAGAATCCGGCGATATCCTTTTGGGAACTAGAGCCACCGACAAGTGGCATGGTTGGCAGCATGATCAGGCAGAGGATCGTACGATGGAAGCTTCCATTATCACGTCAGAGATGTGCTCAACTCGTTGAGGTATTGTGTCAGGGACACTTTACTGATACATCTTTTCAAGGAAAGTTTCGAGAAGCATGCATGCCTTGGGAAGCATGCACGCGCGCTACAGGAGCCCTATATAAAGAGGTCCAAGCTTCGTCAGAGGTACGCGCACATTACTATTGCTACTATTCTTCTACTTCTTCGCTCTACTGCTTCCACATCGTCGGTGATTGACTTGAGCGTCGGAGGGCCAACGCTGGTAACCCTTCCTTGGTTCGGCACTGACATGGTTGTGGTTGTAGGTCCGCTTCACTCAGAGTCTTCGCACAGTCAACAGGAGCGCCACATCCCTAGCATCCGTCGACTCGACTTTCGGATAGGATCAAATTTGGCGTCGTTTGTGGGAACGCAAACTGCATCCGAGCCGAGAAGATGGAGGACGCTGGACAACTTCACACCGTGACGCTCACCCAAGAGGAGCTAGACATGATCGTATAGGCTCGAGCGTAAAAGATAGTCGAGCAGCAACAACAAAAGGCGCTGGCCGATCGGCAAGCGCAGCAAGCAACCTCAGCGGTAGGAGGCCGAGCGACACAAGAGGACTACCCAGAGCAAATTTCTATCTGGGGGCAAAATAGACTGCCAACCAGCACGCATGGAGAGGCACTGCCTGCTCTGATACCGTTCCACCATGCTCTGTTCCAAACACCCTCGAAGATCGCACAGATGAATCAGGAGTGAGGATCCTCTTCAGACGAAGCGCCCGTTCGGGATGAACGAAAAGGCAAGGCACCTCGAGGCAAAGCGTCTCCCGAGCGGATCAACCGCTAGTTTGTTGATGTAATATGCAAGACCCTTTGCCGAGGCACTATGCTCTATTGACGATCGGGGAATACAACGGATCGACCGACCCCAATGATCATCTGGGAAAGTTCGACAATGCCGCCTCACTTCATCAATATACAAATGGGGTGAAGTGCCGAGTCTTCCTCACTACACTCTCCGGCTCGGTACAACGCTGGTTTAGAAGGCTACCGGACTGATCAATACGAAGTTTCAAGGATTTCTGAACGGCCTTCCTACACAATTTCGTGAGCAGCAAGCGCTACCAAAAGACGAGCGCCAGTTTGTTTTCCTTGAAGTAAGGACCGAGAGAAGCTCTCCGAGGGTACATCCAGCGCTTCAACCAGGTAGTCATGGATATCCCTTCGGTCTCATCGGAGACCACGATGAATGCATTCACTCAGGGGCTCATTGAAGGAGACTTTTTCCGATCGCTCATCACGAGGCCGCCCCGGGACTAGACCACATGCTCAAGAAAGCTAATGAATACATAAATGTGGAAGAAGCTCAGGCAGCAAGACGAAAGGAGGCACCAGCCGAACCCTTGGCGCCGACCAAACGCCGACCGTCGAGCAGCCACTAGCCATCAAGGGGACCAAGAGCCGAAGGAGTGCGGCCACACCAGGAGACGAGGGTGTATGCCGTGCAACATGTGGCTTCCGAATGGAAAAAGGTGTCAAAGGGAAAGGTATGGACACCTATGTTCTGTTCCTTACACCAGTTAGCGTCGCACAACGAACACGACTACCGCTGTTTGACGTCGATTACCAGACCAGCTCCAAGTGGCTATCGTCGCCAATCGCCCTCTCTCGACCGGCGACACGGACATCAATCCGTCGAGCGGCAGGAAGATGCAAGAAGATCACCCGAGCGACAACAACATCATCAGCGAAAGGAAAGTATTGATCCTTCCTGAGTCGCGTAAGAGTGAAACAGGCCATCAACTCGGGAGGAGGAAAACATAAGTAATATCGTTCAGGGAAAAATAAACATCATCGCTTGTGGACTAACCAGCGGTGATTCTAACAGAGCCAGGAAGACATACGCTCGGCGGCTGGAAATCCATGCAGTAGGCTGCAGTTGAGAAAAGGCAAACAGGCTCGAAATCAGCTTCGGACCCTTGGACCTCGAAGGAGTAGAAGTCCCTCATGATGACACCCTCATCAATCTAGCAGTAATCGCAAATTATACCATTCACCGAATTTTTTTTTTTACATAGGGAGCTCGGTGAACAAAATTTTTAAAAAAGCTTTCGATCAGCTCCAGATTGACCGAGGTGAGCTATTGCCAATGACGACTCCACTGTATGGGTTCACTGGCAATGATGTTTTGCCGATCGGTCAAAGCAAGTTGGCCATATCACTCGAGAGGAGTCTCTCAGGAGGAACAGAATCACAAACTTCATCATGGTAGACGCCCCCTCAACCTACAATGTCATCCTGGGACTCCCGGCTCTCAATGAGTTCCTGACAGTAGTCTCTACCTACTGTCAAAAGATCAAGTTTCCTATAGACGATCGAGTAGGGGAGGTCAAGGGTGACCAGTTGGTCGCTCGGCGATGCTATGTCGAAATGGTCAAGGCCGAGGCCAGGTCCGTTCGGAAGACCCCTCGGCTAGAGGTTAGTGTTATTGCTGAAAAGCCTCCTAGTCTAGTCTATGAAGAAAAAGAGAAAATCCAAATCCTGTTATAGTGTATACTAAAAGTCTAGCTTTTTGTATAAACTTTTATTTTGAAATAAGAATTACATTGGTCAAATATCTACATTTATGCTAAGTGTAGTTATCCATTTAATTTATATTATAGATAACATGGTGTGAGAAGACACACAGAAGATCATGTTATTAGTTCCTTATAAATTATAAACAGTAGCTCACAACCAAGATGGAATGGGACAAACCATTGGAATGGTTGTAATGAAATTTGGTATTAGTTTATCTTGACTATAAAATTACACTAGTACACTATAAGTGTATTGAGTAGGACCATTTGAGGTAGTTTCTTTTTATACTAACTATATAAAAGAGCAAAACCTCTGTTATTATGGAAGTACGTACTCTTAACCATGATATAATAACAAGTACGTATACTTAATATTTATTTCTTTAATTTATCAAAGGGTGTGATTTAGCTCGTTAAATCAATAGGCACGATAAGTTAGGAAATGATATTATTTATATGATGTGTTGTTGATTATAGAATGAAATTGTGTCCTAGTAATATAGGTTGATGATGTCCCCTTGAGGAGCTCATAAAGATTGTCATGTAAACCCTGCAGGTGGACTTAGTCCGACATAACAATAAGGTTGAGTGGTAAGTGAGTTGTCAGTAACTCATTTAATTAGTGGGCATTCAATATCTTAAACACAGGGAGACTAACGTACTCATGATAAGAAGGAGCTCATATTGTAATATGGGATTGGTGCGGTAGTACAATAATAACTCTTTAGTGGTATGAGTTATTATTCATGAACTTGAGTTGGGTGTTCGGGGCAAAAACGGGAAGCTCAAGCTCATCGGGAGACCAAAGTCAATTCCTCCTCTAGGTCCCTCTTGTAGCCTCTTATATAAAGCCTTATATCCACCAAAAACCTAGCTTCTTAAGGCCCAAGCTAGGGTCGGCCAAGCCTTGCTTGGAGACCAAGCAAGGGGCCGACCAAGCTAAGCTTGGAGCCCAAGCTAGGGTCAGCTAAGCCTTGCTTGGTGCCCAAGCAAGGGGTCGGCCACACACAAGAAGAGAAGTTTTATTTTGTAAAATCTTTCCTTTTATAGAGATCCATAAAAAGGATTTAAAAGGATGATTTTAATATAAAACTTTCCTTTTTTAGATCGGTCATAAAAGGAAATAAAAGGGAGTTTTTATTTTGTTAAAAACTTTCCTTTTATGTTGGTTTTAAAAGCGAATTTTAAATTTTAAAATTCCAACCTTCTCCTCGAGCAGGCTTCCTTCTCAGCTTTTTATCCCTCGAATGTCGTGTACATTATTCTCATCCACCGGTGTACTCTTCCGTAGCATCTCGTCCCTCAGATGCACTAAGCCCGTCGACTCCTTTCATGTGCCATCTTTTTAGCTAGCTGCATCTTCCGCTCGACTTCTTGTGTTTCTAAGCTCCTGCATACTTAGACACAAGGATCAAATACAATAAGATCAAACTAAACTAGTTGACTATATCAAAACAATCACGAAGTGTTGATTAAGTGTGAATGGAGAAGAGGTGAAAGAGAAGAAGCTCCATTGTGAATGGGACTTTAGTCCCACATTGAGAGTTTCAAGACACTTTTGTTGGTTTATATTGATTCACATACATTGAGGATGTGAACAAATGCATGGGGAGAGGCTCTCTCTCACGCGTGGGTGCGCAAGGGGGGTGCAAATCCAGGGCCCGGATTGCACTGAACCAAGTTGACTCGGGTGCGAGCGTGACCTGTGCACATGAATGTCGGACCGGTCCGGGCAAAAATTTGCCCAAGCGGATCAACCAACATTTTGCCACATGAATCTTTTTGCTGCTTGTGTAACGGATGCATTAAAGAAAGATTAATGTAGAATCAAAACGGCCAAGTGAAAGTAATGATCATTAATGTTGTCCTTTGGTCTTGAGCTCCTATATAAGGAGGCTGCGACCACATGCAGAAGGTTACGAAGATAACACAATGAAGCAAGAAGAAGCTCTCCACCTTATTCCCCTCCTCTGTCGCGCAATTCCTGCTCGGCAGAGCGTCCGTGATAGCGTTCGAGTACCACTCAGTTTATCGTGACCACCAGTGCTTGGTGGAGTTCACGGTCGACCATTGTATCCTGGGAAATAGACGACCCGAGTAAACCTCGAAGCACAGCCGGAGGTGGGCGAATCTGTTTCAAGGAAACTGCTATTTGTAGGCCTCGATCAGCTCGCCCGGTCGGTCTCTTTGTCCAACCGATGACCTTACTGCCCGATTGGCCTTTCTGCTCTACAGATCTGGTCTTCTAGTCTGTTAAGACTGCTCTGTCCTGGTCTGTCAATTCTGCTTTAACCGACCTGGTCATTCTGCTCTAACAGACCTGGTCTACCGCTCTGGTCTGCTACTCTGGTCTACCGCTCTGTAGACCTGCTCTGCCACTCTGGTCTGCCGCTCTGCAAACCTGGTCTTCCGCTCTACAGACCTAGTCTTCCGCTCTGGTCTGCCACTCTGCAGACCTGCTCTTCCGCTCTGCAGGCTTAGTCTTCCGCTCTGGTCTACCACTCTGCAGACCTGCTCTTCCGCTCTGTAGAATTAGTCTTCCGCTCTGGTTGCCGCTCTGCAGACCTGCTCTACCGCTCTGCAGACCTGCCCGGTCGCTCAGCTCTACTGCGTTACGGAAACCAGCCCCTGCTGGCAGCCTGAGATTATCCGCTCAGGTCATTTCGACTTTAAGTTGAATTTAAATTCTGTGTAAGTTTTAAATTCAACTAAGTTCCCTAAAATCTCCGGCAACAGATTGTTTGGTTTCTAACAATCTTAAAACAGACTCGATTCTGTTGAGATGACCACGGAACAGAATGTTGAGGTGCAACAGATTCAACAAGTGCAGGCCCTCTCCGCCCCGATTGGAACTGTGCCAATCAGTCATGAGGAAAAGCCAGAGAAGTTCAGTGGACTGAACTTCAAGAGGTGGCAGCAGAAGATGCTCTTCTACCTAACCACGCTCAATCTGTCTCGGTTCTTGACCGAGGACCCTCCCAAGCGAGCTGAGGATGCTGATGCGTAAACCATCAGTACAATAGAGGCATGAACTCATTCTGAGTTCCTTTGCCGAAACTATATCCTCAACTGCCTTGCCGACTCACTGTATGCTGTGTATAGCATAAAGAGAATGGCTAAGGAGTTGTGGGAGTCCCTGGACAAGAAATACAAGACGGAGGAAGCACGGGCAAAGAAGTTCAT
Source organism: Zingiber officinale (assembly GCF_018446385.1). Classification (NCBI taxonomy): domain Eukaryota; kingdom Viridiplantae; phylum Streptophyta; class Magnoliopsida; order Zingiberales; family Zingiberaceae; genus Zingiber; species Zingiber officinale. The sequence goes on along the minus strand of NC_056001.1, from coordinate 50,356,029 downwards.
TGTGGACCGATTCTTGGACTACAAGATGGTTGACTCTAAGACGGTGATCAGCCAAGTCCAGGAGCTTCAGGTGATCTTGTACGAGATCCACTCAAAAGGGATGGTTCTGAGTGAAACCTTCCCTTTTAAATAAGGTGCCCTGGAAGAAAATAGATAAGAGCTCTTATGAGTTATGGAATGTAAGACAACCATCCTACAAATATTTACGAATGTGGGGGTGTCTTGCCAAAGTGTTGGTGCCTGATCCGAAAAGGATTAAGATATGACCAAAGACTGTTGATTGCATATTTATTGGATATGCACAAAACAGCACTGCGTATAGATTTTGTGTGTATGAGTCACACATACCAGAGATACACAAGAACTCGATAATCGAATCGAGAAATGCCTCGTTCTTTGAGCATGTGTTTCCATATAAGACCCGAGAGGATGCTAGCTCCTTAAAACGGGTATATGAAACACAAGGCGAAGAAGAAGATGATGAACCAGTTGAGGTTGAGCTTAGACGGAGTAAAAGAGCTTGGGTAGAAAAATTCTACGGATCAGATTTTATCACTTTCATGCTGGAAAGTGAGCCCCGGAGTTACTTATAAGCAGTAAGCTCTTCTGATGGACCTCACTGGAGAGAGACAATTGCATCTGAGATAGAATCAATCTTGCAAAATCACACTTGGGAACTCATGGATCTTCCTCCGGGAAGTAACCCACTAGGTTGCAAGTGAATCTTCAAGAAGAAAATGAAATCAGATGACACAATCGATAAATACAAGGCCAGATTGGTAATTAAAGGATATCGACAATGAGAAGGCCTTGATTACTTCGATTGTCGAGAATAACTTCCATTAGAGTATTGTTGGCTATTGCCGCTCTATGGAATCTCAAAATTCATCAAATGGATGTAAAGACAGCCTTTCTAAACGGTGATTTAGAAGAGAAAATCTACATAGACCAACCTGAGGGGTTTTCTATGCCAGGACAGGAAAACAGGTCTGTAGACTGGTGAAGTCATTATATGGCTTGAAACAAGCACCAAAGCAGTGGCATGAGAAATTTAATAATGTCATGAAGGAATGTGGATTCAAGATCAATGAATGTGATAAATGTGTCTACATGAAAGTCACATAGAATGAATACGTCATCTTGTGCCTATATATAGATGACATACTTATCATTGGGAGTAATGATAAGATAATTAAATCCACTAAAGATATGTTAAACTCAAGATTTGACATGAAAGACATGGGCCTAGCTGATGTGATTCTATGAATCAAAATTCTTAGAACGACAGAAGAACTTGTTCTTAGTCAGTCCCATTACGTGGACAAGATTCTTGAGAAATTCACCAAGGGTGATACTGCGTTGGCACGAACGTCGATAGATATGAGTCAATATCTATCGAAAAATCGAGGTGAAAGTATCTCTCAGATAGAGTACTCTCGAGTGATTGGATGTCTAATGTACTTGATGAGTTGTACACGACCAGACTTGGCCTACGCAGTAAGCAAACTGAGTAAATACACGAGTAATCTCGGTGTTGAGCACTGGAAAGGGATAACAAGAGTACTGAGGTACTTAAGGTATACTCGTGAATATGGACTGCACTATACAAGATATCCTGCTGTGATCGAAGGATACAGCGATGCAAGTTGGATATTTGATATAAAAGACTCTAAGTCTACGAGTGGATATGTCTTCACTCTAGCTGGTGCAACCATTTCCTAGAAATCTTCTAAGCAACCCGTAATAACCAAATCCACGATGGAATCTAAGTTTGTAGCTCTTGACAAATGTGGTGAAGAGGCTGAATGGCTACGACAATTCTTAGAAGATATTCCACGATGGCCGAAACTGATGCCGCTGATTTGCATACATTGCGATAGTCAATCGGCAATCGGTCGGGCACAGAACCATCTGTATAATGGTAAGTCTAGACATATACGTCGTAGACATAATATCATTAGACAACTACTCTCAACTGGAGTTATCACTGTTGACTATGTGAAGTCAAAAGATAACCTAGCGGATCCGCTAACCAAGGGGTTAAATCGAGAGTTAGTTGCAAGCTCATCAAGAGGAATGAGATTGATGCCATTGTCAGCGATTAGTGCAGAGGACACCCAACCTATGCTGACTGGAGATCTCAAGAACTAGGTTCAAAGGGACAACTAATCTGCACTGACTAGACACATTGTGTGGGGTAGCCCAATGAAACAGTGACTAGACCAGGGTAAGCCGATGGACTTTTAATGATCAAAAAGAGTAGATGGTAACTCTTGAGGGATCACCTATGTGAGAAAGAGTGGAGCCGCTTCGAAGAGAATTGGAGGCACAATTCTTAGAGCTTCTCATAGAACCAGGCGTGTTCAAGGCCAAGAACGAACACACTCATGAGAACTGAGTTGTATCAGGGAGGGTCTTGGGTGAGATTTGTCACTGTTTACATAGACGGCAGTATAGTTCAAAGACATTGTGTCTACTATCAGCCAGTAAGCAACCAAATCTTCACAAGTGAAGGTTCAAAGGGTAAAACATACCTATCCTATACTTGACTCAATTGTTGAATGCTATTACATTCCCTATCTCCATTCATGTGGGGGATTGTTGATTAAGTGTGAATGGAGAAGAGGTGGAAGAGAAGAAGCTCCATTGTGAATGGGACTTTAGTCCCACATTGGGAGTTTCAAGACACTTTTGTTGGTTTATATTGATTCACATACATTGAGGATGTGAACAAATACATGGGGAGAGGCTCTCTCTCACGCGTAGGTGTGCAAGGGGGGTGCAAATCCAGGGCCCGGATTGTACTGAACCAAGTTGACTCGGGTGCGAGCGCGACCTGTGCATACGAATGTCGGACCGGTTGGGGCAAAAATTTACCCAAGCAGAACAACCAACATTTTGCCACATGAATCTTTTTGCTGCTTGTGTAACGGATGCATTAAAGAAAGATTAATATAGAATCAAAATAGCCAAGTGAAAGTAATGATCATTAATTGATCATTAATGTTGTCTTTTGGTCTTGAGCTCCTATATAAGGAGGCTGCGACCACAAGCAAAAGGTTACGAAGATAACACAGTGAAGCAAGCAGAAGCTCTCCACCTTATTCCCCTCCTCTGTCTCGTAATTCCTGCTATGAAAAGCGCCCGTGATAGCGTTCGGGTACCACTCAGTTCGCCGTGACCACCAGTGCTTGGTGGAGTTCACGGTCGACCGTTGTATCCTGGGAAACAGACGACCCGAGTAAACCTCGAAGCACAGCTGGAGGTGGGCGAATCTGTTTCAAGGAAACTGCTATTTGCAGGTCTCAGTCAGCTTGCCCGGTCGGTCTCTTTGTTCGACCGACGACCTTACTGCCCGATCGGCCTTTCTGCTCTGCAGATCCAATCTTCTAGTCTGTCAAGACTGTTCTGTCCTGGTCTGTCAATTCTGCTCTAACCGACCTGGTCTACCGCTCTGGTCTACCACTCTGGTCTACCGCTTTGCAGACCTGCTCTGCCACTCTGGTCTGCCGCTCTGCAGACCTGCTCAACTGCTCTGGTCTACCGCTCTGCAGGCCTAGTCTTCCACTCTGGTCTGCCACTCTGCAGACCTGCTCTTCTGCTCTGCAGACTTAGTCTTCCGCTCTGGTCTGCCACTCTGTAGGCCTGTTCTTCCGCTCTGTAGACTTAATCTTCTGCTCTGGTCTACTGCTCTGCAGACCTGCTCTACCGCTCTACAGACCTGCCCTGTCGCTCAGCTCTGCTGCGTTACGGAAACCAGCCCCTGCTGGCAGCTTGAGATTATTCGCTCAGGTCATTTCGACTGTAAGTTGAATTTAAATTCCGTGTAAGTTTTAAATTCAACTAAGTTCCCTAAAATCTCTAGCAACAGATTGTTGGGTTTCTAACAACAAGTACTAATAATTTCTCCCTTTTTGATGTATATCAACCCAAGTTCAAGTTAGGGTTAAACAAACAAAGAAAATAGTAATATGATGAATGAATTGTAATTAGAATGAATTACGTAAGTGAATGAATTAAGCAACTCAATAAAATTACATAACAACTACTCCCCCTTAACTTGTACCTATGTCTCCCCCTTTCATCACATCAAAAAATGAAAAAAAATAACATAAATAGTTAGAAAAATTTTGATATAAATTTCTAGGGGTACATAACAAGAATTTTTAGGAGGCTGATATTGCTCAAAAATAATTGTCATACATTTTTTATTTTTCATAATTAATCTTCTATTTTGAGAAAATTAGTTTATAGGTTCTAAAAATCTTGAAACTTTTTATCCAAATTAAGCAGGTAATGTTTGATCAGAAAAAAAAAAATTCACAGAAGGAAATTATGTAATCTAAGAAAAATGATTTATTTCTAAAAAATTTTCTAATTTTTTAAGATGTGGAAAACACATAGTTTAATAGCAGAATATTTTCAATTATCTATTTATTTTAAATTTTTAATTTAAAAATATGATTTTCATAAAGTAATTTGTAATATTTAAAAAATTCAAAAAAATTTGTAAAGACAGAGAATATCACGTCTCATCGTAAAAAAATAAAGTTTTCAAAAATAAATCTGAAATTATTTTAAATTTTCAATATATTATTTTTATTAATGAATTCATGGAAAATAACTGAATGGTAAAATTTTTTTAAAATATTTTCCAATTGAGACAAGTAAAAAAATGAAATTTAGCCTAAAAAAGATTTTGGAACCCAATATAGGTTCCTACCTACTGGATTTTTTAAAATTTTGAAGGTATATAATTTCTAGGGATTTTCTTGATCTGTCCCTGGTGATTTCTAACATACCAGTTAATTTTACCATAATTTTTAAATTTTGATTTTTTGACAACTATTCGAATTCAAATATGTATAGTCATTTTCTAGTTTTTTTATTTGTGCTTTTAATTTATCATTTTCATTTTTGAGTTTATCATACAATTCTAGTGGACATGCATTAACTAATTTTCTTTTTAGATCCACATTTTGCTTCTTTAAATTATTATTTTTAGATTTTAGTTTATATAGAGATCTAGTCATTAAAGTTATTCCAGAATACAGTTTATCAAGGGGTAGGAGGCATACCTCACTTATCATGTCATGTTTGAAGTTAGATGCTCCTCCTTCTCTACTACTTTCTTCAAATGTAGCTTCCCCTTCATCGATACTTTCTTTTTGGTGACTCGCCAAGAGTGCTAGTCTGGCATACTCCTCCAGTTTGAACTCCGATGATGACAAATCCCATGTTGCCTATAGAATTTTGCACTTTGGTTTGCTTGGTCCTTTGTTCTTCTCCTTCTTCTTCAGTTTTGGGCAATCATCTTTGATGTTCCCTTTTTCTTCACAGTTATGGCACCATACTTTCATTTTCTTGGAACAAACTTCTTAGCCTGCGAATTTTTAAACTTATTAGATTTAAAAAACTTAGTGAATTGTCTTACCATGAAGGTTGCTTCATCTTCGTCAATCGATGAGTTTGAGTCTGGTCTGCTTTTCTGGGCTTGTAGTGCTAGGTTCTGACTTCGTCCCTTTCTTTGTCCTACATATCGAGATTCATGTAATTTAAAAGTGGAAAAAAGACTTTCTAATGTACTTACCTCGAGATCTTTAGAGATATAGTAGGAGTCTACTATAGATGTCAATTCCGGTGTTCTCAGGAACGTATTTAAAGCATACCTTTGTGCGTCCCGATTAGTTACCATTTCTCCGAGGTTTGTTAATTTGGTGATTAGTTCTTTGATTCTTCCGTGTAGATGAGCAACCGATTCACCTTCTTTCATCTGGAGGTTGCTAATTTAGTTCTGGAGTAGGTCCCATCTTATGAGTTTTACTTCTGACGTTCCTTCGTGTAGCTCCAGGAACTTCTACCAAAGATCTTTTGCTGATTCGTAGGTTCTGATTTGACTGACTTCCTAGGGTGGAAGTACACTCAGTAGGTGGAACTCGACTCGTCCATTTACTACGAAGTCAGTTTGTTCTTTTTTGGTCCATTGGTATTCCTCCTTTTCATTTCAGTGTTGGTCTTTGGGAGCTACAAAATCATATTTTATTAATAAAAGTAATTCAAAATCAGTCTTAAAAATACCTCTATTCGTTTCTTCCATATTGCAAAGTCCCCCTCAAATTTAAACGGGTAGATGTTAGGTCTGGCCATCGTCTTTATACTTCAGTCGGCGGTTAGTCCTTTAGAAGTGGTTGGGCTCTGATGTCACTTGTTGGAACAGGTAAGTCGGCAAGAAGGAAGTGAATTGCCTGCATAATAAAAATAAACCTTTCTCGACTTCTAACTCTAATTAGTAGTACAATTATAACAACAAATTAAATGAATAACTTAAAAAAAAAAGGCAAAAGAGTTTCTTGGTTACAGCCTAGTGATTGTTAATCCAAGGAAAAAGGAAGCACTAAAAATCTCCTTTGTTGAAGGCGAAGAAGCCTCTTACACTCTTTAAACGTACAGGAATAATCCAGGAAATGAACACTTGAGTTATTGTTAATTTCCTAGATCTAGGGGTCTTTTTATAGCCCCTGGAAAACTCTATCCGCGGCTTGAAGGTACCTTCCACTAGTTCCAAAGCGCCTCCAATGTGATAACTCTTATTCGCCAAAGATAAAAGTTTATTTTCGGCCAACAACTATCGAAGGCTCCTCCAACAGGTTGGAAGGCGCCTTCGTACTGTTCATCGAAGGAACCTTCCAAGCCATGGAAGACACCTTCCAAGAGGCATTGAAGGCGCCTTCCAGTCCATTGAAGGCGCCTTCCATAGGGAAACTCGGCTCAATAGCTGATTGCTTCGTTTGGGTAATTCTCTGGCTAACTGGAGTTGAGCTCACTCGAATCAAACTCCAACTTTCTCCTCGAGCAGGCTTCCTTCCCGGCTTCACGTCCCTCGAACGTCGCGTACGTTCTTCTCGTCCACCGGTGTACTCTTCCGCAGCATCTCATCCCTCAGATGCACCAAGCCCGCCAACTCCTTTCCTGTGCCATCCTTCTATCTAGCTGCATCTTCCACTCGACTTCTTGTGTTCCTAAGCTCCTGCACACTTAGACACAAGGATAAAATACAACAGGACATAATTGGACTTGGTTAACCATATCAAAATAACCACAGGGTACTAACATAGTCGACTAGTATCTTTACCAGTCGACTGGTGGCAGGAAAATAACTTGGTGTTTTCCTTCTAAGCTTTATTTAATAAAGCTCGGGGTGCTTGGGCATGGTTGATAAAATTAGTGGTGGTTAATCCTAATTAGAGTCTCCAAGTGATCTAGTATGATCATGTGCGAGTTTTGGTGTAACGACCCAATTTCCCCTATTTCAAGTTCTAAAAGTCCATAAAAATATTTGGAAATACTTTTAAAATATTCTAGAGATTTTTAAGAATTTTTAGATTATTTTTACGTAATTTTTGGAGGTCGTTTAGTAGTGTTACAAAAAGAAAGAAGTTTAAAAAAAATGTTGAAGGTGAGATTCGAACCCACAACCTCGGGTCGGAGTGACCTAAGCAAAACCCACCCAACCAACTGTGCTAGTGGGCGTTCCTTATTAAAAAGGGGAAATATTCTAGTTAAGCAGTAGTTAATGATTAGGGAATAAATAGGAAGAAAAATGGTTGCAGCCGAGACTCGAACCCGTGAGCTGCGCCTTAAGCAAAACACAGCCAACCAACTGTGCCAGCGGCTGTTGTTAATTAAGGAAAGAACGGGTTATATTTAAGGTATAGTATTTAATAAAATAACCCTAGGTTATAAAAAGAGGTTAAGTTGAGAGAGGAAAACCTAAAAATTTTCTCTCGAAATTTCTCTCCTTTTCTCTCCCGACGACGCGATTCTTCTCTCTCGGGCGAAAAGGGGCGACGGCACTAGGGCTCGTCTCCGGCGGCCGGTGAGGACTTCTTTCCGGGAGTTGTTCACGGATTCGTGGTCTCCTCGTCAAGGAGAACACGCGGATAGGAAGGGATTGCCGAGACCTTCACCTCATCCGAACCCTAGATCTCCTTCCTCTCCTTCGGTTGTAAGTCCAAGCAAATCCCGGTGAGTTGCTTCTCACCTGCAGTAGGAGTCGTTTCGCGACTTGGTTTTGGTTTTGAATTGGGTTTATGCTCGGTGGATTTTTGATTCTCCTCAAGGTTTCTTTGCGAGCTCTCCGATCGTTCTCTGTTTGCAAAAATGCCTAGCCGAATTGTTAGATGAATGTATAAGTTGCGTGCCAGATTCTACAGCCTTATAGTTAACATTGATCTAATCTATGAAGAGGTTTTGCTCTCTTGTTGAATTGTTGTAGGAATTGGTTAGTTAGTCATTCATGAATTAGGATTGGATGTTAGATGAAATTGGGTTATGTTATAAGTTGTTCTGTTGCTGTACACGAAATAGCAGATAAATGCTATAGCCATACCATGCAAAACATCATGTAAAGAGCCTATAGTTGCAAACTCATAGGCCTATGGACACATATTTCCTTCCACACAGTATTCTAGAATCTCAACAAAATTTTCATGCTTTAATCTGGATATCATTTGAGCCATCTTCAGAAGCATCAAGTTTTTCACAGCAACATGCTTTTCATTGTCTAGAATTGCAAAGTACACCCTTCCATATGACCCTATCCCAGCAGGTTTTAGCTTGAGTTGGAGCTTGTTGTGCAGGTTCGGTGGTGTTATTAATCCTTAACATGCTGCTAGACTTAGTGTTATTAATCCTTAACATGCTGCTAGACTTAGTGTTATAAATTCTTAACATGCTGCTAGACTTAGTGTTATTAACCCTTATCATGTTGCTTGACTTTGTGTTATTAATTCTTTGACACAGATTTAAATTCCTTCTAAGTGTAGTATTAGTTTCTTGGTTTTCTTGAATAACATGAACAACCTTAGGTTCGGTTTCTATTAGCTGAACACAGTAGCTTCCATTTGCTATTAGATATGCATAAGCAGATTTTCTAGCTTTCACTTGTTATTAGTTGGGCACGAACAGCCCTTAATCCAAGTACTTAGTGTGAGCTTTCTTGATATATATTAAGCGTGATCAAGTCTATTTAATACCATTGCAAACTTAGTTTCTTTGTTATTCTATAAGCATGAGCAATTTTCCATTTGCTATTAATTAAGCATGATCAGTTTCCTTTGCCATTAGATGTGCACGGTGATACTTTTTAGTCTCTTTTGCTATTAGAATATCTTGAGCATGCAGTTATTAGTTTCTTTGCTATTACATAAGCATGAGTTTCTATCTTTAAGAACTATAAGCAAGAAAGACTAAGGTTTAGACTTGATTTCAATTCCAGAATATTGAATATCAAAAGCGCACACAAGGTGTTTGCTTAAATGCCAAGTAAGGGCAAGTATAAAGAAGTTATAGTTAAAAAGAAAGTATTTTACTTTTAAAGGGCATGTACCGGACACAAGGTCCAAGGGATGGGCTCCAAGATGCCCCTAGGCACAAGGCCTAGAAGTATCTTAGTAGTTTCGGGATTAGCTACCTCGATTCTTATTAAGAATGCGGGCTAAGTGGTACAATGCCGGGCCCAAAAGAAGTTTATTATTATTTTGAAGTATTAAAGTATAAGTTTTGAAACAAATGAAACAAGCTTCAAATCTGTCTAGAATTAGAAAGTTAGTTTCTTGTTATTTGAAGCATGCAGTAGTAGTTTCAATTGTTACCTTGCTACTAGATTATTCAGCATGTTTAGCTTTACATGTTTAGTAGTTTTACATGTTTAGTATGCTTCTTTTATTGGTTTATGAGCATGATAAACTATACATGTTTAGTATTTCAGTTAGTATGCTTCTTTTATTGGTTTATGAGCATAATTAGCTATACAATGATTAGCATTTCAGTTAGCATGATTTCCTTTGCTATTTATGAGCATGAGTAATTTTATATGTTAGCATTCAGTTTTAGCATGTTTTTATTTATATACATGCATAACGAGTTTTTGTGAGTAGATAGCGCTCACTAAGCTTTATGCTTATAGACTGCACTTCCTCCTACTGCAGATAAAGGAAAGGAAAAGATTTAGCAAGGAGGGCGACAAGGTGGTGGTGATGAAGGTGTGTGATGGCTGGACTATGGGGAGATCAAGGGTTTGCTAAGGAATTGTTAAGACTTTTCTGTTTAGAGTTCTTTAGTTTTCTTTTAATGTTATTATGAGTCAATATTGTAATTAAGTTTAATCCGCGTTTGTAGTTGGGTTCTATTGATGGAGTGATATTGATGTTTGCTATTGTTAGGGTAGTTTCCTTCTTTTATTTGTGATATTAAACTGCGTGGTTGTGAAGATATATGTTCCAGCCGCCTGTGGCTGAGTATAGTTTGTTTGTATTGATGATTTGGTCACCGGTACAGGGGAGACTCTGCCGAAATTTTTCGGTAGAGATTTCTCATAGTTAAGTAGCGTACCGGTTAAGTAGAGTCAGTAGTTAAGTAACGGTCACTCTTAGAGAGTAGTAGCAGTAGTAAGAAGGGTGGTCGTTACAGTTGGTATCAGAGCAGTTCCCATTCTCCAGCATCACACACTCATCAGCATCAGCCTTGCCGTCTCCAAGTAAGAAAGTATTTAAATTCTTTCTTTATTCTGCTTTCCTTATTATTAACTGCAGTATAGAGTATTTGTTTTTAAGTGCTTAAGTAAGATAGAAGATTTTGTTTCCCTTTTCTTTATTCATATATATATATATATGATTAGAAGGGTTAGAGAAGCTATTTAGTCTTTTTCCTCTGCATAATTAGATGGAAAGAAGAGAACATCCCCGTACCGTTAGTACTGAGAACCAAGATCAGGGGAACGAAGAGCTTAGATAAACTGAGCCTATTCTCTCTGCAGTTGTTGCGCAACTTCAGAGACAAGTAGCGAGCAACAGTAAGTGATTGCCAATCTAATGGCCAATCAGAAGTCAGCTCCTCCCACTCCCTCCAACCATTTCTGTGGAGACCCCAGTGGTCACTGAAGTCCCATCAGTTGCCTTGGAAGTCGCCACAACACCTAGAAGACAAGAAGCATACCTCATCCAGTGGCTGAAACTGAAACCAGAAAGCTTCTCAGGCACGACTGAGCCCTGGGATGCCCAGGCTTGGTTCAAGACATTTGAGAGCACAATGGAACTTCTTGACTGACCAGAAGTCGAGAAGGTTGATACCATTAAGTGTGCCTCTTTCTGCCTATCTGGAGATGCTCGTATGTAGTGGGAGCGAGTTAAGAGTAAGAGAGCAGTCAACCAGATGAGCTGGGTTGACTTCGAGATAGAGTTTTACGAAGAATTCTTCCGTCAACAGATCACCAATAAACAGTATGAGGAGCTTATGGAATTCAGACAAGGTGACCTACCAGTAGAAGAAGCTGTTAAAAGATTTAACAGGCTAGCTCACCTTTGCCTAGAGTCAGTAAGTATAGTGAAAGAACGAGTCAGACTGATGCTCCTAATGCGGAGACCAGAAATAACACCTAATGTGAGTAGTGAAATTCACCGACCATAGATTGGTGAAGAGCTGGTCAACAGGGCATTAGTGAGCATTATCTGAACAACATCAAGGCACAACAAACGCAACACAAGTCAGTCAAGATCAAAGATAAGACAGTGGGGGAAACAGAGACCTCAGTCAAGTAATCAGAACTGGAAGGATAAAGATAACAAGAAAGACCCAAGCAGGAAAATGTTCGGGTAGTCTGTGAATATCCAGAGGTATTTCTAGAAGAGCTACCTGGACTACCTCCCAACAGAGAAGTGGATCCAATTTCAAAAGCTCTGTACCAAATTTCTCTAGCAGAGCTAAAAGAGTTATAAGAACAATTTCAGGAGTTACTTGACAAGGGTTTCATCCGCCCTAGTCATTCACCCCGGGAAACTCCAGAGTTGTTCGTTAAGAAGAAAGACGAATCCATGCTAATGTGCATAGATTTTAGAGCGCTGAGCAAAGTAGCAGTTAGGGACAAATACCCTCATTCCAGAATAGATGATCTATATGATCAGCTAAAAAGGGTAATAGTGTTCTCTAAAATAGACCTGTGTTCTGGGTATTATCAGTTGGAAGTGATAGAAAGTGATACACCCAGGAAAAGCTAACAAAGTGGCAGATGCACTAAGCAGAAAATCCAGTGCATCCTTGATGTCTTTGTCATCATTAGCCCTACCACTGCAGAAGGAGTTGTCAGACTTTGGAATGGAAAATATTTATGGACAACTCTCTGCATTGACCTTAGAGTCTACCTTGCCTGAGGATATACAGAGAAAGCAAAGTGAAGATCCAGATATCCAGAAGATCAAGCAAGGGATACAGAGAGAAGAAAATTCAGAGTTTCGAATATCAGACAGTGGAATTCTTTATCAGGGGAGCCGCCTTTGTGTCCCCAATGATGAAGAGCTAAGAAAGAAAATTTTAGAAGAAGCTCATAGTACACCTTATTCTATGCATCCTGGTTCTACCAAGATGTATCAAGACGTGAAACAGAGATTCTGGTGGTATAGACTCAAAAGAGATGTAGCTAAATATGTCAGTACCTGCCTGATATGTCAGAGGGTCAAAGCAGAACACCAGAGACAAGGAGGAGTTCTACAGCCTCTTCCTATACCAGAGTGGAAGTGGGAAGACATCTCTATGGACTTCATAACAGGTCTCCCAAGAACTACGAATGGATATGATGCAATATGGGTAATAGTGGATAGATTGACCAAGTCTGCCCATTTTCTAGCCATCAAGGTGTCCCACTCTATAGAGCAGTTGACACAGTTATATGTTAAGGAAGTGATCAGACTTCATGGAGTTCCCAAATCTATTGTGTCTGATAGAGATGGGCACTTCACCTCTCACTTTTGGGAGTGTGTTTAGACTGCACTAGGCACTAAACTCAAGTTCAGCATAGCCTTCCATCCTCAAACCGATGGACAGACAGAGCGAGTAAATCAGATCCTAGAAGATATGCTCAGGGCTTGTGCACTAGATTTTAAAGGCAGTTGGTGCAAGTATCTGTGCTTAGCTGAGTTTGCCTACAACAATAGCTATCAGGCTACTATCAAGATGACACCATATGAGGCATTGTATGGCAGAAAGTGCAGATCACCTATTTGCTGGCAAGAAGCAGGTGAGAGAAAAGAAATGGAAGTAGAACTGGGCATTCAGACAGAGCTGATAGATGAGACTACTCAGGCTATTCAGAAGATCAGACAGAGAATTGAGACTGCCCAGAGTAGACAAAAGAGTTATGCTGACACACGTCGTAGGCCACTTGAATTCCAAGTAGGGGATTCAGTCTTTCTTAAGGTCGCTCCTATGAAGGGAGTGATGAGATTTGGCAAGAAGGGCAAATTAAGTCCTCGTTATGTAGGACCTTACCTGATCACAGAAAGGATTGGGAAAGTAGCTTACAAGCTGGATTTACCACAAGACATGTCAGCAATACACAATGTGTTTCATGTCTCCATGTTAAAGAAGTGCCTCCATGACCCTAGCCAAGTGATTGAGCCTCAGTCAGTGCAGATCCAAGAGGATCTTAGTTATGAGAGTAGACCTACACAGATAGTGGACAGAGTAGTCAAGAGACTAAGAAGCAAAGAAGTACCACTAGTGAAGGTCGTCTGGAAGAACCAGAAGCACGAGGAAGTCACTTGGGAGCGGGAGGACAATATTGTTGGTGCAACCTTAGGTCAAGGTTGACCTGGTTGACCCGACTCGAGTTGACGTGACTCGAGTTGTATTTTGATGTTTGACCTAGGAAGATTGTCGGTGCAACCTTAGGTCAAGGTTGACCTAGTTGTGTTGCATGTTGATGTTTGACACTCGTGAGAGAGTTCTATTCTTGATGTGGGACAAGAATAGATGTTTGGGAGATTATTGGTGCAACCGTAGGTCAAGGTTGACCTGGTTGACCTGATTCGGGAAAAGTCCAAGTATGGAGACTTGGCACGGAAAAGTCCAAGCAGGGAGCTTGGCACTGGAAAAGTCCAAGTATGGAGACTTGGCACGGAAAAGTCCAAGTAGGGAGCTTGGCACTGGAAAAGTCCAAGTATGGAGACTTGGCACGGAAAAGTCCAAGTATGAAGACTTGGCACTGGAAAAGTCCAAGTATGGAGACTTGCAGGAAAGTCCTAACTGGATGTTAGGCGGTTGGAAAGTCCCAGTAAGTGAAGCAGCGGTGGAAAGTCCTAACTGGGATGTTAGGCGGTGTGGAAAGTCCCGTGAGTGAAGCCGAGCAGGGGGAAAGTCCCGTGAGTGAAGCCAGGCGGTGAGAAAGTCCTAACTGGGATGTTAGGCGGTGGAAATCTGGTGAGTGAAGCGGTGAAAGTCCCGTGAGTGAAGCCGGGAGGGAAAATCCAGATGGATCGGGGATGATCGGACTTGGTGTTGGAAAGTCCAAGTAGGTCGAAGGATTGACCGGACACTTGCCGAGGAGTTCTAGCAGTCAAGGGAGTGACCAGATGCTAGGGATGAAGTACCAATAGGTCAAGGTTGACCGGATATTGGTTTGAAGTCTTGGGACTTGGTTTGGGCAAAACCAAGCTCGGATCGATCACCGACCGATCCGGTGATACCTGTTTGCTCGATCGGTGGTGACCGATCGATATAAGCTCTGTTCGATTCTTGATCGATCGGCCCGTGACCGATCGCAACAGGCGAAAGAAGAAGCGGTGATCGGTCCACGCATCGATCCGTCCGATCGGTCGGGACCGATCAGAGACGATGTCGCTGAATGAAAGCCAAGAGTAGGGATCGACCGTGGACCGATCCATTCGGCCTGATCGGTCCACGCATCGATCGTGCACGAAGGTTACGTGCAGCGATCGATCGGTCCGGGACCGATCGAGGGCTCGATCGGTCCCTAGACCGATCGTGGCTTCGATCGCGACACCGATCGATGCCGGGACCGATCGGTGACAAACAAGCCTCATGCGCTTAGGGCTGATCGGTGCAGATCGATCGGGTTCTAGCGTTGCGACGCAACGGCTAGTTTCTTCATTGTCTTCGCAGGTATAAAGGGGTCGAGCTGCTGCCTGCTCCTTCTTTCTCTTCTCTTCTTCTCGTGGCTGCTCTGGTGCTTGAGCTTTGTTGAGCTCTTCTTCACAAGCTTCGCGTGAGCTTCTCATTGGGATATCCTGCTGTTGTAGGTGTTCGGAGGAGCTGCTGCTTCAACGAATCCAGCCGGCGAGGAGGCAAGAAAACCCGTGTTTTTACATTTATTGTTCTTGTCTTCTTGTATTTCTTGTTGTATTCCTTTCTTGCTGTTGCAAGAATATTGTGGCGAGGTTTCTCCACCCACAAGGAGTATATTGTATTAGCCGATTTTCCGGGGACTCATCCACCGACGGATTGATAGGCTTCGTCCACCTTACGGACACGCCGAGGAGTAGGAGTTTCATCTCCGAACCTCGTTACATCGACGAGTTGAGGTTTGGTTTGTTTTGTTTTCGTTTCCTTTTGTTATTTCCGCTGCTAACCTAATTTGTAGAAAGAAACGAGCAAAGATTTGGGGTCGGCTATTCACACCCCCCTCTCTAGCCGTACGAAGGATCCTAACAAGTGGTATCAGAGCGAGGCCGCTCTTCATCGGATCAACACCCGTGGGAGCAAAGCTAGAGATGGATCTCTATGGAGAAGATGTCACGATTCAACCCTTCTACGAGTCTCACGACAACTTCACATATTGGAAGGTAAGGATGATGTATTTTCTTAGGACTAATATGTTAAATTGGTTTTGTGTACAAGAAGGGTTTTCCCCTCCGATGGATGAGGAAGGAAAACCTATCAAGAAGAAGGAGTGGACGAAAGAGCAAATCCGACAATCCGAAATCAATGACGAGGTAACGAAAATCATTGAATTTTCTTTACCTAATGATGTTTTGTGTAGGGTAGAAGGATACAATAGTGCCAAGGAGTTGTGGAACAACTTGGCCAAACTTCATGAGAAGAACTCCACTTCAAGTCATGAAGAGGAGACAAGTGAGTCATCAAGTAGCTCACTTCATGGAGATAGAGAATTAGGAGTTGAGGGTTACTCAACATCTAAGGAAGAAGAGGAGGAGTTCTTCTTCAAGTTTGGAGCAAGAAGAAGAAGCTTCTACCTCCGGAAGGGATGAAGAAGAGAGCTCGCATCCACCCTCATCCCTAGGTAACTCAAGCATTTTAGTTTCAAATAAATTACATATATTATGCTTTGAGTGTAGGGAGTATGGAAATTACAAGAGCAAATGTCCAAAGAGAGTTAGGAAGACTCCACCGGCGCCAAAGGTCAAGGTAGCCAGAGTCCCGACACACAAGGGCAAGGAGCACGTGGTGTGCTTCCAATGCAAGCGAAGGGGACATTATCGGAGTCATTGTCCGAGGGGGAGGTAACCTCACAAGGGCAAGAGACCGAGCACATCGATAGGGGGAGCTAAGGCAAACCCTAAGGTAACCTCTAAGGTTCATTTTTGCAACTCTAATAAAATGCATGCTAGGAATTTTATTGCACTTGTCGATAATAACAAGCATGATAACCTTAGGAATCAATACATGTGCTTAGGAGCCAAGCATGTTAGCCTAGATAAGAACAATTCTAGAAATGCTAACCCTAGAATTAACTCATCTAAGGCTAAGGAGAACCTAGGTAGAAACCCCAAAACAACTAGACACATGCCTAGGAATACCTCAAAGAAAAATGACAAATCAAAAATTGAGGTATTAGAGAAGGAGAATCAAGTCTTGAGGTCAAGACTTGATACTTTGGAAAAGGCTCTTAAGAACTTGGAGAAGTCATCTCTAGGGTTTAAGGGTCAAAAACCAAAGCCCAAGGACAAGAAAGGTTTGGGTCACAAACCTAAGTCCCAAGTGGTCAAGCCCACTTACCACAATGTTCCATTCGATTATGGAATAAAACCTAGGGCTAGGAAGACCATTACCAAGGTTACAAGGGGAGTCACCCCTATAGTTGACCTTGATGAGACCCAAATGACCAAGGCTTCAAAGCCTAAGAGGGTCATTAGGAGGGTTGCTAGGGAAGTCATCCCTAGTGAATATTTAGTGAACCCAATGAGCTCAAGTAGGTATTGGGTTCCTAGGAGCATCTTCTCTACCCCATAGATGGGTTAGAGAGTGTCAACTCCAATAAGAAGGGTAGTTAACCCAACTTTGAGGAAATTGACACTCAAGGAGCATTTTCAAGGTTTTGGGAACCTTTGAAAATGAAATGGAATAATCTTTATCATTCACTCCTTGGAAGAGTAAAGTGTGCCAAAGTGAGAATATATTAATCTTACTTTAAATTGACACAATTTGGAAAAACCTAGAGAAATATCAAATTGGGATTTTGATATTCTCTTAGGTAATCAAGGCAATCCGGGCTTTAATTTAGAAATGCTACTCTTGTAGAATTTTAAATGGTATAAATCAAACAAGAGATCAAGAAATGCCAATTTGGGTTTTGACATTTTCTTGGAGCACTTTTGGCAATCTAGGATTAGAATTTAAGTTAGCTAAGTGATTAAGGATACTTAGATAGGTAATCTAGGTATTTTATTTGTGTTAACTTACCATGGTTGTTTGCCATATGTCATGTCATGACATCATATTTAATTTATGATCATTTGAAATGCCATGATAATGCTTAGGTTATTATATGTCATGTGTTAGTTTAGTTTCAAACTTTATGCCATGACATCATGACATTGGCACATGTTTTTACTTATGATATCATTATATGCCATGTCATCATCTCTTGCATTATAATCAATAAAATTGATTTAAGGACAAACATATAATTTGATATTGAGATCAAATTGATGTTTAGAAAATGCATGAAAACTTAGCCTAAGTTGACCTTAACCCATATCTCACATCAAATTGACTTGAATGTGGTTTGATACACCTTAGATGTGTGTGAGATATTAAGATCATGAGTTAGGATCAAGGTGCATAGTTCTTGTACCTAGATGAGCCTAATTCAAGAAATGGAGGATCATAGGGAAAGCTTGTGTACAAGTCATGTACATCTAGCCCTAAGATTATGGTCCTAAATTCAAATGATTTTAAAAGCATTTTAAAACTGATTTGAAAAATCTTGATGAAGCTTTCCTATTGATAGCATTCATCATTGAACATTATGATACAAAGTTGAGTTAAACTTGAACTATTTCAAAGTTTTTGAACTTTATATCAAGATTGAAAAATGGAAACTATTTTCATAGAAAATTATTTTTCCGTGATAGTATATGGTATGAGGAGTGTATCCTCAAAATTTTACGATTTTTGGAATTTTTTGAAATTTATTAGGAGTTTCTGAATTTCCGGGAAGGGAAATCAGAAATCTCTGATTTCAGAGTGTGGATCGGTCACCGGACCGATCCAGGGAAGTTCTGATCGGTCTGGTGACCGATCAGTGACGATCCAGTGCGATCAGTGAAGCGTGGATCGGTCTGGGGACCGATCCAGGGGGATTCGATCAGTGCGTGCCAGTTTCTGATTTTCAGCTGTTGGTCTGAAATTTCAGCTGGAAGTTGGGTTTTGTGGATTTCTAAAGGTTTGAAACTCGCCAAGACATTGTTGGTGCAATGGTCAAGGGGGAGTTGACCTTTAGGGGAAGTTTTACCTAATTGTCAAGGGGGAGTTGACTTTTAGGGGGAGTTTTTACTCCAAAAGACTTTTAAGGATTAGTGATATGGGATTATCACTAAGTTGATTGTTGAGTTTAGTATCAAGGGGGAAATTAAGAGTTTCAAATGAAAGGTATGGGACTTTCATTAGGAAGAAACTCTTGACCTTGATACCCTCCTTTTTCTTTTTGATGTGTGTCAAAAAGGGGAGAGTAGTCATTGGAGAATTATTGGGGAACCCAAGTTAGGTTATCGGGTTAACCTAAGCTAGGGGAAGAATGTCAAGGAATGTTCAAGGAAGAACATTGAAATTCTTTTTGATGTGTGTCAAAAAGGGGGAGAATTATTGGGGAACCCAAGTTAGGTTATCGGGTTAACCTAAGTTTGGGGGAGAAACGTTCAAGGGAGAATATTGGAGTTTGGAAAGAATGTTCAAGGAAGAACATTGGAAAACCTGAGTTAAGATTATCGGTTTAACCTAACTTGATTATGGTTTTGTCAAACATCAAAAAGGGGGAGATTGTTGGTGCAACCTTAGGTCAAGGTTGACCTGGTTGACCCGACTCGAGTTGACGTGACTCGAGTTGTATTTTGATGTTTGACCTGGGAAGATTGTCGGTGCAACCTTAGGTCAAGG
The DNA here is from genome assembly GCF_018446385.1 of Zingiber officinale. Lineage (NCBI taxonomy): Eukaryota > Viridiplantae > Streptophyta > Magnoliopsida > Zingiberales > Zingiberaceae > Zingiber > Zingiber officinale. The sequence continues at coordinate 50,336,844 of NC_056001.1, read as the reverse complement.
TTGACCTAGTTGTGTTGCATGTTGATGTTTGACACTCGTGAGAGAGTTCTATTCTTGATGTGGGACAAGAATAGATGTTTGGGAGATTATTGGTGCAACCGTAGGTCAAGGTTGACCTGGTTGACCTGATTCGGGAAAAGTCCAAGTATGGAGACTTGGCACGGAAAAGTCCAAGCAGGGAGCTTGGCACTGGAAAAGTCCAAGTATGGAGACTTGGCACGGAAAAGTCCAAGCAGGGAGCTTGGCACTGGAAAAGTCCAAGTATGGAGACTTGGCACGGAAAAGTCCAAGTATGAAGACTTGGCACTGGAAAAGTCCAAGTATGGAGACTTGGCACTGGGAAAGTCCTAACTGGGATGTTAGGCAGTTGGAAAGTCCTGGTAAGTGAAGCCAGGCAGTGGAAAGTCCTAACTGGGATGTTAGGCAGTGTGGAAAGTCCTGGTGAGTGAAGCCAGGCAGTGGGAAAGTCCTGGTGAGTGAAGCCAGGCAGTGAGAAAGTCCTAACTGGATGTTAGGCGTATGGAAATCCTGAGTGAAGCAGGTGAAAGTCCCGTGAGTGAAGCTGGGAAAATCCAGATGGATCAGGGATGATCGGACTTCTGGTGTTGGAAAGTCCAAGTAGGTCAAAGGGATTGACCGGACACTTGGCAGGGAGTTCTAGCAGGTCAAGGGAGTGACCAGATGCTAGGGATGAAGTACCAATAGGTCAAGGTTGACCGGATATTGGTTTGGAAGTCTTGGGACTTGGTTTGGGCAAAAAAGCTCGGATCGATCACCGACCGATCCGGTGATACCTGTTTGCTCGATCGGTGCGGTGACCGATCGATACAAGTTCGATTCTTGTCGACGGTGACCGATCGCAAGCAACGAGGCGAAAGAACGGTGATCGGTCCACGGCCGATCAGAGCCCTGATCGGTCCCGACCGATCGAGACGGCGATGTCGCTGAATGAAAGCCAAGAGTAGGGATGCATGGACCAATCCATCAGGCTGATCGGTCCACGCATCGATCGTAGTACGCACGAAGGTTACGTGACCGATCGATCGATGCGGGGACCGATCGGGCGGCTCGATCGGTCCCTAGACCGATCAGGCTTGATCGCGACACCTGATCGGTCCGGGGACCGATCAGGTCAGCCTGGCACGCTTAGAGGGGTCGGTCTGCAGACCGATCGGGGTTCTAGCCGTTGCGACGCAGCCTGTTTCTTCATCTTCTTCGCAGTATAAAGGGGTCGAGGGCTACTGCTCCTTCTTTCTCTTCTCTTCTTCTACAGAGCTCTGGTGCTTGAGCTTTGTTGAGCTCTTCTTCACAAGCTTCGCGTGAGCTTCTCGACTGGGATATCCTGCTGTTGTAGGTGTTCTGAGGAGCTGCTGCTTCAACGAATCCAGTCGGCGAGGAGGCAAGAAAACCTATGTTTTTACATTTATTGTTCTTGTCTTCTTGTATTTCTTGTTGTATTCCTTTCTTGCTGTTGCAAGAATATTGTGGCGAGGTTTCTCCACCCACAAGGAGTATATTGTATTAGCCGGTTTTCCGGGGACTCATCCACCGACGGATTGATAGGCTTCGTCCACCTTACGGACACGCCGAGTAGGAGTTTCATCTCCGAACCTCATTACATCGACGAGTTGAGGTTTGGTTTGTTTTGTTTTCGTTTCCTTTTGTTATTTCCGCTGCTAACCTAATTTGTAGAAAGAAACGAGCAAAGATTTGGGGTCGGCTATTCACACCCCCCCTCTCTAGCCGTACGAAGGATCCCAACAAATATGAGACAGAAATATCCAGAACTATTCTAAGTTCGAGGACAAACTTTTTATAAGGTATGGGGAATTGTAACGACCCAATTTTCCCTATTTCAAGTTCTAAAAGTCCATAAAAATATTTGGAAATACTTTTAAAATATTCTAGAGATTTTTAAGAATTTTTAGAGTATTTTTACGTAATTTTTGGAGGTCGTTTAGTAGGGTTACAAAAAGAAAGAAGTTTAAAAAAAATGTTGAAGGTGAGATTCGAACCCACAACCTCGGGTCGGAGTGACCCAAGCAAAACCGGCCCAACCAACTGTGCTAGCGGGCGTTCCTTATTAAAGAAGGGGAAATATTCTAGTTAAGCAGTAGTTAATGATTAGGGAATAAATAGGAAGAAAAATGGTTGCAACCGAGACTCGAACCCGTGAGCTGCGCCTTAAGCAAAACGTAGCCAACCAACTGTGCCAGCGGCTGTTGTTAATTAAGGAAAGAACGGGTTATATTTAAGGTATAGTATTTAATAAAATAACCCTAGGTTATAAAAAGAGGTTAAGTTGAGAGAGGAAAACCTAAAAAATTTCTCTCGAAATTTCTCTCCTTTTCTCTCCCGACGGCGCGATTCTTCTCTCTCGGGCGAAAAGGGGCGACGGCGCTAGGGCTCGTCTCCGGCGGCCGGCGAGGACTTCTTTCCGGGAGTTGTTCACGGATTCGTGGTCTCCTCGTCAAGGAGAACACGCGGATAGGAAGGGATCGCCGAGACCTTCACCTCATCCGAACCCTAGATCTCCTTCCTCTCCTTCGGTTGTAAGTCCAAGCAAATCCGGGTGAGTTGCTTCTCACCTGCAGTAGGAGTCGTTTCGCGACTTGGTTTTGGTTTTGAATTGGGTTTATGCTCGGTGGATTTTTGATTCTCCTCAAGGTTTCTTTGCGAGCTCTCCGATCGTTCTCTGTTTGCATAAATGCCTAGCCGAGTTGTTAGATGAATGTATAAGTTGCGTGCCAGATTCTACAGCCTTATAGTTAACATTGATCTAATCTATGAAGAGGTTTTGCTCTCTTGTTGAATTGTTGTAGGAATTGGTTAGTTAGTCATTCATGAATTAGGAATGGATGTTAGATGAAATTGGGTTATGTTATAAGTTGTTCTGTTGCTGTACACGAAATAGCAGATAAATGCTATAGCCATACCATGCAAAACATCATGTAAAGAGCCTATAGTTGCAAACTCATAGGCCTATGGACACATATTTCCTTCCACACAGTATTCTAGAATCTCAACAAAATTTTCATGCTTTAATCTGGATATCATTTGAGCCATCTTCAGATGCATCAAGTTTTTCACAGCAACATGCTTTTCATTGTCTAGAATTGCAAAGTACACCCTTCCATATGACCCTATCCCAGCAGGTTTTAGCTTGAGTTGGAGCTTGCTGTGCAGGTTCGGTGGTGTTATTAATCCTTAACATGCTGCTAGACTTAGTGTTATTAATCCTTAACATGCTGCTAGACTTAGTGTTATAAATTCTTAACATGCTGCTAGACTTAGTGTTATTAACCCTTATCATGTTGCTTGACTTTGTGTTATTAATTCTTTGACACAGATTTAAATTCCTTCTAAGTGTAGTATTAGTTTCTTGGTTTTCTTGAATAACATGAACAACCTTAGGTTCGGTTTCTATTAGCTGAACACAGTAGCTTCCATTTGCTATTAGATATGCATAAGCAGATTTTCTAGCTTTCACTTGTTATTAGTTGGGCACGAACAGCCCTTAATCCAAGTACTTAGTGTGAGCTTTCTTGATATATATTAAGCGTGATCAAGTCTATTTAATACCATTGCAAACTTAGTTTCTTTGTTATTCTATAAGCATGAGCAATTTTCCATTTGCTATTAATTAAGCATGATCAGTTCCCTTTGCCATTAGATGTGCACGGTGATACTTTTTAGTCTCTTTTGCTATTAGAATATCTTGAGCATGCAGTTATTAGTTTCTTTGCTATTACATAAGCATGAGTTTCTATCTTTAAGAACTATAAGCAAGAAAGACTAAGGTTTAGACTTGATTTCAATTCCAGAATATTGAATATCAAAAGCGCACACAAGGTGTTTGCTTAAATGCCAAGTAAAGGTAAGTATAAAGAAGTTATAGTTAAAAAGAAAGTATTTTACTTTTAAAGGGTATGTACCGAACACAAAGTCCAAGGGATGAGCTCCAAGATGCCCCTAGGCACAAGGCATAGAAGTATCTTAGTAGTTTCGGGATTAGCTACCTCGATTCTTATTAAGAATGCGCGCTAAGTGGTACAATGCCGGGCCCAAAAGAAGTTTATTATTATTTTGAAGTATTAAAGTATAAGTTTTGAAACAAATGAAACAAGCTTCAAATCTGTCTAGAATTAGAAAGTTAGTTTCTTGTTATTTGAAGCATGCAGTAGTAGTTTCAATTATTACCTTGCTACTAGATTATTCAGCATGTTTAGCTTTACATGTTTAGTAGTTTTACATGTTTAGTATGCTTCTTTTATTGGTTTATGAGCATGATAAACTATACATGTTTAGTATTTCAGTTAGTATGCTTCTTTTATTGGTTTATGAGCATAATTAGCTATACAATGATTAGCATTTCAGTTAGCATGATTTCCTTTGCTATTTATGAGCATGAGTAATTTTATATGTTAGCATTCAGTTTTAGCATGTTTTTATTTATATACATGCATAACGAGTTTTTGTGAGTAGATAGCGCTCACTAAGCTTTATGCTTATAGACTGCACTTCCTCCTACTGCAGATAAAGGAAAGGAAAAGATTTAGCAAGGAGGGCGACAAGGTGGTGGTGATGAAGGTGTGTGATGGCTGGACTATGGGGAGATCAAGGGTTTGCTAAGGAATTGTTAAGACTTTTCTGTTTAGAGTTCTTTAGTTTTCTTTTAATATTATTATGAGTCAATATTGTAATTAAGTTTAATCCGCGTTTGTAGTTGGGTTCTATTGATGGAGTGATATTGATGTTTGCTATTGTTAGGGTAGTTTCCTTCTTTTATTTGTGATATTAAACTGCGTGGTTGTGAAGATATATGTTCCAGCCGCCTGTGGCTGAGTATAGTTTGTTTGTATTGATGATTTGGTCACCGGTACAGGGGAGATTCTGCCGAAATTTTTCGGTAGAGATTCCTCGTGGTTTTTAATTATACCGGTTAAGTACAGTTAGTAGTTAAGTAACGGTCACTCTTAGAGAATAGTAGTAGTAGTAAGAAGGGTGGTCGTTACATTTAGTGAGGTTTCTCCACTCATAAGGAGCTACGCGATCTAGCCGAAAGTTCTCCTAAAAATCATCCATCGACGAATTGGGATCGTCCAACTTACGGACAACTGTAGAGTAGGAGTAAGTGATCTCCGAACCAAGTTACATAAATATATTAGAGGTTTGATTGTCTTTGTTATTGCTTCTAGGTTTAGCTTTATATTTGTAGTTTTGTTTTATATTTTCGTAGTGGACTAACAAACGTAGGAAGTGACGATTTGAGTGATCGGCTATTTATCCCCCTTTAGTCGGGCATCAAGGTTCCAACAGGTGAGTCTCTAGTTGAAGATCCCTAGGATGGCTTGATTCCGAAGCAACCTTCCTAGTGGCATTCAAATAAATTCTTGGGGAAACTCCATTGACTATTTGGACTTGGATCCTCGCTCGACAGTAGGTGATTCTTCAAATGATATGGGAGGTGTGGTAGGTTCTTTCAAAGGGGAGGGAATTGTTACCTGTTGCTTTTGCACCAACGCCTACACTTTGGCTAGCACAAGCAAATCGAAATCTTCTTGTGACAAAATGATGGTCACTCTTCCGGTGTCATTCATCTTCATGTTTCAACTTAGGCAGAGAGGTTCCCACAGACGGCGTCAAATTTGATCCCGTCTGAAAGTGATGAGGATGGATAGCTGGTGACGTAGCGTGTAGATGGGTTGGCTCCAACAACTCCTGAGAAAAGAGGGAAATCGTCAGTCAACAAGCCAGGGGGAGTCTCTGGCGTAGCTACTCTGATAGTTAAGTCACAACCGGTGGCGGTACAAAGCAAACAACAGCAAGTAGAAGAAGAAGATGCGTAAATATATGTATGCTAAGTCCCTAGTAAATCCAGTTAGAGCCTATAGTGGGTTCTCAAAGGAATAACCCAATCGCCAAGACCGATCAAGAATGGGAGAGTTGGGTCCCTAGTAAGACCGGAGTTGGGTCCCTAGTAAGACCAGCCCGAACCAAGAATGAGGTCTGCATGGAACCTATCAGATTAGCAAGGTCGATTAGGAATGTGGACCCTATAAGCTAGCTGTTTGGCTCTTTTGACCTATCATGGACTTTAATCGTCATTTATACCACCATTATTTATCCTTTTTTCTTCATATTGGCTTTTTCTCTATTCATGGAAATAGGTACATATATATAAAAATTGGTTTGAGAGGTAAGACTCTCAAACCGTATGTCAAAACGATACAGCATTAAGAGTTTAATCCTCAACATCTGAGATAAACTCCACAATCAGCTCTCTCTCTCTTGTCACAAGGTCAACACCACATGAGTACATGACACCCAATGTGATGGATACACATCACACTTATATGCAATCAAAAACAAAACCACACATGACACTACACGTTCGAAGTCCACAATTGGACTTTGCATTTGCACTAACATCAAGAAAAACTACAAAATCAAGCACCATGTAGTTACCAAACCATGCACAGATGCAAGCCAAAGCTACAAGTAAGGTTCGAACAGCAAGCCAAAGCCATGGATGCAAGACATGCACGGACAACAAGCATAGTGAGCTCCAAAATAGCAACATCAGCATTATAGCTTCCATTTCCTTCCAGTACAGTCAGCATTATACTTCTAAACACCCTCCAACAGCGGCCTACAACTTGCAAATGAAGAGTTCCAAGGAGGTTTCAAGTTCACAAATCGGTAGGTATGTTTTTGAACCTTTTGAAATAGTTAATCCATATCTAGTGCAATGCTTTGATATTAGTATCTATTTCTAGTTTCTCATATATGATAGATTGAGTTAGAGATGATTAAATACCGAATCAATATCTTTCTACTAATTGAACTTTATATTCACACCTACATCAAGAAATCAAGAAATAGATAGCTTTGCATTTCCTATTCACGATATCATAACAATGTCTGTAGGTAGATTCCTTTTTAATATATACATAATTCGACAACGTAAAATGAGCGGTAATTTTTTAAATAAGACAAGCAAAAATTAAAATAAAAATTAAAAAAATAATTAAAAAAAAAAAAACTTTTGAGAGCGAGGATATAATGGGAATGCGATTGGGATATTATAAAAACTATGGACGTAAATGAGAATTCCAAAATCTAATATGATTTTGATATTATTGCTATGATTGGATTATACAAGTAGGTAGATACTCTGTCCCATCGGACGGTGATGACATTTCAAAATTTATAATATCCTTGTAATATAATATGGCATGTTCGATTAATGAGGGGACACATATATGATTATTGAGAAACTCTATAAAACAGGCATATCTGTTCTCAGACAAGAAATAAGTCCTAAACTTTATAACGACATGGCTTTCTTCTCTATCTTTTTCCTTCTTCCCCTTCTCTTCCTCTGGCTGCGATTCAGGAAACAACAGATCTCCGGACGTACCAACCTTCCCCCCTCACCTCCAAGGCTTCCTCTCATCGGCAACCTCCACCAGCTCGGTGCCTTCCTCCACCAGTCCCTCGCCGCCCTCTCCCGCCTCCACGGCCCCGTCATGCTCCTGCACCTCGGCAACGTCCCCACCCTCGTCGTATCCTCCCCCGATGCCGCTAGCGACGTCCTCCGCCACCAGGACGTCGTATGCGCGGGACGTCCCGCCATCACGCCGGCCAAGATCCTCCTCGATGGCGACATAGCCTTCGGCCCCTACGGAGAATACTGGAGGCAGCTCCGCAAGATCTGCAGCGTCCACTTGCTGAGCTCCAAGCGGGTGCAGTCCTACCGCCGCGCAAGGGAGGAGGAGGTGGCAGCCATGGCGGCGGCCATAGCGGCGAGGGCCTCGACCACTATAAATCTATCCGAAATCATATATTCCTTCACCAACGACTTGATCTGCCGAGTGGTGTCGGGAAAGTTCAAGAGAGCGGAAGGGCGGAGCCGAGTTTTCGCAGAGTTGATTCACCAGAACTCGGAGCTGCTGGTGGCGGTGTACCTCGGGGACTACTTCCCGTGGCTGGGGTGGGTGGATGGGTTGCTGGGTTACGTGACGAGGGCGAGGAAGATCAGGAAGAGGTGGGAGGAGCTGCTGGATCAGGTGGTCAAGGAGCATGCGGATCGATCGTCGTCAAATATAGACGGTCACGATGAGAAGGAGGAGGAGAAGGATTTCGTGGACGTTTTGATGTCGCTGCAGGACAAGAACGAGTTTGTCCTCGAGCCAGGAAACCTCAAGTCGCTTCTTATAGTAATTAAATATTGATCGATCCTTCTTGTAGTGATTTTCTGACGATTCAAACTAGAACTGATCTGTTTTTCTTTGGGATGTTTCTTTCTGCAACATTTGCAGGATATTTTCGGAGGTGGAACAGACACAACTTACATTACTTTAGGATGGGCCATGGTCGAACTCGTTCGCAATCCTCTCGTCATGCAGAAATTGCAAGAGGAAGTGAGAAGGATAGCCAACAGAAAGAGCCTTGTCAAAGAGGAAGACCTCCACCAAATGACCTACTTGCTGGCCGTCATCAAGGAGGTCCTGCGGCTGCACCCCCCACTTCCATTACTGCTGCCGCGAGAAACGTTGAATGACTGCATGATTCAAGGCTACAGCATACCCAAGAAGACGGTAATCTTAGTGAACGCGTGGGCGATTGGTAGAGATCCAAAGCATTGGGACGCGCCTGAGGAGTTCAGGCCGGAGAGGTTCTTGGACGGCACGGTGGACTTCAACGGAACTGATTTCCGGTACATGCCCTTCGGATCGGGACGAAGAGTTTGCCCGGGACTGCAATTCGCCATTGCTTCGTTGGAGCTTGCACTGGCGAACCTGGTGCATCAGTTTGATTGGGAGCTGCCTGCTGGGATGGAGAAGGAGGAGTTCCACACGAGAGAAGCTCCTGGACTAGTAGCGGAACGAGAAGGGAAACTTCATCTTGTGGCCAAACCATGGAGTGATTGCTCAAAAGAGTAGCTATATATGCACCAGATAGCTAAATAAAGATGTCTCTGAATATGGTGATTCTTTTGCTATTTTCAAGACTCGTGGGCAAATAAAAAAAAAATGTTGAATCTAGAGTAATCGGTTTGATTCGACATAAATTTTTCTATTAGATAAATTAGGAATCGCTTATATCTAGTGGCTTAGAAGTCTAATATATATATATATATATATATATATATATATATATATATATATATATATAGTAGTTAGAAGTTAAACGGTGAATATGACAACCGCGATACCCTTCAGACCATATAGCCAAATAACAATAATCTATGTAACGTAGTTCACCAATGCAATTAATAAGTAATGGATTTCATGTTTTTCTAATTTTCTCTGGATCTTTCTAAGGTTGATTTGAGTTCTATCTCAAATATGGTGCATAGCCTTGTCTTTTCCTTTGTCCATTCTAATATATTTTAATATGATAAGATTAATTCTCGTTTTTACTGTGTTGTAATATTATATATGCTATACAATTTTGTAGGAAAATATTTCTTTTGGGTGCGGTCTTAACTCATTTATTGTGGCAAAAGGTGAATATATGTACTCTCAGTGCTCCTGTCAATTCGTCCCAAGGTCAATATGGAAAAGGTAAATCACAGACGACTACTAACATTTGGAATAATGACTAACACATAAGGATCTTAATTCATTTATGAAATTTATGGGTGTTGGAACCCCTATTTTACAAGATATTGGTAAGTATAAAAATTTTAGATGATAATTTCATTTAAAAAAGAAAACCTTCAAAAACAAAAAACAAAAACAAAAACAAATAAAAAATTAAAAAAAAAAAAAAATACGTTGTTCCGTTCTTTCTCAAATAAGGTGCATTGCCTTGTCTTTTTCTTTGTCCAATTTAATGTATTTTAATATGATAAAATTAATGCTCGTTTTTTAATGTATTTTAATATTATCGTATTATAAATGCTATACAGCTTTATAGAAAAAAATTCCTTTTTGGTGCTATCTTAATTCATTTATGGGAATTGTGCTGTAACGTCATATTGTAAGACTATTTTAGAAGATATTGGTAGTTATAAAAAAATTCAAATGATAATTTGATTAACAAAAGGAAACCTTCAAATAAATAAATAAATAAATATATATATATATATATATCTTATTAATGTCATATTTTTATTTGATTGATCATTAATTACATATCAACATGATTAGTAAAATATTATTAATTTATTATTATACAGAAATCTTTCATAACTTACTATATAGATATTCTCTTTGATTATCTTTTCAAATTCATTCCAAAACCCTTGCCAATATTTTCATTGTCAATGGTCACTTTCGATCACCGGAATTCAAAATTGATTATATATCCAAAAAGTCTGCGATCTAAATTTTCTATTGATAGTTTAGTACCAAAATCTTGAAATAATATCGCAACCTTGAACCAGGTTGTCGGCCCTTGTTTCTCATCGTAGCTACACACGAATGTGTTCACTATCATTGTCTCGTTGACCATCATGCAACCTGGGACAGTGATTTCTAGAAAATTTTAAGCTCGATTTCGATCCTAATGAGAATTCTATGGTTATTTAAGGGTGAATAATTTTTTGATGATAATTATTATTGTTACTTAATATGCCCCTCTATTTAAAATTCAGAATCCGCCCCTACGTGAACAGGATATTGTTTATACGAAATCATGACATAACAAATTAATGCATAAACTGTAATGACAAGGAACCTGAATATAGCGCCATAGTACTTGTCCAGTAGCATCGTCTTAGTATCCAAGTCCTTAAGGAAGAAGAAGAAGCGAAAGCAAACAAAGAGAGTTCTTTTGAGGGAATTAGGGATGATGACGCTGCACAAACTCTCGTTAATGGGGAACGAGGGTTCTGTCAAGATACCTAATCCATCGAAGACCTCTCCCTTATATAATAAACTGATCTATTATCAGCTCATAATAATAACAGATCGGGCTAAAAGATTCTGCATATCGAATCCGCATCCAATAATCCGAAACTCAATGAACTCAAGTCCGATCACTGAAGCAGGTTCAATTCATATCCATATGTATAACTTATACATAAGTCCACCTAAAGGAAATATCTAACAATCTCCCACTTGAGCTATGTGTGAGTGATAATGAAATACAAATATAACTTTAGTTGATATCAAACTTTATCGGTATAGAATACCCCTTTAAATAATCTGATCTATTAACTTCATTGGTATAGGACTAAAGAGGTTATACCTACTATATATGCTTGTAATAAGCTCCAATAGTAATCACAATACTAATGTTATTAATTATATAGATCAAGATGTGAATGTGTAGAATGGAAATTATATGAAATATGATCAATATATGTCAATTTCCAATTAGTCCAAAGTGACCCAAAAGAATCTGATCATATTTGTAAATACCTTATGCTAAACTGCAATAATAAATTATGATCCAAATTTATGATTCAAAAAGAAATTTACATCATATTTACAAACATCAAATACGAAAAAGCAATCGTAAATCATGATATAATATTCAAAGTGTCAAATAAGCATATAAATTGTTATTAATATTTTAAACTTTAAATACGTGCAATAATCACAATAAAATATTTATCTTTATTAACATAGAGTAATAAAATGAATAAAGACTCCAATTAGATGAATTCTTCTTACATAAGAATAACTCTCATATCCACAATATGTGTATGAAACACCTACCAAGCCTTTAGTGAGTGGATTTGCCAATATGGAATCTATGTTGATGTGCTCTATCATAATTTGACGACTCTAAACTCTTTTTTTAACTGCCAGAAACTTGATGTCGATATACTTGGACTTCAACAAACCACGGTTGTTCTTGGCATATAATTATGCACTTTTATTATCACAGTTGATCCTTAGTAATCTATCAATGCTATTAACGATCAATAATGATGTGATGAAGTTCTTGTTAGAATGTATACTAAAAGCCTAGCTTTTGGTATAAACATTTATCTAGAAATAAGAATCACATTGGTCAAATGTCTACATTTATGATAAATGTAATTGTTCAATTAATTTATATTGTAGATAACATAGTGTGTGGTGTCACACACAGAAGATCATGTTATCGATTCCTTATAAATTATAAACAGTAGCTCACGACCAAGATGGAAAGGAACAAACCATTGGAAGGTCGTAGTGTAATTAGGTATTAGTTTATCTTAACTATATAATTACACTAGTACACTTAGTGTGTATTGAGTAGGACCATTTGAGGTCGTTTCTTTTATACTGACTTTATAAAGGAACAAAGACCTCAGTTATTATGGAAGTGTGTGCTCTTAATCCTAATATAATAACAAGCACATATATTTGATATTTATTTCTTTAATTTATCAATGGGTGAGATTTAGTTCGATAAATCAATAAGCCCGATAAGTTGGGAAATAATATCACTTATAGTGTGTGTTGTTGATTACAGAAGGAAACTGTGTCCTAATAATCTAGGTTGAGAATATCCCTAAGAGGAGCTCATAAGGATTGTTATGTTAAACCCTGCAGGTGGACTTAGTCCGACATGACGATAAGGTTGGGTGGTACTACTCTTGGACTAAGATATTGATTAAATGAGTTGTCAGTAACTCACTTAATTAGTGGACATTCGACATCTTAAACACAGGGAGACTAACACACTCATAATAAGAAGGAGCCCAAAATATAATTTGGGATTGGTGCGGTAGTTCAATAATAGTTCTCTAGTGGAATGAATTATTATTGATAAAATTAAGTTGTGTGTTCGGGGCGAACACGGGATGCTTAATTTTATCGGGAGACCAAAACCAATTCCTCCTCTCGGTCCCTATCGTAGCCTCTTAATTATAGAGTACTATACCCACCTTCTTACCCATCCCATAGGGGCCGGCCAAGCTAGCTTGGAGACCAAGCTAGGGCCGGCCAAAGTTTGGTTCATGGGTGCTTCAAGGTGGCCGGCCCTAGCTTGGGTTCAAGCTTGGTGTGGCCGGCCCAAATTAAAATAAAAGGATTTTTATTTTTTAAAATTTTTCTTATGTGGATAACATGATTTAAAAGAGAGTTTAAAATTTTAAATCTTTCCTTTTATAAGATTCTACAAAAGATTAAGAGAAGAGCTAAATCTCTTTCCTTATTTGTAGATTAAAAGGTTGATTTTAATTTTGGTAAAAACTTTCCTATTAATCATGTTTATTATTTAAAAGAAAGTTTAAAAATTAAAAATTCTCTTTTATTAGTTTCTACAAAAGATTAAGAAAAGATTTAATATCTTTCCTTATTTGTAAATTAAAAGAGATTTTAATTTTTAGAGATAACTTTCTTTTTATCCACATGTTAAAAGAAAGATTTTAATTTATAAAATTTCCTTTTTATTAACCAATCATGAAGGAAAAATTATTGGAAAATTTTTTTATAAATTTCCGGAAGCAAATAAGGAAGTTTTAATTTGTGTTTAAAATTTTATTTGCTTGGAAATTTTATGGTGTGGCCGACCATTGTAAATTGAAAAGAAAAAATATTTTTAATTAAATAAATTTTCCTTTTCAATGGCAAAATAATTAAGGAAGTTTTTATTAAATTTTCCTTATTTGCCAAGACCAAGGATTATAAAAGAGGGAGTAGAGAAGGCTTCATTGCGAACAACTCTATTTCTATTTTTCCTCTCTTTTCTCCTTGGGTGTGGCCGGCCCCTTCTTTCCTCTCCTCTCCTTTGTGTGGCCGAAACCTTCTCATGGTGGAGATAGCTTTGGTGGCCGGATCTAAGAAGGAGAAGAAGGAGAGAAAAGAAGCCTCTTTTCTAGTATCCCTTGGAGCATTGGTGGTGGTTGAATCTCTTCATCCTTAGAGGTGCTCTTGTTGTGGCCGAACCTTGCAAGGAGGAGAAGAAGGTGCTTTGGTGGTTTCTCATCTTGGAAGATCGTTGCCCACACAACGTCCGAGGTTAGAAGAGGAATATGGTAGAAGACCTAGAGGTTTTTACTTGCAAAAGAAAAGGTATACTAGTATTTAATTTCCGCATCATACTAGTTTTATTTCTTTGTAAAAATACCAAATACAAGAGGCATACGATTCTTGTATTTCGAATTTGTTTTCGATGTTGTGTTCTTTTGTTTTTTCTTTTCCTTGTGATTTGATTGTTCTTTTCGGTTGACCTAAAGTTATTTAAGGAAATTAAATATTAGCTTTCCTTAAAAGGCTTTGTCTAGTCGGTGGTGGTTGTTCCCATATCCAAGAAGGTCATGTGCCTCGCCACATCAGTACTGGGAGCCAATTTTGGAAACTAATATTTAATGAAATTACTAACCTAGGTGATTTGGATCGAACGTGTTAAGTTCCGCAGGAGATCCGAGTCTAAACCTAAAAGAACAAATAAATTAAACTTAGGATCAAACGTGTTAAGTTCCGCAGGCGATCTGAGTTTAATTTAAAAGAACACATGGTAGCTAGGAAAAGGTTCAGACCTTTGTACAAAATTTTTGTACAGTGAAACCATTAGGTTTTCCGAGTAGCAACCAACAGTTCTGCAGCCAAATCTCATAATTGGATGCTTCTTAGTATACTATCAACTCTGCCTCTATAGTAGAAGTAGCTATTAGCGTCTGCTTAATACTCTTCCAAGATATAGTTCCTCCAGCCAACATGAAAATATAGCTTGAAATGGACCTTCTGCTATCCAAGCATCCAACAAAACCAGAGTCTGAATATCCAATCACTTCCAGGTGATCTAACTTCCAATACGTGAGCATATATCCTTTAGTTTCTACAAATACCGTATCACTCTCTTTATAGTTTTCTAATGTGATGATCCTGGGTTACTAACATATCTGCATAACATCCCCACTATAAATGCTATATCTGGTCGAGTATAAACTTGTACATATATAAGACTTCCCACTATTGACGCATACGGAAATTGTTTCATCTCCTTTATTTCAAGTTCAAGTCGTGGACACTGTTGCAAACTGAATCTGTCACATTTAGACACTGGTGTGTCACAAAGTGCACAGTTTTGCATATCATACTTTATAAGAACCTTTTCAATATAGGGTAGTTGTAAAAGTCCATGAATGTCTCTTGAACGATCACGATATATCTGTATACCTAAAATAAAAGATACTTCACCAAAATCTTTCATTTCAAAATTACTAGATAAAAATGATTCAGTATCATACAGCAGACCCTTATTATTGGTCTCAAGCAATATGTCATCTACATACATAACAAATATAACAAACTTACTCCCACTAAACTTGACATGTATGTACTTATCAACAGAGTTTTCTGTAAATCTAAATGAGATGACCACTTAATTAAATTTCCAATACCACTAATGGGATGCCTGTTTCAAATCATAAATGGATTTCTTTAATCTACATACTAGGTGATTTGAGTCCGAGGACTCAAAGTGTAGTCTTTATGTCCATTTAGTGTAGCTCTAAATTATAATGAGCTATAAGTGTCATGATTGCCCTAAGGGAATCTTTCCTCGAAATAGATGAGAAAGTCTCCTTGTAATCAATATCTTCCTTCTAAGTGAATCTCTTAGCAGCAAGACGAGTCTTATACTTTTCGACATTTTCCCTTAAATCCTACTTGATTTTAAATATCTATTTACAACCAATGGGTTTTATACCTTCAGGCAATTCGACAAGTTTTAAAACGTCATTGTCTGTCATAGACTTTAACTCTTCTTTCATGGCGTTATTCCACCTTTTAGGGTTAAAATATTATTTGACCTCTTGGAAAGATACAAGATCACTTTCCAACCTAATGTCAAACTTATGCTCTTAAAGATAAACATAATCATGAGAAATCGTGGATCTCCTATCCCTCGTGGATGACAAAGGAACTTGTGCTTAAGGTGGTTGAGGTACTTGCTTATCAATATGAGGCAATATCTCAATTTGAGTTATAGGTTTCTCTAAGTGTATTGGAGATGTTATGAAAATATCTTGGTTCACTGCAATCATTAAATGTGTGATATGACAATCATTTCACTACTGATCGCACTAGTAGTGACCACAAGAGAATCCCTAATGTTTTCCTCAAAAGATACTTCCTTAACCTTATTACTCCCACTGCCCGCAATGAATTTGGAGTTTCCCATTTCGAAGAAGGATTTACTGAGGGATCATAAAATTTATACTCTCTTGACTTCTCAGAGTAACCTATAAAATTACAGCTAACAATCCTTGAGTCTAGTTTCCTTTCATTAGGTTTATAAAATATAGCCTTGGTTGGATAACCCCAAATGTGTAAATGTCTAATGTTAGACTGTCTACCCATCCATATCTTAAATAGAGTTTTAGTTACTGCCTTACTAGGTGCTTTATTAAGAAGGTAAAATACAATCTTGAATACTTCACCCCACAAAGACTCTAGTAGAGAAGTGCAAGTCATCATACTTCTTACCATATCTTTTAAGGTACAATTGCGATGTTTAGCTGCACCATTCTAACTGGGAGTACCAAGCATGGTATACTAAGACACAATCTCACACTCAGCAAGGTAATTCGTAAAAGTTCTTGAACGTTGTTCACTTAATCCATCATATCGACCATAATATTCACCTCCATGATCAAATCGAACAACTTTAATTTTCCTACCTAGTTAATGTTTAACTTTGGCTTTGAAAATTTTGAACATGTCCAAAGATTGCGACTTTTTGTGAATAAGGTACAGATAGCCAAATCTGGAGTAGTCATCTATGAAACTAATAAATATGTGTATCTATTCCAAGATGCCTTAGGATGGTTCACAAATGTCTGTATGTATTAGCTCCAAAATGTCACTACAACAACTAGCCCCCTTATTTTTTTTTATTAGTGTCTTCCCTATAACACACTCTATGTAGACATCAAAGTCTGACATATTAAGGGAATCAAGAATTTCATGTGATATTAACCTTTCTATGCATTGTTTGGATAAATATCCTAAATACCTATGTCACAACATAAAAGAATTCTCGTCGATCAATTTATATTTCGTACTTATACTATACATTATTACGTTGTCAACTGTAAGAGTTATAATATTCAATTTATAAATCTTATGAATCAAGGAACCATTGCCAATCAATACTAAATTTAAGAAAATACTAAAAATTCTATTTTCGAATAAACAAGAATAACTTGATTTGTCCAAATAAGAAATTAAAATTAGATTCCTTTGAAAAGGTAGTACAATGATTGTATTTTCTAAATCCAAATAAACATCAGTTCCTAAACAAAGCTAAAAATACCAATCGACTCAACTTTAGCCTTCTTTCTACCCCTCGTATAGATGTATCTTTCACCATCAAGTAGAAGACGGCTACTGAAACAGCCCTATATAGTGACATTTACATAAGTAGTAGCACCGATATCTATCCACCAAGTGTTAGTGGGTACAATAGCCAAATTGACTTCCGAACTAACAAAGTTGAGAAGTTTACCGACCCTTTTTTACATGCCAGTTGGCGTATTTGGAGATGCATCCCCTTATGTTCCCTTTCCCATTATACCTCATGGTTACCAACTTCGAAAGAAATGTGGCAGTCTCAACCTTTTCATTTACTACGAAACGATATACTAATTGGCTAAGAAAACTCTTAGCATCCTCTCCCTTTAAGTTGTGCCGGTATGGAAAGTCTCATGATACTTAGACACATGTGATTTAATCTCTCCCATTACTGAATTTAGTCCTCTGCTCTATAATGCCTAGCACTGGTCAGAGATACAGGGCGATTATTCCTTAATGCATAGTCTAAGTCCATGCACCCTAAGACTACGATAACGACTAACAGTTATTGATTGCACTAGAATAATAAAAGAGAGAAATTTATTTAATCTCATGATTTACCTAAAGCCAAGAACATGTGTAATATATAGTAACATAAGATTATACAAATAAAATGAAATTTAAATACATATTCATGGGCTCCTTATAATATACCAAATGCAACATTATATTTTAATATATGGACTAAAATATAATTTATTAGTGGTACTCTATGATATAACTCAAATTTTAATTGATCACACAATGTGTGTTTCGTTCCTTTGGGACGACCCATTATGCACATAATATGATACTTTATATAAATTATATTGGTCTATAGCTCACAACAACCTTGGTCAACCACATAATATGTCTTCTATTGGGCCAACATATTTTGTGCATGATATTTATAAAATAAAAAAATTGTTCCATAGTTGTAAGCTAACATGATGTGAATATCCTTGATAGACTTCAGACATTAACCAAAGTAGTAGATAGATAATTATCGAAATAGGTACACGTAAGATAATATATGAAATTAACGAAGTCTTTGTTCAGTTCAAGGAGGCAAAATTGGTTTAGAATTGGACCGGCGCTGAAGTAAAAAATGTCTTTTACTTTGTTGATTTTGTAATGTGCCGAAGTAATAGATTATATGTAACTTCACAGTTTACATTGATTACCAAAGTTAATATATTCTATAACTTCATCATAATTTATGTTTTGTCAAAGTAATAAATGATAGGTAACTTTGTAGTTTACATTGATTACCAAAGTTAATATATTATATAACTTCGCCATAATTTTTATTTGTTGAAGTAATAGATGATATGTAACTTCACAATTTACATTGATTACCGAAGCTAATATATTGTATAACTTCACCATAATTTATGTTTGTCAAAATAATAGATGATATGTAACTTTGCAATTTACATTGATTATCGAAGTTAATATATTCTATAACTTCACCATAATTTATATTTGTCAAAGTATTTAGTATTATGTTACTTCATAGTTTACATTTATTGGCAAAGTAATTGATTTATATCATATAACTTTAGTATTAACAAATATAAATATGACCAACAAATTTTTATCCACAATTATATCCTCAAATATATCCAAAAGTATATCCACAAAACTATATCAAAAAGTATATCCACTATTTATCAAAAATTACATCATACAAACCAAAACTATATCCACAAGAGCAGCACTAAAATCCACAATTATCCCAAATATTTATCCCAACATACACGACTTAGGCACCTTATACATACGAGTATATAAATTCGTTCCACTAACTTCTGACTTCATCAAATTGAAATTGATTGTAATATTTGTTCTTGATTGTTCCTGTAAACTAAAATGTAAAAAAACAATATAAAATGCATTACATTCAATCTAACTTTCAAGAATGGAATATAATAAACACATTGAGAAATAATCCATTAATTTTAGATAATGAAATATAAGCTACATAATTTACAGAATCTAGACTAACATGGCATTAGTCCAAATCTTAAAACAAGAATTTGACTAACTAACAGGTTAAGATATCTTTACCGTTTTCTTGACTGTAATAATCTATCTAGCTGAGAAAGAAATATTTGTATGAGTATCAAGATACTATTTTTAACTGGTTTGACAACTGAAACATGTAACAAAAAGATATTTCATTGTGAACATTGTAAAATCAGACTTTTGACAAAATGAGTGGAAAATAAAACTAATTCTTTTGACAGAATGAGTGGAAAATAAAACTCCAAGTGATCATCATAACTATTAGTGCTACAATATAAAGACAACTATAAGAAAAAAAGAAGAGTAAGATAAGGAATATCTGACAATAATCAATAATGTGAATCCATAAAGTAGTTTGCTAGAACACAAGCATTTGACAGTTTCAATTTTAGTAGGTATCATTTTGCCAAAGTATTCCAAGAGTTTTCTAGTCAACTAATTTAGTTGTAAATCTAAAAGAATAATATAGTTATAACTCATGCTAATGGTTAATAATAAAAAAAAGTAGGAATGTGTGAAAGTTGATAATAATCGCAAGTTTTGTTTACTTGTGTCCAAAACAAAATGTTAAACACTTTAAAAGAAAATTGTTGTATAGAAGAACCAGAGTGGCCTCATCTAGGATCTCATGCAAGACTACACTAACTAGAAATAGTGATAAGTAATCATTTCAATAGTTGTTTTATTTAACATGAGGATTGGTATAAATGCTCAACACAATCAAAAACATAGTAGCAAAAGAGTATAGAAACTATATATTGATTTGTATAAATTCTCAGTTAGTACATCTTTTGTCATTGAAAATAAGATATAAAAAAGCTAAATGAAAGATAATATTTTACATATTAGAGATCAAAACCAGTAATCACACAATTTCCTATCATTATTAACCAAGAAAGACATTACAAGAAGAGGACAAAAACACTCTAATGAAAAGTAATAGAAAAAAAAATGGAAGAATGGTATCAATCACTTTGAAAGTTTGCATCTTTCTACCTTGAGTATAGGGGAAGAGTAGAAAGATGCAAACTTTCAAAGATCAAAGCCATAGAGTTGTAGAAAACCAAATAGAACCTCTATTTCATCTCCATAACCTTCCCTCCGAAACTCTAGAAAAAACACAACCAAATAATTAGATTTGTTCCTTGAAACAAAATCAAGAAAAAATGTGAAAATTCAACAAATTACTTAACACAACATCCCGTATTCTTTGTCAAGAATTGGTCAAATTATCAATGTATAAAGTAGAAAATTATTTACTTTACGAGCCTCTCGAGTTGATTATGGTTATATGGAACAAGAGATACTAGTACTACAAATGAACATCTCACAAGTATCTACTAGTTTTCATGACAAAACTAATAAACATTGAGGACTAACTTTCAAGAATGCTTCATAGCAATCTAGGAGATTAAATGCCTAAAATTATACCTCCTCTTTGGTAATGACCATGTTGTGAAGATAAACAACATTGAAAGCAAATTAATATAATGAAACTTCTACTTTTCTACTTATATTTTTAGCACAAGATCAAAAGTTTCACAGAAACATCAACACAATTAGAGAATTTATGAATTATTATGATCTTATAATTCAATATCAAAACTCACCATCTTCTCCAACTCTGGATTTTTAGTTTCAACTATCTCTTTCATGTACCTCATCACACAATATCCACATCCGACAAACTCACTTTGTTTTAAATTACCCTAAAAAGTAATTGAAATTGTAATGCAAAAGTCACAATCCAAATAATAAGAATTATCCATTCATATCTTCATACAAAGGCACAATACATACAGTCATTTGTTTAAAACTTGGCTCTTTAGAAATATCCTTAGATACATTGTACATCTTGACCTCATTACATTTTAAAAAGTAAAGTTAGTTTTTTCATATTTATAAGTGAATGAATTCTAAATCAACACAATTTACTACCTACTTGGTTACTATAGTTTTCCATGCATTGTCTTAGTTTATGTTACCCATAGAGTCCATTAAATATATCATAATTTTTATCTTCATTGATAATAGTCAAGATCTAATGGTTCCTGTAAAAATAGAAATATAGCATTGACTAGTATATAGTAGGAATCGATAAATAACTAAAATCTTACCCTGTGTTATATAGGGTGAGACTGATGTTATCTCTGCCCACTACTTCCAACTGGTCAGCAATATGTTATGATAAGTCATGACCATCTTTGCCAAGTGGCATGTAGGTATATTGCTGGGATCCACAAATGAAATATTATGAGCCCTTTGTTCTTCCCTCAAACATTTGTAGAGGTGACTGCACTCAAATATTACATAACTTGGTTATAAATGTTTCAAAGTATACACAAGTACTTCCAAATATTATAACAAATATGCAAACAAACATACCCCATGTAAATCAAAATGTGTCTGTCACCTATCTCTTTTATCTTCATAAAACGTAAGATATCTTCTCTTAGCAATAGTATACTTTTAGGAGGTTCAAACATAGTATCCTCAAACTTTATGTATATGCTTTCTGATTCTTTAATCAATCTAACAATATGGGAGTAGATATATTTGCATGTCATAGGTAATTTTTTTCGATATCCTTGAAATTATCGTTCTAACTAGGAACATTTGAAAGAGCAAATGATTAAGGTTTCCCCTTCTTCTATAATTTAGGAAATAGTAACTCCATTACAATTAATGTTGGCATTATGGTTTTTATGCTAGCATCACCAGGAAAAACTCACTGAACGACTTAATGGATTGCAATTTTTTCTAGTGCAACGAAATTTAAATGAACTATGGATAACATATTGGTTTTATCAAACACCTAGAGATGCACGTAAATAGATTGACATCAACTAATAAAAGGATAAAATAGTTTGTATCTATTTACATTATGTCTATTGCAATGAGAAAAGGGCAAATTCAACCGATTAATTATGTTCAATATCTTCAATGGCAATGGATTAAAGAAGCATATACAAGAATGATGAGTACAAGCTCACATCAAGCTAACAGCTCAGTTCAGGAGGAAAGAAAAAGAACATTATTGTCTTATTTCCACTCTATTTCATCCATCTTAATTTATTGGTGTAATTATAAAGAGATAAATTATAATTGAGAGGACAACAAATAATCTAACTGCTTAAATCACATTTAAAAGGGAAAACATTAAGAGAAACCATAACAAGACACATACATCATGATCTATCACACACATAAGGAGGATTGCGAACTAAATCAAGACAATTTTCACTTGTCAAAGAAAAATTATAACATTTGATAGTATCTATAAGTAACTTCTTTTGGACATGCTAAAATGCATTTTATTTGACAATGTGGAACCACTCTTTAGGCCAACCAACAATGTGCAAACACAAAATCAAGAGAAAACTTAAACTACCTTTGTCGTTGGAAAAATTACCAACTCTTTAGGCCAACCAACAATGACTCCAACTGCATCATTGATTAATCTTAGTCCAGACTTAATTGAGATTGGAAGCTCTGCTTTTTCATCTAAAACAACATCAACAGATACCTTGAAGTTTTGTTTCCCAAGTGGAACATAGTGAATCATGATATTTAGACCTCCTTCTGATATTATTGTGTCATACACTACAACATTTTCACGTTGTTTAACGACAAGTGACATTTTCCCCCTTTAATAACAATAAGATATTATATATAAATAAATGAATGTGAAAAACTTGACTTGAAATCAAGAAATATAGAATCTCCAAATTTGAAGTGTCACATTCTAAAACTTCTTCCACATCATCTAAGAGTTTTGTCTCTTTCAAATCTAAGTACTTGTTCGATGCTACAATCTCACAACTTTGATCAGTCATGATTGGCATATTTACACTAGCAAGTTGAGCCTTCAATTTCTCCAATTCAGCCTTAGTATCTTCCAATTGTTCTTTGAAGTTTTCGGTCATATCTTTTGGCACTGATTCCCTCTTCTTTCTTGGAGTATTAAAGAAGATGTGAGGTTTTACGAACCCTCCCACACCTCAAACCCTTCCATAGTGCTCTTGGCTATGGTTAGAGCATCATTCATTCCAAAACATGTAAACTCTCCTTTGATTTTCTTTTCCAATAAATCAGCCTACAATTAGAGCAATTATAAATCAATCCAAAAACTATAGTTTTATTTATCTAAGCAATATGAAGATTGAATAAAACTAAACATTTATAATTTTTTGGTGACTTCTGATGTATCCGCATTGTTATGCTGTCAGATTTATCTTCTTAGGCTCTATGCCAAAGCATCGATTTGTCAACTTTTTGATCTTTAGCAATTATGTTTTTCTCTCTCTACAATTCCAAAATTCATCCGCTTAATGATATATAACAATCAGCATACTATATTAGAATTTGTAAAACATGCTGAAAATGATTGTTTAGAATGTTCTATAACTTATCAATTCAGCCTCCAAGCCTATGTATCCCTTGTGAGATATTCTATGGTGATATTTACAATGCATGGCCTGTTCTTTTTTCTTTTTATGAATAACCTATATCATTATGTTCTTCAGTCAGTTAAGTATGACAATTAATAATTCTTAAAGGAAATATGACAATTCTTAATGTACCACCCATGATGGATCCAGTATTGCATCCACAAATACTTTCCAATCTGTTATAGGGAGCTGATACTGACTTTGGTGGAGAAATTAACTTTTCAGGATTTTTTTTGTTTGGCCAAACGAATCTACTAATCAATTTATTTTTAAAAGCTCTCCATTTTTGAGCTACTAAAGTCAACACACCAGACTCACTTTGTGACGCTAGGTTGAAAACATTATGTAAAAAAATATTAATTAGTTGGTAGTATTTCATACATGGTCAAATTAATATACAAACATATTCTAAAAAATATGAATATGATTATTTAAATTAGCCTATGACTCTTGCCGATATCTCTTCCCACACTTTTTGTTTTATGTTTTCTAGAGCATCAAGCCAGGATTTTATATTGGTTGACATCATGGATCTAGCAATAGAGCCAATGTATGATTGTAAAGTCTTTTTATTTGTATTGTATGCTGGCCTCCCCATGTCATATTTTTTTTCCACATCTTGTAGTTGCACTTAGTTTACCCATCAATGTAGGTCCTCCCTTATTCTTCTTCACAGCTACAAGCCATTCTTCTCCTGCAGCAAGTCCATCTAGCTCTACATTAGTAACTTCATTTAGCTTATCATCATTTAATCCTTGTAGTTCCTTAACTACATCTTTTTTTCCTAGTTTTTATGACCCATTATGCTCTTCGCCGCATAAAAACATGATTAAAACTAATTATAAATCTACATAATAACATGGATAATAAAAATATCACAAACATAAACATTACATAAATAATAATAATAATAATAACAACATAAACATAACCATGACAAATAATAACATAAACATAACATAAATAATTAATACCAATAAGACAAATATATATAATCATTACATGAATAATAACAATAAAAAACATGATAAAAGTGCATAACATAGTTTTTTAAAGTACATAGCATGTCTTTTCTTGTCCATAACACAAACATGGCAAAAAAGTATAAATCTTCATTTTTCTTGTTCCTTTCCCAAACATCCTCCTTTTCTGATCTAAAGTATCTTTCGTGAATAGGAATACAATGAGTAACAACATCATCAATTGGTAGAGACTCAAGAATACTAGTCCAACCATCGCCCTCTGCCTCAAAACATCTATTTGGCACTAGGAGCACAATTAAGCATCCTTTTCTTAATGTGTCATCAATATAAAAGACTTAATTGATTTGACTTGCAAGCATAAATCGATCATTCTTGTGCCCTCGTTTGTTCATATTGACCAAGGTGAAGCCACATTCATCGTTGTTGATTACTCCTTTATCATTTACAACCCACGCACACTTGAAAAGAGGAACTTGAAATTGATGATAGTCTAATTTCCATATTTCTTCAATTACTCCATAGAAAGGCACGTCAGCCATTAAGGGATTCTTATCTTTGGCACTACAAACAAGCATGGTGCTAGTAACTAGAGAAACCTCATTGTTTTGGCAAACTCTCTCATCATCTCGCGTCTTTGTTTGGTATAAATTACCATGTGGTCCATGAGCCAACCCTGTCAATGTCATTCCACCATTGCAGTTGTCTATTTCAACAACCACCTGACATATATGTTTTAATTTTAATAGGGTGAGTTAAATAGTAGCTATAACTTGTTTAGCACAAAATGCATGGAAAATATTTTTGCATCCACCTTACCTTAGCACAAAACCAGTCAATAAACTTCTTGTAGATCAACTTGTTGTACTGTAATTGCTACTTTGAATGCTAAGAATCCAGGAACGTTTACTTTGGATCTCGATTTGATTGAGGAACTTCCACAGAATCAAGGTTATTGAGGTATTCGGAACAAACTCAATTGCTTCTTCAGCTAAATATCTCTTAACAATACAACCTTCAGGATGTTTTCGACTGGCTACATAACTCTTAAGTACTTTCATGTATCTTTTGAACGGATACATATACTGAAAGTAAACAGTTCCACATAATTGAACTGCTTGAACAAAATCGACTATTAAGTGAAGCATGACATCAAAAAAAAGAAAGGGAAAAATATTGTTTCAATAAGCAAAGCATAACAACCAAGTCAGATTATAACTTATCTAACTTGGCTACATCTATAACCTTGCAACAAATATCTTTGAAGAAGAAGTATAATCTTATGATGACATATCTAACATGTTTTGGCAGCGCATCACGTATGAGTATTGGTAGGAAATGCTGCTATCATACCCTGAGAGTAAGGTTGTCCGACAAAAATCGGATAACACCTCCCCTATAACAATGACAAATAAATCATGTATACATAGTCACAAGCTCACATAAGAAATAATCCACATCCCACAAGGCTAGAGCATACACAACCACGCAGTTATATGCTTAGCCCACACAGTTGGAACAAAAATAACATAATCACGCAATTATATAAGCAGCCTATAAGGCTGAAACAAAAAGAAACTACGCAAGATTAAACACTGATTACATGCCGGCATGACTTACATCTCAATACAAATCCAAAATGAATAAATGGGCCACAAGGATCAAAACCATAAACAAATCCACAATGCAATACTAAAACTAAATACAGAGTACTGATAGCATAATGCCCAACAGTATAGAAAGCCGATTTCAGATGTGACGTGAGACTAGCAGCTAGGATCCTCTAAGCAACTCCTCGTACCTCTACCTGCTACCTGGCAAAAGAAAACCAGTACAAGGGGTGATGAGTGCGGCTCGCTCAGCGGGAAATAAGAACATGATAGTACATGGATAAAAGTGTAAGCGATAAAAGATATGCAGTCTCAATAGGGAAATAAGAACATGACCATATATGTCATGATAAACATACATACCAGTACCCAAGGTTCTAAAATTCGCTAGGCGCTAGTCGGGAGGCAGACAAGTGCCTAGCGCCTAGGCCGCCTAAGCGGGGACTAGTCGCCGCTAAGCGGATTCCTCGGTATCCCTTGTTTCATGTGGACTATGAACAATGTCATATGCAAATCTAAATGTTGTCTTAAACAATTTCATAGCAATGAAAATCTAACTATGTATGCTGAAATAAATACATACTGTCCAATACCAAAAAATGAAAAACTATAAAAGAAAACTAATAGTTTTGTGCAAAGGAAATATACTAGGCTCAGTAAATATGAGTAAAAGAAACGGTTAAACAATAGAACATGCAGTAAGTTATCATAATCATATAGTAAACAGTAAAACATTAAAAAACAGTAGCAATAGGTCATTCAAGATTGCAATGCATTGTGAACTAGTAACCACTAAGTAAAATATAATTGTTAAATAACATAAATCATGTCTTAACAAAATGAGTTCAAAATTACACAACTAATAATATCTCATAGACTCATATTTATTCTGCTTCTTCTTCTCCATAATTTTCAATAACTAGTTCTTCATCGGACACAAACTCAATATCATTATTGTGATCCTCGTCTTCTTCTTCGGATTCAAAATCATCTTCATGGAGTTCTCTCACTCTGGAGCTTCTTCGGGGTTGTAGATTTTCATCTGCTCCACTTGCTTCATCAACCATTTGCCAAGTGAGCCCGGAACCTAGTTCAACTTCATCATCTTCCCCACCATCCACAATCCAACCTTGTGCATTTGAAGCATCTTTTGCAAGAAGGACATCAACATTTCTTTCTTTTTCTCTTTTTTGTTTGTTCAACAATCTAGCATTAAATTGGACAAATACTAGATTATTCAACCTGTTGGCATCCAACCTATTTCTTTTCTTTATGTGAATCTAAAAAAACAGAGAAAGTAAATACTATAGTTAGTACCTGAATATAGAGTATAGACGTTAAAAATTATAACTAATTTAATTAAAGAGTAGACTGAAAGTTTAAAACTTACTCCTTCAAATGTACTCCAATTTCTTTCACACCCAGATGAACTTATAGTTAATGAAAGTATCCTCAATGCCACCCTTAGCAAGTTAGGTGTGTGAGCACCGTATGTACTCCACCATGCACATGGATCAAATGTATCATCATTTTTTTCACATGCTTTTGCTGCCAATGTTTTTCCAAATAACCCAGTCTTATTTCTATATTTTGGAAATTCCTTGTTAATAATTGTATCTTGTAAATCTAACTCATTGGCATGCAAAGTTTCCATGCATTCAAAAATCTCCATCGCGACCTCCTCATAAAGAGCAATTGAACTATCTTTGTAGTAAAAATAAGGATTCAACAAAAATGCAATGGTATGCAATGATGTATCAAGTCTATCCTTCATTTTTGACTCAATAATGACTATGATAGGCTGATAATTTGATTCCACGTTATTCAGAGCCACCTTGATATCTTCTTTAGCTTGAAGAAGCTCCCCATATAGAAACCCCATCGATGGCTTTCTATCTCCATCTACCAATCGAAGAACTCTTACCAAAGGAGCAAATATTTTCAAACAAAGTGTTACACCATTCCAAAAACTCATGCTCATCACTGTAGAGTAAGCCAATTTTCCTTTGTTTGTTTTTGACCATTTACATTTCTCCCACATATCACTTGTAAACATGGCACTTAAACTAGCTTTTTTTTCAATCAAACTTTGCAATGTGAGGAAATTTGATGCAAACCTGGTAACTCCTAGTCGGACTATGTCTCTCTTCTTCGTGAAACTTCTCATCAATGATAAAGTCTTATGGTGAGCATAGATGAAAATGGTAAAAGCCTTGGACTGCTCAATCACCTTTTTATATCGTGGAAGTTTGTCAATACTTTCAAGCATGAAATTAATAGTGTGAGTTGCACATGAACTCCAAAAGATCCTGGGTCATTTTTCTCTCATCAATTTAGCTGCAGTCATATTGTTGGTGGCATTGTCTGTAACAATCTTAACAATATTCTGAGCTCCTACTTATTCAACACACTTGTCAACATACTCAAAAATAAGTTCAGCTGTATTTACCTCCTCTGAAGACTCCTTAGACTCTAAAAATGTAGTACCCTCCTTGCAATTAACACACAAATTTAAGATGCTTCTTCTTTTTCTATCACTCCATGCATCTGTCATGATCAAGCATCCATTCTTTGCCCATTCTTTTTCATGTTTCTTCAGCAATTGTTTTGTTCTTTCAACTTCGGCTTTCGATAGTGGCTCCCTAAGTTGATATTGAATTGGAGGCTTGAATCCTGATCCAAATTGACCCACTGCCTCCATTAGTTGCTTGAAGCTATCATTATCAACAACATTGAATGAGATTTCATTTTCATAAACCCATCTCCCAACATATTGTTGAACTTGTTGAGTTCTCTCTTTGAAAAGAGCATCATTTATATTTTTTTGCCGAAGTACTTTACTTCCACTGGAGCCTGCATTTTCTGGAGCAATTGCCGATGCATATCTATCCATGGGGCCAAGTGGAAGAGGTTTTTTAACTCCATCCATCCCTTCAATTTCAAGACCTTCTTCTTCATCTACGGAAATACCCACCTCTGCTCTACAACTTTGTTCTTCCATTATTTTGCTCTTCTTTCTGTTCCTCCCTTCTAAAATAGTCTGTTTGCACTTATTTTTGTCTTCTTGAGATGCTTTTCGATAACCAGATACATTTCCAGGTATATTTCCAATGTGCTCCTTTATCCTATACACTCCTCCTAACATTACTTTTCCACATAACTTACATTTAATTTTGTCGAGGTTCTTAGGATCAATCAATATCTCAAACTCTCATCTGATGTCATTTGACTTTCTTCTAAGAATCCCGAATTCGGGTTGAGTGACAGATGCTATCGAAGATGGATTGCTTGCCATTGATAACAGTCTAACATATAATCTAAAAAAATTATATATAACAAGACATAATCACATAACATATTAACATGATAATAAAATTTAATTATACCATACAGACATACAATACAAAATATTTCAATAACATTAAATCATTAACAAGTCTGAGAATATTTTTTTATATATCTTAATCTAATTAATAAAAATTATTCAATATTTGTTTAAATCAATTAAATTTTAAATATATTTTTTATATTTTTAAATCTGTTTTATACTTTTATAAATTAATAATATTTATTGGAATCTTTTAAATTTTAATTTATTTTCCATATTTTTAAAACTGATTTATATAAATTAATAATATTTATTAGAATTTTTAAATTTTTAATGTATTTTTCATATTTTTAAAACTGATTTATATAAATTAATAATATTTATTAGAATATTTAAAATTTTAATTTATTTTTCATATTTTTAAAACTGATTTATATAAATTAATAATATTTATTAGAATTTTTGAAATTTTAATATAATTTTAATATTTATAAATCCGATTAATATAAATTAATAATATATAAAATTTATAAATATGATTTATATAAAATATAAATTAATAATATGTATTATATTTTTAAAATTTTAAATATTTTTTATATTTTTTATTTTTTAAATCTGATAAATGATAATGTTTATTATAATTTTTAAATCTGTTAATATATAAATTAATATTTAATATTATTTATTTAAAATTTTAAGTATATTATTAATATATTTAAATCTGATTATATAAGTTATAAAATTAATAATGGAATCTTAATTTTATATATAATTTTATATATTCAAAATTCTTTTATAAAAATTAATACAATTTATTATAAAAAAATATATTTAAAATATATTTAATTGGGATGATAATTTTATTAGGTTTTACGAACCAACCTATTATTGAATTTGAAATTATCCCCGTTAGGAATTGTTTTAATTTAATAAATCTAAAAAAAACAAACAAACAAAAAACGTTGTCCCCGTCTCGCGACTCGCACGACGGCGCGGACGCCACGGCCACCACCGGCGCCTCGCGGGAGACCTCCGACGCCGCCGAAAGCTCCGCCGGACGTGTCCGGCGCGTCCGGCGAAGTCCGACGTTGCTTCCAACGACGCCGGAAGCGTCGCGGAAAGCTTCCAGTGCCGCTGGAAGCTTCACGAGATGCTGTCGGGCGCGTCCTACGACGCTTCCGGCGGCTGCGGACGCGTCCGGCGTCGCCGGAGACTGCGCAACGATGACTCAACAGGAATAAAAAAAGTTAACAACTTAACGAAATAAGACGTAAAAACTTACCGGAGCCCGGAGCGACGAAGCCTTCGAAGCAACGCACGACGAAACAGCGACGATGAGGACGCAGTGACGATGAGGACGAAACAGCAAATTTGGAAGACGAAGCGGCGCACGGCGAAGACGTAAACAGCAAATTTGGAACAAAATATTAAAAGTTTAAAACCTAAATAACTCGATCGAGGCCCGCCGAGGCCCGCTGAGTTCCGTCGAGTCCCGCCGAGAGCCACCTAGGGCACCCGCCTGGGAGGTTTCCGGCACGGCTTGCTGCCGCGCAACGCCTAGGCGGCCGCCTAGCCCGAGTTTTCGAACACTGCCAGTACCAGTCTAACACCCATGATATAACAATCAATAAATCACTAGGAATCAGTAATAAACCTGCTAATAACACCTGGGCAATAAATATATAACAGCATAACAATATATGATAAAAGAGTGATAGATCATTAAATGTGAGAGCAACGCTCCATCACAAACATACAACATATGCGAGAACAACGCTTCACCACAAACAATCGGCAATTTGTGGGAGCAACGCTCTACAATAAATAATTTGAAATATGTGGGAGCAACGCTCCGCCACACACAATCTGCAATATGTGAGAGTAACACTCTACTACAAACAATCCACAAGTGACCAAAACATCTAGCTATCTAGCTAAGGTCTGCGCGAGGTCACTCTACCACATATCACTATGGGTAAACAGGAAGTAGTTATCTAGCCACAAGCTGCGCGAGATCACTCTATCACAGATCACTGTGGGTAGCCCAGGGTATAATAACCCAAGAATAAAACCACAAGTCATCATACGTGGGAGCTACGCTCTGCCACAAGAAAATACAAGTGACCAAGACATCTAGCTATCTAACTAGGTGTTAGAGTGTATACTAAAAGCCTAGCTTTTGGTATAAATATTTATCTAGAAATAAGAATCACATTGGTCAAATATCTACATTTATGATAAATGTAGTTGTTCAATTAATTTATATTGTAGATAACATGGTGTGTGGTGTCACACACAGAGGATCATGTTATCAGTACCTTATAAATTATAAACAGTAGCTCACGACCATAATGGAAAGGAACAAACCATTGGAAGGTCGTAGTGTAATTAGGTATTAGTTTATCTTAACTATATAATTACACTAGTACACTTAGAGTGTATTGAGTAGGACCATTAGAGGTCGTTTCTTTTATACTGACTTTATAAAGAAACAAAGACCTCAGTTATTATGGAAGTGTGTGCTCTTAATCCTAATATAATAACAAGCACATATGTTTGATATTTATTTCTTTAATTTATCAATGGGTGAGATTTAGTTCGATGAATCAATAAACCCGATAAGTTGGGAAATGGTATCACTTATAGTGTGTGTTGTTGATTATAGAAGGAAACTGTGTCCTAGAGATACTAGGTTGATAATGTCCCCAAGAGGAGCTCATAAGGATTGTCATGTTAAACCCTGCAGGTGGACTTAGTCCGACATGACGATAAGGTTGAGTGGTACTACTCTTGGACCTAGATATTAATTAAATGAGTTGTCAGTAACTCACTTAATTAGTGGACATTCGATATCTTAAACACAGGGAGACTAACATGCTCATAATAAGGAGCCCAAAATGTAATTTGGGATTGGTGCGGTAGTTCAATAATAGTTCTTTAGTGGAATGAATTATTATTGATGAAATTAAGTTGTGTGTTCGGGGCGAACACGGGATGCTTAATTTCATCGGGAGACCAAAACCAATTCCTCCTCTCGGTCCCTATCGTAGCCTCTAGTATATAGAGATTTATACCCACCGCATACCCACCTTCTTACCCATCCAATGGGGCCGGCCAAGACCAAGTGGATGAGCCATGTAGGTGGCCGGCCAAAGCTTGGGTCCCAAGCTTAGGTGGCCGACCACTAGAATATTTAAAAGGATTTTTATTAAAATTATTTCTTATGTGGATATCATGATTTTAAAAGAGAGTTTAAAAATTAAAAATTTCCTTTTATAGCTTTCTACAAAAGATTAAGAGAAGAGATTAATCTCTTTCCTTATTTGTAGTTTAAAAGGATGGTTTTAATTTTTGGTAAAAACTTTCCTTATTTGTAAATCATCTACATGTTTAAAAGAGAGTTTAAAATTTGAAATCTTTCCTTATTTGTTGATTAAAGGAAGATTTTAAATTTTAAAAAAACTTTCCTTTTTAATCATGTTCATGATTTAAAAGAAAGTTTAAAAATTAATAATTCTCTTTTATTAGTTTCTACAAAAGATTGAGAAAAGATTTGATATCTTTCCTTATTTGTAGATTAAAAGAGATTTTAATTTTTAGAGATAACTTTCTTTTTATCCACATGTTTAAAAGAAAGATTTTAATTTATTAAATTTCCTTTTTAAACCAATCATGAAGGGATTAAATTATTGGAGAAATTTTATAAATTTCTGGAGACAAATTAGGAAGTTTTAATTAATTAAAACTCTCCTTGTTTGTAGCTCTTGTGGTGGCCGGCCATGTAAATTGAGAAAAGGAAAATTATTTTTAATTAAATAAATTTTTCCTTTTCATGGCAAAAGAATTAAGGAAGTTTTTAATTAAATTTCCTTATTTGCCAAGACCAAGGATTATAAAAGAGGGGGTAGAGAAGGCTTCATTGTGAACAACCTCTATTATTTCTCTCCCTCTTTTCCTTGGTGTTGTACCAACCTCTCTTCCTTTCTTCCTCTTGGTGGTGGCGAACCTTCTCTATTGGCTTGGAGCTCTTGTGGTGGCGGATACTACTTGGAGAAGAAGAAGAAGAAGGAGAAAGCTTGTATCCTTGGAGCTTGGTTGGTGGAAAAGATCTTCATCTTTGGAAGCTTTGTGCTTGGCGAAACTTGAAGAAAGGAGAAGAAGGTGCTTTGGTGGATTCTCATCTCGAAGATCGTTGCCCACACAACGTCCGAGGTTAGAAGAGGAATACTGTAGAAGATCAAGAGGTCTTTCTAAAAGGTATAACTAGTAATTTTCTTTCCGCATCATGCTAGTTATTTATGGAAATAATACCAAATACAAGAGGCTTACGATTCTAGTATTTCGAATATGTTTTTCGAAGTTGTGTTCTTTTGTTTTATTTTTCCTTGTGATTTGATTGTTCTTTTCGGTTAACCTAAAGTTATTTTAGGAAATTAAATATTAGATTTCTATAAAAGGTTTTGTCTAGTCGGTGGTGGTTGCTCCCATATTCAAGAAGGCCATGTGCCTCGCCACGTCAGTACTGGGAACCAATTATGGAAATTAATATTTAATGGAATTAATAACTTAAAGTGATTTGGGTCGAACGTGTTAAGTTCCGCAGGAGATCCAAGCCAAAACCTAAAAGAACAAATAGATTAAGTTTTGGATCAAACGTGTTAAGTTCCGCAGGCGATCCAAAATTTAATTTAAAAGAACACATGGTAGCTAGGAAAAGGTTCAGACCTTTGTACAAAATTTTTGTACAGTGGAACCTCTAGACTTTTCGAGTAGCAACCAACACTAGGGACTGCACGAGATCACTCTACCATAGATCATTGTGGGCAATCTGAAATGTTGAGGTCCATGTATGCGCGAGATCACTCTACCACAAATCACTATGGGTAGACAGGAGGTAGTCATTTAGCTACGAGCTGCACAAGATCACTCTATGATCTATGAGCAGCTCAACTACTAGGGAGCAATGGCCATTAAACTAGCTCATACCACATGGGAGCAATAACCGTCAAACTAGCTCATATCGCAAGAGAGCAATGGTCGTCAAACTAGCTCATACCACATGGGAGTAATAGTCATCAAACTAGCTCATACCACAAGGAAGCAATGGTCGTCAAGTTAGCTCATACCGAAAGGGAGCAATGGTCGTCAAACTAGCTCATACCACATGGAAGCAATGGTCGTCAAGCTAGATCATACAGAATGGGAGCAATGGTCGTCAAACTAACTCATACCACAAAGGAGCAATGGTCGTCAACATGCATATAGTGCAATGATGAACATGATGTAAATAATCATGATACCGATACAATGACCATCACTGCAACAACTCCCTCAACATAAGTACAATATACTCAACATAATCCTCTAATAGTACATACCAGACACATGTGCACACATAATACAGATATAATCAACAAGATACCTCCAGTAATACACACCAGACATGTGTGAACACTCAACATAGGCATAATCAACTAGATACTCCAATAGTACACACCAGCCATATGTACACACACCACAACACAGGTTTAATCGACAAGATACCTCCAACAGAACTTCCTGGCATAGATGCACACCCAACACACATAGATCTAGAACATGATCTATCAATCACATATACCTATATGCATGAAAAGCTCCAACCTTCATCAACCAACAACATCTACAATACGTAGCAACACTTATACACATATGCACACTAATATATGTATAATTAACATGATAACTTCTATAGCATACACCAAACTCGTGTGCACACTACTACATACAAACAATCTAAATGTAAATTCCTGTCGTACACACCATACACGTGTGCATCCTACAGAATAGGAATATAAAACAGTGAGACTATATAGATAATAAAAAGAGCATCTCAAAATCAAGCACATAAGTATCAATCGCAGGAAAAATACGAGTGGAATCAAGAAAAAACAACTTAACCATCAAATAATCCATGCACTAAGTTCAAAGAACTATAAAGGCCAAGAAAGAAGTACCCGTCTTTATCTGTCGATCGTGCTAAATATCATCCAATTTGTGCTCCGATCTCAAATTAGAAACTTGAAATTAGTAACACAATCAATTCCCAGATCTAACATAGGCCAAATAATGCAAATCAAACCCCAATTATCCCACCATACCTTCACCTTACAAATAATCAGAACTTAACCAAACTAAATCCACTTAATCCTTGATACAGATTCCTGACCAATTACTTGGTTAACTACACAATTCCATTAGATCAGAACCTATGTATTAATCAATAGTAATTCTAATTATCCAAGATTTTCCCACATCCAAACACCGCATTCTAATTCCAATTTCCAATCAGAACTAAAATAAGTCAACTAAGCTTAGGTTAAAAAATTCCTTACCTTCCAACTTCTTCCCATCGATTGTTTGTTGCTCCGGCAGAGGCTCACAATAAAACAGCGATAGTCTTGGCCAGAACACAACGCTAGGTGGAGGCAACGATACTGGTAGCCGAAGACTAGCTATCTGCCAAGGCTTCTCAACGGAAAGACCTAGGCGACTGGTAATTGGGGTCGTCGATGGACCAAGGCGAATCTCACGATGGGGGTGGATCGAGAGTATAGTGAGGGATCAGTGAAAAGAAAGGCAACGATGATTCTCACATGGCTAGCGACGTTGTTGTCCTGGCCTCTCGCGAAATGGCGACATCGGCTATGGGAGGAAGCTAGGGCTCGACACTACTCGCTATGATTGGCAGATGAGAAGGCTCAGCTGATGGTGGTCGCATGGCATCGACGTGATGGAAAATCTGTGGTGTCGAGTAAAGATCCAGCACGATCGGAGAACAAATGAGGTTGTCAGTGAAGCGATCGGAAGATCCAAGGCTCCTTGCTCGATTTTCCGACAAGCTTTGAGTGTCTGCAGACAAGAGGGGAAAGGCAACGGTTAGATCGGAGCTCAGGTGGTCAGCGTCGATGATTGGCAGCTCCGAGCGCCAGCGTCTCTCGGTTGGGGTGGCACAGCGAAAGAGGGAGAGAAGGGGGAATCGACGTGGGATCGGTGGCCGACTTGAATGGGAGATTGGATAGACGGTACCCCCAAATCCTTGCTTCCTACACTTGTTAGCTTGCACAGCGGAAATACAAACAACAAACAAGCTAAAGACTAAATCTAAGAAAGGAAATGCAAACCATTAACATGTTCATTTAACGTGGTTCGGAGATTAGGGCTCCTACTCCACAGCGTATCCTTGAGGTGGACGATCCCGATCCGTCAGTGGATTAGCCCCCGACAAACTTCGATTATCTCAAGTAGCTCCTTGTGGGTGGAGAAATCTCACCACAACACTCACAAACACTTGAGAACAAGTAGACTACTAATTAGGGTTTACCACTACTAATTTCGTCAGGGATAATCAAGCTTCCAAGCCTTGGTTATATAGGCTACGGGTTGAAAACCCCGCCTACCAGTCGACTGCCAAAACATGTAGTCGACTGCGCTCTGTGGAAATTCGACCGTTATATCCCAACGGCTCAATACGAGTCGACTGCAAAAACTAACAGTCGACTGCTCTACACTGACCGAATGAACAGAAGCATTCTGTTCGCTCCCAGTTGACTGCACGGTCGATTGCTAAAACATACAGTCGACTGCTACAGTAACGCTACAGTACTGCTACAGTAAAACCTTAAATCTAATATTTTACCCCGAGTACAATCTCTCAACACTCGGACCTTTACCCTTATGACTCACTTGATGCCTCTTTGTAACCTTGACCTCTTGCCTTCAAGCCTACTTCCTTTGACTCTCATCCCTCGAATGCATTCAAGCCCACGGCTCGTCCCCAATGTCATCCTTCACGTATGCCTCGAAGTCGCTTCCCTCGGCCCTTGTCCTCGCTGTCTTGTCCACGATCCCTCGGATGCTTCATCCTTCACCGGACCTGAAGCCATCAACCTGAGGCACATATGTATCCTGCAGTCCTGCACAACTCAAGTACACATATCAAATACAAGGGTGAGCCTAACTTAAACCCTTTACACAAACACCAAAACACATGGTCGCACAGACCATTAGAATTGCTCCAACAAGAGGGAGAGGGAGGAGGGGATTCGGTGGAGTATTAGAGAAGTTAACCTAGTTTTTTATTATATACTTAGGTTTAATCAATTTAACCCTAAGTTAATTCATCAATCAACTCCCTCTTAATTGATATATCAAACAGACTTTCTCTAAGCATATTCGATTCATCCCCTTAAAAGAGTTACACGGACTCCATTTAAATTTCTAAAAATTCCTGAAAAATCCAATAAGTGTATTTCTCCAATAACACTTATTATTTAATTTGTCATATCTCACAGCTACAGTAACACATGACAACCATGAGACTTCAATCTAGTCAACTTTAGCTCAAAATGTACACCAGATTCTTCATGTTTGATAATAAACCTTCTGGAACTTTTGTATCCATTAATGACTTGCGCACTTGTAACTTTTCTTTTTTAATGAAAGAACATGTAGCAGGAAGAAGATATATTCTTTTTTCACCAAATTTAGGGGTCAATTCAGGCCTAACTTCCATTTTAACCATGTCCAACCTATTGCCATATTGTTCTTAGTTTTTCCTTTAACATTCATCAAAATATTAATGAGAGATTCAAAGACATTTTTCTCAATGTACATCACATTTAGACAATGCCTAACACGCAGGTGTTTCTAATAAGGTTGAAAAAAAATTGATTTCTTCTTCAAACATTTTCTAAAATTTGTTGCTCCAAAATCTTTTTCTTCTTTATTGTCTTCCACATTATTCTCCTTGGCATTTTTTTACCATTAGCACTAATCTTCTTTCTAAACTCACACCTTATGTACGAAAACTTGTCAAACAATGTAACCCCAGATAATGGTTTAGATGCTTCTCCATGATCTTCCATGACATTGAACTCCTTCATTTGCCTTCGATAGGGATGAAACCGTGGTAGGAATTGTCTATGACCAACATATGACATTTTCTTTCCATTTTCCAAATGTTTTGCATAAGTATCTTCTCCATATAATGAACATGCATAATAACCATGTGTAGTACATCCACTAAGGTTACCGTAGGCAGAAAAGTCATTGATGGTCGATGATATGGGTTGTAACGAGTTTTCAGACAGGATCAGTCCATAATAAGACTACTTTAAGAATGAAAAATTGTCTTCAATAAGCATCATAGACACCATTAACTCCTTCCCACAATCATTGCAAATCTTCAACTAGCACCTTGAGATATACATCTATATCATTTCCTGGCTATTTAGGCCTTGAAATGAGCTTAGTTAGCATGATGAATTTTCTCTTCATACACATGTTTGGAGGCAGATTATAGGTGGCCAACAGCTATACCGACTGCTAAGGTTGCTATAAGGATTTGCTAGGCGAAGATTTCTTGGCTCACATTTAAAGTTGAGCCACATATGATCCACCAACTTCCAAGATAGTGAATCAGCTAGATGACGTAGCTGACCAACAACTCCTATGGATTCTGCATGTCATGTTAAATTTTTTGAGGTCTCTAAAGATTTAAACATGCGCTTAAATCTTGGTATAGGAGGAAAATACCACACCACCTTAGCAGGAACACCTTTCTTCTCAATGTTCTTCTTGGTTAGCTTCCACCTCGACAATCCACATTTTGGGCAACTTAGACAATCTTTATATTGCTTCCTATAAATGATGCAATCATTGGCACAAACATGAATCTTTTCATGACTCAACACCAAACAACTCAATATTTTTTATATCATACATTTTGGATGGCAGATTGTGATTATCTGATAGCATATCTCTAAAATCCATTAGTAGATCTGTAAATAGAGCATCACTCATCTCATGCCTTGCTTTGGTATTGTACAGTTTCACAAGTGCACTCAACTTTGTATAACATTTACATCCATTATACAACGATTTCTCTGCTTCCTTCAAAAATTTCATAAACATTTTTGGATTTTCTATATAGTTATCATATGTTGCCTCACACATATTAGCAGTTTCAAACTTATCGTAATAATTATTAATTGACCCTTGGTTGGTACTCAAATTTACTCTATCATTCTCGGAAAACTCACCATGCCAAATCTAATTTGCATAATTTTGATTAAAACCATGGAAATAAAGATGCTCTCGAATGGACTTCATCGGTCCTTTTTTAAGATTAATACATTTACAACAAGTACAATGAATTAAATTAGAGTCAATATGGGGGTTTTGTAAACAACCTCTAATGAACTGTTCAACATCCTCCCCATATTGTTTGTACCTTCTATCTGAGTGAATCCAAGATTTATCCATTTCAATATATTAAAATCCCAAAAAATGAGTACCAAAAAATAAGTGCCTGTATAAGCTAAACATAATGGTTATCTACGAAGCTAATTACAAGATCATCGAAGAAAGTTTGGATAATTCTACAATTTAATTTACAGAGTACCAAGAAATCGTGAACAACATTTTCACTATGAACAAGTGTGCATAACATGTAAACTATTAGAAATTACATCACAGAAAGAGTAATACATCATAGAAAGTACATCACACAAGTAGATTTGCATCATAAAAATTAACATTATGACCTTTAGTTTTGAAGGAGCCAATTAGATTGGTAAGGAGATTATACTAATCCAACAAGAGTTAAGTCACACTCAGTTTTCCTTTCTAACATTTAATGAACAGAACATTTAAAATTCTAAAATAAAACAGAAAACTCATACTTTGCAAACAATCATATATAGTTGAGGTACATCTAAACAATTATCAAGAAAGTTTTAGTTCTCATCAATCTAAAGTTTTATGACCATACTTCACACCTCTTTATGTACTCTTTAACAGTGGACTAAACCAGAGGAGATGAGTACAAAACAACCTTTTGCAAGATGAAACTGCAACGGCTTCTCAATCTCTTGAATATTTTTGATGGGTTAAACAATGATTAAGCTAACCAAACCCATATTAAATAGTTGGCACCATCATATGCAATGTTAAAACTATCCAAAAAGATAAGCGGACACTTAATTACAAAAGTTTGACATGGCATAAATAAGTGAATAACCATGGATCCTTATTATAAGCAGAGACAACTCTCCAATTTATGAGTGTCGCCAAGTTTACGTAGGTTCATATTGTATATACAGGGCAAAATAAGGCTACAAATTTCCAAGAACTTCAAATAAACAGAGAGTATGCATTGAGGTATTTATAAGCCAGATTAAATACCAAAATTTTGTAAACAATTAGATTCTTCAGTCCATAGATTTTGTTGGCCGACTTTTGAAACAAAGCAGCAACAAACAAAATCTCAGCAATAGGCACACAAGCATGAATAAACAAGTGTAAGAAAGTGCAAGCATTCGATGTCTAATAAGCCGACACATTGACCGGGATAAAGGCAAAGTGCAGTCAACATTGAAAACCCTAAATCTTGCATGGCAAAGAAAAAAAAAACACGAGATCGGCGTCCAGGGGAAGACATTGGTAGTTTTCACATACCTCAAATCGCTAAAAGTCCAGAGAAAATGTATGTCAATGAATCACTCTCCTCTAGTGATAGGGGAAGAGGGGGAAGAGATTGGCAGTTCGAAGAGTTGTTGTAAAGCAAGAGATTGGCGTCTAGGGGAAGAGGAGGAAGAGATTGGCAAAAAAAAAACAAGGGAAGAGATCGACATCTAGGGTTAAAGAACGGAGGTCGCGCGCTAGTAGTTTTGGCTTAAGGTATTTTTGGGCACTAACTGTATTTTGTTTGGCGCCAAGGCGAATATCTGGCTATTTTTTTTTAACTTTAGCATCTATAAAGTAACCTATGTCGAAGTAAAACAACAATTTTGCTATTAGTGTAACTTGAGTATATATCTAGTATAAAAATAAATTTATTTTGAACTAATTATTCTTAACATAGATATATATATGTCTATCAACATAAAATATATTAAATTTATTTAAGATGTCTTTTTTTGAATCGACATCATATTTAACTTGGTAACACGTTATATATGTAAATTCAATAAAATACTAGAAACTTTAATTCAACAGATAATCATTTAATTAATCGATTAATTTTATCCAATTCATTTGAAAAACTACTCTATAAGGCCACGTAATCATATATATATATATATACACAGAACCCAAAGAAGCTGAAGCTTACTGGAAGTTCGATAATTGAACCATTATTTAATGGATTCAAACAATACATTTAATCGATTCACAAAAATATAATTAATCGATTCACATGCATGCATGACATTTAATCGATTCATGAAATCGATGCACATGCACGCATTGCCGTACTGTAGCACGCAAAAAGAATCTAATTGATTAGAAATAAATCGAATCTATTAATAATTACTTCTTTAAAGCTTTTAATCGATTAGGAATAATCTGTCATGAGTTTAAGATAGTTAATTGAATTGATTGAACCTCAATTCTAATAGATTAAATTCATCAATAGATTAAACTAATTAATTTCAATTGATTTATCATGATTTTTCTATTAATCGATTGGAAACTATTCCTAATCAATTAAAGGTATTAATAGGTTGAAGATATCAATCGATTCTAATTGATTTTATCATGATTTTGAACAGGTAGCATTGAATCGATTAATCTGATTGATAAAAAAATTAATTTTGTATTCGATTTATTATCCCAATCGATTTGTGAAATTTACTAATCGATTGGTGTCAACTGAATCAATTTTCCCATCAATTCTATTCACCATTTTAGACTTAGTAATCAATTAGCCGACCAAGCCAATCAATTAAGCCATCACGATTTGACCTAAAATTAGATCAAACGTTGCGATTTTCGACAAAGAAACAACGGTTCACTTGTTGATCTTCATGTTCTTCACAAAAACACAAAAAACACGAAAACCCAAGTCTTTCCTAGGTTTTCTATTACAGTAATTCGATAATCAAATTGCTAAAATAAAATATCAACGAAAAATACTAACTTTATGAAAGCTGAATAAACAAAATCGTGGCTCTGATACCAATTGATAAAACATGAAATCCTATGCAGTATGAATTCTAAGAATAAAACAAGAATTCTAATATGAAAATACAAGTACATAAACAAGATTTTGTTCCTACAAAATCATGGCATAACAAATTAATGTATAAACTGTAACGACAAGCAACCTGAATGTAGCGTCATAGTCCTTGTCCTGTAGTGTTGTCTCAATATCCAAGTCCCTAAGGAAGAAGAAGAAGCGAAGGCAAACAAATAGAACTCTTTTGAGGGAATTAGGGATGACGGCGCCGCACAAACTCTTGTCAATAGGAAATGAAATTTCTATCAAGATACCTAATCCATCAGAGACCTCTCCCTTATATAGTAAATTGATCTATTATCAGTCCATAGATGATAATAAATCCGGCTAAAAGGTTCTATACATCGAATCCATATCCGATAATCTAAAACCAATGAACTCAAGTCTGATCACTTAAACGGGTTTGATTCGTATCCATATATACAACTTACAAATAAGCTCACCTAATGGTGCTACGAGAAACATTGAATGACAGCATGATTCAAGGTTACAACATACTTAAGAAGACAAGAATCTTAGTGAATGTGTGGGCAATTGGTAGAGATCCAAAGAACTGGGATGCACTTGAGGAGTTCAGGTCGGAAAGATTCTT
The DNA here is from genome assembly GCF_018446385.1 of Zingiber officinale. NCBI lineage: Eukaryota > Viridiplantae > Streptophyta > Magnoliopsida > Zingiberales > Zingiberaceae > Zingiber > Zingiber officinale. The sequence continues at coordinate 50,293,564 of NC_056001.1, read as the reverse complement.
AGACAGCAAGGTGGACTTCAACGGAACTAAAGTTGGCAAAAGGTGATTGTGATCACCCCCAGCATGCCCATCAATCCATCCCAAAACTAACATGGAGGAGGTCAATCACGAATGACTACTAATCCTTGAAATAGTGACTAGCACAAGGAGACATTTACCTCAACTTTATCTAGATTTGAATCTAAAACCTCAAGTCGGCAACACCGTATGCACTAACCATTAGACCGTCCCAAGGGGATAGTTTTTTTTATATGTAGTCCATTGAAGCAATTAATAGTAATGGATTTCATGTAACTATAGCTAAAAGTAGCTAAAGGAAAAAAATGTTGTTCAAGGATTGCCTTTGTCTTTCTCTTGGTTCTTTCTAATCTAAGGTTGATTTGTGTTTGATCTCAAATAAGGTGCATAGGCTTGTCTTTTCCTTTGTTCATTGTGATGTAATATCATAGTTTTATCTCAAATTAGGTGAAATTTGGAGGGATAGTATATATATCAAACAGATTGAATTTTGAGGGATACTCAAACAGATTGAATTTTGATATGCACCAAATTTTGAGTGAATAGAGTTAGAAATAGATAAGTATGCATGAATCAAACTGACAATTAAGACTGTTTGAACTAGACTTAAAAACTTTCGTGAGTTTCTTCAATCGGATTAACGTCTAAATGTTGTCTCAACTGGGATGCGTCCTCACTACCTTCCAAAACCGCAAGGTCTCTCTAGGACTTACCTTACTTACCCGTCAAACATCTGGTTCAACTAAACCATTTGGACTTCTTCTTCTGTTTAGTTTTGATCGACTTAATCCAATCAAACTTTCATGTAATACCAAATTAGTACAATAGATAGAAGAGTAATGCAAAGTAGTATTAAAAATATTGTACTTTGGTCAATCAAATACGCTAGTCTGGTAGATTACGCACGATCGATCAAAAACTTTGTTTCAATCACACTTACTTGGAATTCATTCCTTAAGACTTTTCACCACCTATGATTTACTCCCCTAGGGTTTTTCCTTTGCCAATATCCGATCATCCGTGACCTGCTTGGATTTTTCCCTTGCCAAATATGGTCAGCCTTGACCTACCTAGACTTTTCCCTTACCGAGCATCAGGTCAACCTTGATCTTCTTGTACTTTTTCCTTTGTTAGTCATCTGGTTAACCTTGACTTGCTTGGACTTTTCACATGCTAAGCATCCAATCAAGTTTGACCTACTTGGACTTTTCTTTTTGTTAGACATCCAGTCAAATTTGACTTGCTTAGACTTTTTCCTTGCTTAGGTCAACCTTGACTTGTCAATACTTTTCACTTGACTATCAAGTATCTGGTTGATGTGTGCTAATCACAATTGCATGGCAGTGTAATCAAGTAATAAAAGATTGAATCCACAAGAACTATGAATCAAATACTAGTCAGATTGGTAAAATAAGTTATCTAGAGAATCAAGGGTGGTTGAAGTCATGAACAAGCTAGGGAGAACGAGCGAGAGAGAGTTGAGAGAGAGATGCGAGCAAGAGAAAATTAAGGGAGAGGCAGAAAAGAGAGTCGAGTCAAAGAAGTAAATGAAGGATGAAGTGATTCTAGGACTTCAGTTTCTCCCAAATGATTGTAAATACCTAATCTACGTTTGGTTTTTTATCCTCAATGGGTATTTATGTAGGTAGATCATCCTATGGTATCCGATATGAACTTTTGGTATTATAATGGCATACCAACCCTAATCATTATCTACTTTTAGAAGGATCGAAACTAGTAATCGAAACCTAGGGGAACCTATCACAAGATTCCTAAACCTCTAATTGAGCACTTTTCCTACTTCATGACAATGAATTAGGTTTGGTCCATTAAACTCCATGACGGCTTAGGGTTTCTTGCAACATACTGGGTTGCACTTTTGTATCCGACTCTCCATGCCTCTGTTTTCTACTGGTGAAAGGATCAAGTTCTCCTTTTGGTTCATTCTCAAATCCTAGTGGAATACGAATCTCATACTTTTGGTATTGAGGTCGTGTTAATACAGTAGATCTAAACGATAAACACACATTTCATCGAACAAGTAACATACAAACTCAATAGATTAATGGAAAAGATGTTCACATATCAAAAGTGATACTCCCTATATCCTAAAATCAAGAGAACTACTCCATGACAAAGGAATTACAAACAAAATATACTCATAAAAGCATTTATATAATTCAAATCAAAGAATATAGATAAGAAATGCTTAGGGAGAAGATTCTCAGTATTTTCATAGTAGTTTCTTAAGCCGGAGGTGGATGAATCGTCAGAGTGGATAAAGGTGATTGCTTGAGATTTCTCCTAGAGGGGAAAACCGTCTCCCAGGAGGAGGACAAAATCCTTTGGTCCAAGATGCTCAAACAAGGGTTTGCTTGATTGTTTTACCAAAATGGCTTTTTCGACCCTTAGACCAGGTTTTCTCGGGTTAGACCTTGAATTAAAGTTATTGATCTTGAAATTATCTGCATTTCCATAAGTAGTCTAACCTGTAACTCCAATTGAGCCAAAAGTTATATCTATTTTACTTTTGGTCCACAGTGTAAGTCTAATTGAATATGACCCATGCTGACCAGTACGAGCACCCATGTTTAATTATGAAAATTGGCTATTTGGACATGAGTCATGCCCAGCAGCATGGGTGCACGTGGTGGGCTCTATTGAGGGGTGTTTTGGTGTTGTTTGCACCCAATTTCTTTAGTATGAACACTCTCGTGTCATGGGACATTGCTGGAGTGTGTTACTTGATTAAAACTTCATTTTGATGGTCTTTTGAATCCTTTTTCTTCGTGGGTGCTTCATGTGTTCGGCTCGATAATGAGGCTTTATGTTCAATGCTCCATTTTAGCTCCAAATACATGTCCTATTAATGAAAACAATCAAAGAGAAGTTCTCCAAACTAAAAGTAACTAAATGAAGCATATAGAGATAAAAATATGAAATATATACATATAAAATGAGACAATATGTGTGTCAAATCATGATAAAAACCTATATGAAATATGCTCATCAAAATCTTCTAGACTTAAACCTTTACTTATCCTCAAACAAACATCAATATCAAGACTGCATGTGAATTCATATCTCCCAAACTTCAATAAATTCATCTAATCCTATCAAGTAGTATCATTTTTAAGTAAAGGTACGAGCTACTTTAAGTGCATAGTTTGTTCCTAAAATTTCAAGGTCCTCCCTAAGTCAAGTCATCATTCAATTATATTTCCAAAGTTTCCAGCGTTAGACACTTATCTGTCATACGCGAGGTTCATCCATTTTTCCCAATACCAAGTCTCAAAGGTATACTCGGTAGTGAGAAAAATGGACAAATATTTTGCCGGTAACCTAACTTAGTCTCAAAGGAGCATATCATCATTTCCACCCGTGACAACTATTTTCTACCCCATTATTACCATTTTTATTTTTTTACTCAAATATTTCATTGCATCTCAAATATTTTCTTTTCTTTTCTTTTTCTCTCATTTGGGATTTTAATTTTTTCAAATAGACTATCACAAACTGAGCATAATTTAGTAACTAAAATATTAGGAAAGGGTCACCATGGTACTAATCTAACAAAATGAATAATGACTATGTTACACTAAATCAACATTTTGGAAACAAATTAAAAGTGAAGTGTAATGGTCAAACTATCAAGTAGACATATGGTGAAACAAAAATCAAGTCAACATCGCTTTTATAAAATTTTACTACTAGATAGAAAAACATGAATCACCAAAAATAAAAGAATGCATCCAAATGATAGAACTAATACTAAACACATTAAAATATTGCTTAATGGACAAGGCATGCATGGGTACTTCTATTTGAATCCAAAACATCAACTGGAACTAAACATAATATGATATAATCTAGAAGAAAAATTTATTATGCAAAAGTGATACTATGCAAAACTAATTAACAACCCAATATATATACATCCCCCTAGACTTAAATTTTTTTAATATCTCAAAGATAATCATAATTTTAATTTGGAGGAAGTTAGTAAGTGGAGTTACCAAGTGATGTACACCAAATGTTTGAGTCATTTATATTTTGAAGACACCCCTATCTGGTATTCACAATCCTCCTTAACTTTGAATCCTAAAAAAAATTAGACAACAAAAACCAAGTAGGGAGTTAGGGTTAGAAAAAAGGAAAGAAGGGAAATCAAGGAAGGCATGACTCGTGCTTGCTCTTGGTGAAACCCTAAACCCTAGCCTTGCATTATCCTTGAACCTTGCTCATGGAGGAGCAGGTACTTGCTTGCTCCAGGCCTTAGGCCATCATTAAATATACTCATCTTCTAACAATTGTCAAGAGATCATCCATGTGATTGCTGTGAAAAACCTATCCTACCACCAACATGCTTGAAAAAATATTGATTAGTAGCTTCAGATATATCAAATGAAATTTTATCTACATCAATCATAAAAGTGAATAAATCATTAAACATGGTTTCATATGTGGCTAGAAAATGTTCTAGTTTTGCCTTCATTGCATAAGTCCTTACACTTCCATTATCAACTAGTTTAGTTCCGCAATATCTGTAATGTCAAGTAGTTGTGTGACCAAAGAAAGTGATTCTTGGGGCATTGTTTCTATAGCACAAGTCCCTACACTCTCATCCACAATATTATTATAAGCAGGGCAAACTACAACAAGATTAACATCAACAACAATAGTAACAATAACATCGGTAAACACAACTAAATCAGTTTCTTCAAGTGCTTTCTTCATAGCTTCATTCACTTTATTTTGAGTTGCAATAAAATTATTACACTTGATTTATAAGTTATGAAACCTACTGCAATTATTGGTTGTATATCCTATTATTTCACGCATCTCACAATATAACTGGTGTTACTACCAATCATTATAGTTAGGGAGATGACTCCATTTTTTCCCTACCTACTCTATATGCATGGTCAATTAGTAGTAGATAATTATCAATCACGTGTCATGTTACACCACAGATCTCACAACAATAAGGAGAAAAATTCAAAACATCAGATTGATTGAACTATTGATTTTGAGCATCCATTTTGCTTATTAGAAAAAGAAAAGAAAATTGCATAAAAAGAGAAGCAGAAAAAGAAATCTAGATTAACCACATTGTTATCCAACTAATATTGATTGACACAATTCCCAACAACGACGTCAAAAACTTAATGTGTACTAATCGCAAGTGCCCGATAGTGTCATCAAGTAATAAAAGATCAAATCCACAGGGACTGTGAATCAAGTACTTGTCAAATTGGTAAAATAGGTTATCTAGAGAATCAAGGGTGATAAAAGTCATGAACATGCTAGGGAGAATAAGGGAGAGAGCTGAGAGAGAGATGAGAGCAAGAGAGAATTAAGGGAGAGGCAAAAAAGACAGCCAAGTCAGATAAGTGAGTGAAGGGTGAAGTGATTATAGGACTTTGATTTCTCCCAAATGATTGTAAACACCTAATCTACGTTTGATTTCCTATCCTCAATGGGTATTTATATAGGTAGATCATCCTATAATATCCGATATGAACTTCGGGTACTACAAAGGCGTACCAATCCTAATCATTATCCACTTTCAAAAAGATCGTAACTAGTGATCGAAATCTAGGGGAACTTGTCACAAGATCACTCGACCTCTAATTAACCACTTTTTCTACTGCATGACAACGAATTAGGTTTGGTCCATTAAACTCTATGACGGCCTAAGTTTCCTCGTGGCATACTGGGTTGCACTTTCGTATCCGACTCTCTGCATCTCGATTTTCTATGGGTCAGATAGTCAGATTCTCCTTTCAGTTCATCCCCAAACCCTCATGGGATACAATGTCATGCTTTTGGCATCGAGGTCATTTTAACACAGTAGATCCAAACTATAAACACATATTTCATCAAATAAGTAACATGTAAACTCAATAGATTAATTGAAAAGATGTCCACATATCAAAAGGGTTACTCCCTACATCCTAGAATTAAGAGAACTACTTCATAACAAAGAAATTATAAACCAAAGACACTAATAAAAGTATTCATACAATTCAAATTAGAGAATAGAGATAGGAAATGCTTAGGGAGAAGCTTTCCGGTGTCTTCGGAGTAGTTTCTTGCTCCGAAGGTGGACGGATTGTCAGAGTGGATGAAGGTGATTGCTCTTGGATTTCCCCTAGAGGAGAAAACCCTCTTCGCAGGAGGAGGATGAAGTCCTCTGGTCCAAAATGCTCAAACAAGGGTTTGCTTGGCCCTTTTATACATCCCCCAAGCTATCCAGATCTATAAATTTATATAGCTCCACCAAACCAGAATTTTTTACCCTTAGACCTAGTTTTCTTAGGTTAGACCCTAGATCAAAATTGAAGATCTTGAAATTATCTACATTTCCATAGGTGCTTTGACCTATAAGTCCAACCAAGCTAAAAGTTATGGTTGTTGTACTTTTGGTCCACAGCGCAGGTCGAACCGAACACGACCCATGCTCACCAGCATGGGAACCCATGTTTGGCTCTAAAAATTGGCCATTTTGGACACAGGTCATGCCCAGTAGCACGAGTTCCCATGATGGGCTCTGTTGGAGGATGTTTTAGTGTTATTTTGCACCTAATTTTTTTCGTATGAACACCCTCATGTCATGAGATATTGTCGAAGTGTGTTCCTTGATTAAAACTTCATTTTAATGGTCTTTTGAATCCTTTTTATTTGAAGACGCTTCATGCGTTTAGCTCAATAATAAAGTTTTATGTTTAATGCTCCATTTTAACTCTAGATTCATGTTCTATCAATGAAAATCAGCAAAGAGCAGTTCTTTGAACTAAAAGTTACTAAATGAAGCACATAGAGATGAAAATATGGAATACATGCATATAAAATAGAACAAGTGTGCGTTAAATCAAGATAAAAACATATATGAATATGCTCATCATCAGTCAACCTTAATCTGCTTGGATTTCTCACCAACTCATTTCCTGTTACCAGTCATCCTGTCAACCTTAATCTGCTGGACTTTTCCTAATAAATATATTATCAAACAAACATTAAAATCCTGAATGTTGATTGTACAATTAGTGAATAAAGCTAAAAAAATTTCCCTCAAATAACAAAAATATCTTAGTATTTATAGATATAAGTTGAAAGATGCATGGCGAGGTTATGACCATGATCTCTGAGAAAAATAGTGACCATTCAACCATCCAACCATTGGATATCGCCCGTCTTAAGCGGTCTAGTATCGCCGGCCCCATGGCAAGATACTGGCAGGTAAATCACAGGAGGTATTTTGCCCTAGCGCAGTGACCCTTTGAACAGGCTCATGTGTCAATGTCGGTCTACTGGCAGTGGTAGGATGTCTTGGAGTAGTAGTGCGGCGGCAGAGCGTAGTCGAAGCAGCAAAAGAGTCGTTGAAGCTTGTAGAAGGGATGATGTCATTATGTTGCTCGAACACTTCTTTTAAAGAGTGCTGAAGGTGCCTCCAAACTCATCGGAGGCACCTCCAACCTTAAGTTTAATCTCTTAAACCCCAGTCATGATAAATAGTGCGGATTTCGACTTCTATCTACTTGAGGGCGCCTCCCATGCTCTCCGAGGCTCCTCTGAAGCACTCTGAGGCGCCTCCAGCACTCTCCAGAGCGCCTCCCCGCTGTGAGAACTTTATCCTCAAAGTTCATCCGTGCGAGGCCACCTCCACTAGATCCATGACACCTCCGCAACCCTCTTAGGTGCCTCCATGACCCTCCTAGGGATCTCAAACATTGTTCATCAGAGGCTTAACTTGATTTTTGCTTATGCAAAATATGTTAGAAAAATATTTAACCTGCAAAATAGTCTTAGCATAATTTATAAGCATTATTAATTAGATCATGTCTTCCCAAGACCAAGATCTAGTCATGGTCTTAGCCTAGGTTTCCAAAATAGACCTAAACTGGATCTACATCTAAAATCCCTAATTGGGGCTCGTCCTCACTGGAACACACTTCTTTAATGACTTACCTTACTTATCATGCAGAATCGCTTGACTTACCTTTGACCCACCAGGTCATCTCGCTAGTTGTCAGGTCTGCAAACCCAACTGGGCTCGGTAGTTGTCTGGTCCTGCTGACCCAGCTAGACTTTCCGCCAGATATTAGGTCACTTTTTAACATATCTGGACTTCTACACTCACTATCAAGTCCAACAAACCTAACTGAATTTCATCCTAGTGTTGGGTCCTCTAAACCCGTCAAGTTTTGCATACTTGGTAATAAGATTAAATCATACCACACCTAACTTTAATCTATTTATCATTCATCAAAACTTAGGTTTGACCATTGGTGCTAACTTCACCAACAGTAGGGGTTATGGACCATGTTAGCATATGACCAATAATTGGATGGATATTAGTGATCATTTCTTGAGAAAACTGTAGATGGGCCACAAATATAACATATTGTAGAGAGCTTGGAGAATTAATGCAAGATGACAGAATAAATTGACAGGGGCTATAATTTATGATTTGGGGATGAATCACGAGAAGCTCTACTAGCCAAATTGAAGGTCATTTTGGCTTCGAACAGTTTTATCCTTTTTTCTTATTAGGTTTTGGGTCTAAGGTTTAGAGGTATTTTTCATCTTTCACAAGTTAGGGTTTGAATCTATTTAAATATATGTTTAGTTATTTGGAAGATAGTTTTGAATCAATAATAATTTGGCCGCCATTTGCGCCATTCTTTCCCAAAGCTTTGAGTTTTGGATGTCAATTTTTTGGTATTCTTCTATCGAATCAACAAGTTTTAGAAGAATGCTTCTAGTATTCATATGAGAATAAATGAAATTGATAGCTTTTGCTACATTAGTTGATATTAGAGCCAAGTTGATCTCATGGAATCATGCTACCGAAAAGACAACAATGTGTCGACAACACTTTTGATCGTGATATGGAGCAGTGTTTTCAAGAGATAATTGACGGACGGTCTGACCTATGTGTGGATCAACTAACAGAGAGGATGACAATGATATTGGGAAACTTGAATAGATCTCGGAAGTCCAATCCAAGACAATGACATTCACCAGACAAACTCGGTTGAGGAGTAGGAGGCTCATCTGAGTGCATCTAATAAATTTGCTTGCAACTTCGGGCTATAGCTACAAGATAAGTCCATCCCTATGTCCACCTCCAAAATCAAGATGGTAGGACTACGAGGAGGATCCTACTGTGCAAGATCCTCCCGGAGCATGGCAAGGTCTAGACGGAATGCAACCTCGACAAACAACCCCTTTGTCAGTGATAGTGGAGCTAACATCTTCGACAATTATGTCTTCATTGGCGGCTTGGGATCGTCGAATTTGACTTCTTGTGGTTACTCTACTACTTCTTCACGCTGGCATCATTGGATGCCATATTTGATGGCCTTGGGTATTCCACTGCAACCACTGTGTTGACTGTGCCTATCTATGACAAGGTGGTATATGATGGCAATATAGATGACGGGGCTTCGGGCCTAAAGAAATCGTCGTCGATGAACTATGAGGATGTTTTTTCTACCATTTGGCCAGCATCCAATCATGTTTCAACACTTCCATTTGCAGATCTTCTTCAGAATTGTTAGAAACAAATGCCAGCAGAGTCCAAGGGCCGGAGTGCTGGGAGATTTTTTGGAGGAACAAAATATCTCTGAGTTTGATGAGTTAATTTCAAGATTCGGTAGGAAAGCCCACTGGAAGAATTAGAAAGAATTATGAAGGAAAAACTACGGATTTAAATTGGTGATGATGTTGATGAATCTACCGAGGCAAAAGCCACAGACTCTGACCTAGCATGGAGGGCTGCTGAGGAAGCAATGGCCAAGGCTTATTGCAAGGAAGACATAATTGCAGGAGATTTGTTAAACATGCTCAACAACCCCTTAGACTTTGAGCTCCATATGACCCAGAGGTTAATGGAAGGGGGAAAACAACGGTTAGTGGAGCAGGTTGGCCCTATCATCCAATCATAAGGGACCACAAGAGAGATTCTTCTAACGTGGGCTAGAGCAACAAAGAAGACACTCAATGCATCTGCTCTTAAAGCATTCTCCTCAACATTGATAGCCAATCCTGGGATGAACATTGCAGATCTCGAATATGTGTTATTGGGAAATATGAGAGGAAATCATTATTAGAAATGTGAACGGAAAAGAGGTGAAAAAGAAGAAGATTTCATTGTAAATAGGAGTTTTAGTTCCTCATTGAAAATCGCATGGCAAGTATATTGGTTCAAATTGTTACACATGCATTGATAATGTGAACAAATATATTCGGAGAGACTTTCTCGTGTATGAGTACTATAAAAAAATGATTATTCAACAACACTCAAAAGATAATAGTTTTATGCCAAAACCGTTATTTTTTACTTTTTTTTAACAATTGGTATGTCTTTGAGCTTTTTTTTAATCAAAGACAATGATTTGTCAAAATATTTTTTTGGACTACAACAATGATTTTTGAATACTGTTGTCTGTTTGTTCTTTTTTAGGCTACGACAATGATTTTTAAAAATTGTTATCTATTTGCATTTTTTTGGGGACTACGACAATGGTTTTTGAAAATTGTTGTTTATTTACGCTTTTTTAGGGCTACAATAACGATTTTTTAAAACTGTTGTCCTTTTGCAAAAACCTAATCCCTCTATTCTCTTCTCACGCCAAATCTCTAGCAAATTTCATCTCTTCCACACCTTGGACGCTGCCAACGACCCCCCCCCCCCCACCCCTCTCCGTCTCTTCCTCCACCAAGTCCTGCGGCTCCACCTCCTTCCTCACCGTCGTCGGTCGTTCATCTCCTCTCCATCCCTCTCCTCAATCCTCCACCACATCCCTTCCACATCACCTCTTCCTCACGCCAACACAAGAAGACACCCGACGCCAACGTCCTGATGCCACCTTCCATCTATCCTTCTTCTCCATTTTCGATCATCTCTTCTCTTCATGTTAGAAGAGAGAGATCTGGCCACTTCATCTCCACCTCCTCTTTGGGTTAGAAGAGGAGATTCGTCCACTTCGTCATCCAGCATCCTTTCATTGTCGCCGACAGCCCCCTCTCCTCTTTAGGTTAGAAGAGGAGAGTTACATTCATCTTCTTCACTTTCGTAAAGTATTCCCCTCTTCGGGTTAGAAGAGGAGGGCAGTCCACTTCTGGTGATTACGACATTAGCCCACCACAAGCGCCTACAATCGTAGTTCATTCGTAAGCTCAAATTGAATAAAAATTAAAATTTAATTAAACTCAAATTGAACTAAAATAAAATAAAATTAAATAAAATTAGAATCAAATTAAAACTAAAATAAAATTTATATTAAATTATTAAAATAATTAAATTAAAATAAAATAAATAATTAAATCAAAATTAATTAAATTAAAATAAATAAATTAAATTAAACTAAAATAAATAATTAAATTAAATCAAAATAACATAAATTAATTAATTAAATAAACTAAATAATTAAAATAAATTAAATTAAATTAAATAATTAAATAAAAATAAAATTAAATTAAATTAAATTAATTAAAATTAAATTAAATTAAAATTAAATTAAAATTAAATTAAATTAAAATTAAATTAAATTAAAAATAAATGAAAATAAATTAAATTACAATAAATTAAATTAAAATTAAATTCATATTAAATTCAACTTAAAATTAAAATTAAAGTAAGATAAAACTTAAAGTTAAAATTAAAATTAAACTTTAAACTTAAAATTTAAAATAAAATTTAAAAGTTAAATTAAAATTTGAATTAAATTAAGTAAGCTTAAGTTAAACATAAACTTAATATTAAAACTAAAATTAATTCTATTCTATGTTACTTAACTTAAACTTAATTTAACAACTTATTTAATTTAAATCTACTTAATTCATTACATTAATTAAAAAAATTAACCTAACCTACTTATCTCCTAACTTATTTAACAGATTAATAAATCTTTTAATACTCTCAATCAAAATCCTTTTGAAAATTCTTTTTAAAAGTTTATGCAAATTCTTTTTTTGCAAATTTTAATCAAAATCCTTTAAAAAAAATTTAAAAATTATTTTAAAAATCTTCTAAAATTTGCAAAAAAAAATTATTGCAAATTCGTCATACCTGGTGCTCAAACCACGGGTGTCTGAGTGACAACCCAAATATCCTACCACTGCACCATAGCCCTGGGGGTCAGTCTAACTTTATTTAAGTACTAAAATTGATTTGATTAATATCTTGATTTAACCTAATCAACTTTACTCTAAATCATTTTAAATCAAACTTAATTTTACATTAAAACATTAATTAAAATTTAAACTACTTTATCTTAATGAAAGAATCTTAAAATTACTTAACTTGGTTTAATATCTTTAATAAATTTAACTCTGAATTAATACTTTAATTAAATCTAAAAATAAAATAAATGAAAAATTATATTATAACTAAGACTTTCATTAAATCAATTAATACAAAATTTAAGTTGTTTTAATCAAATAAAGTATTAAATTGAGTTACTTAATATTGAGTTAGTAATAAATCAATTCTTAACTTAATCCTAGAATAATTGATTATTGATTAATTTAAATAACCTTATTTTAATCAAACTTATATAAACAAGTATATAGAAATTCTTATGTAAATAATACACTTGATGAATATAAGTGTTATTAACACTAAAATACCCTAAAACACTTTAGTATAAAAATATGCTAAGGCCTTGAAATTTAACATACCCAAACCCCAGTGTGAGCTTAAGAAGGAGTGTTGACTTCAGGGGGAGTGTTGACTTCAGGAGGAGTATTAATTTCAAGAGAAGTAATAAATTCAGGGGGAGAATCATTTTTTAAAAATTTATTAAAATCTTTAACCATTTGTTTAAAAATTTTCTTCTTTCTTGAAAATTTTACTTCTATTTTTCAAAAACCTTATTTTAAAAGTACTTTTAAATCTTCTTTTGAAAAATCTTGATAGTTTATTTTTGGTATTTATAGAAAGTTTTTTAGAAAAGCGTTTTAAATCATTCTTGCAACTTAGACAATTCTGTTAAAATTATTTTGAGTCACTTTGAAAATATTTTTTTAAAAAAAAAAGAGTTTTTACAAATCTTTATTTTAAAAAATCCTCTTAATAATAAACTCCTTAAAAGTTCAACTTGGTTCAAAACTTTCATTGAACATATTACTTAACAATTTTTCTTTGAAAATTTTCTTCTTCTTAAAATTTTTACTTTTCTATACAAGTTGTTTTAAAAAAAAAAGGTTTTTTTTAACTTTACTTAGAAAATTTTAAATCATTGGAAATAATTTTTGAAAAGTTATTAATTGTGAAAACTTACTTATAAAATCACTTTTGTCACTTAGAAATTTTCTTTTGTGAAAACTCAAAAAAAAAAGGTTTCTTTAGTTTTCTTTGATGTTTAGTTAGAATTTTTTTCTCAACTATTTTAAATATACGTTGAAAGATATTTTTGCAAACATTTTGGAAAGTTTTTTTTTTTTAAAATGATATGTGTCTTTCGCACATTGTTGGTGCAAAACCTAATGGAAACTAACCTTAAGTTTATATCCTTTTGATGTGTGCCAAAGGGGGAGATTGATATCTTAAGTGAGAAAAGTTAAAGGAAGAGAGTTATCTTAAGTTAGAAAGTTAAAACATTTTTAATCTCTCAAACTTTGAGAATTAACCCTTAAAGACTCAAGCTTAACTTAAGAAAATTATCAAACATCAAAAAGGGGGAGATTGTTGGTGCAATCGACCTCTAGGGCTTCGATGTTTGACAATATACCTAAGTTTGGTCAATTTGACCAAGGGTTGATCCAAACAAGACTTGATCTTTGGATGAAAGAGGTCTAGTCAGAACTAGATGACTAGCAAAGTTAAGTCCTAACCAAAGGTTAGGCAAAGTGGAAGTCCTAGTGAGTGAAGTTGGGCCCTAGTGAGTGAAGCTAGGAGGTGGAAGTCCTAGTGAGTGAAGTCAAGTCCTAGTGAGTGAAGTCAAGCCCTAGTGAGTGAAACTAGGTGGTAGAAGTCCTGGTGAATGAAGTCAGACCCTAGTGAGTGAAACTAGGTGGTAGAAGTCCTAGTGAGTGAAGTCGAGCCCTAGTGAGTGAAGCTAGGTCGTGGAAGTCCTAGTGAGTGAAGCCGGGTTGGGCCCTAGTGAGTGAAGCTAGGTGGAGGAAGTCCTGGTGAGTGAAGTCAGGCAATGGAAGTCCTAGTGAGTGAAATTATGCAACCCTAAGGGGAGATAACCCTAGGTTATACTTGAATTCCGTTAACACTATTTTACCTTACCATTTTATCTATTGTGCTAACTCAGTGTTATGGGGAAGTTCAGCTAGGTCGACGGGCTGACTGAATGGCTGGTAGGAAGTCCAGACAGGTCAACGGACTGACCGGATGTCTAGCAAATGGTAAGGGAAGGTAAGTCACTATAAGAGAGTGACTGTAAGGACGCGTCCCAGTTGAGGGACAGTAGGCGTCGATCCAGTTTATGTCAATTTGGGATCCTTGGACTGAGACCTTGACTAGTTCCTGATCTTGGGAGGACAGGAACTAATTACTCTATTTATTATATTTGTGCTAACACTTGTCTTGCAGGGTATTTGGACTAACACATTTGTTGCAGGGCAAGAAAGCAAGCAAGTAAGCAAGCTACCTTCGGGTGAACAGTACCCGAGGGTGCCCTCCATGGCTATAGAAGGTGCCTCAGTCCTGTTCATGGAAGGCGCCCTCCACGAATAAAATTTGACTTCGCTGCGGATAAGTGCCAAGGAAATCGAGATAGCATTTTACCTCATTGGAGATGCCTTCCATGGCTATGGGAGGCACCCTTCAAGCCCTTTATAAGACAGTCTCAAGTAGGCACTAAAACAACAACTACATATGGCTACTGTGCGTTTATTCAAGCTTCTGACTACTCCCGATTGCTACTATGACTCTACTATGAAGCTACTGAGCCCGACGACTGATCCGAGGAGTTTTGATCGCGCCCGACAGACAGACATCAACACAACAAGAGCTCTCATTTCGATCCATAAGAGTGTTGGCAACTTTATCTTTGTACTTAATTACTATAAAAGGGCAATTGAAGTGTGTTGCACTTGACCTAACCTTTTTGTACTTGATTCTCTCTTCCGGGGGTACCGAAAGAGGTTTTTAGTGGATTATCTATCGATCGATCTACGGGACCTAGACCTTGGAGTAGGAGTCATCGAAAGCTCCGAACCAAGTAAAAACCGCTTGTGTTTTCTTGTGTCTTAGTTTTTGCTTTCTTATTTTCGTTTTCCGCTGCATACTCTGCTTTTAATTTTTAAAAGAAAACAAGTTTTAAAAATCACGTGATTCAACCCCCCTCTCACGTGTGTCACGATCCAACAGTTTCGGCAAAGGAACTCAGAATGAGTTCATGCCTCCACTGTAATGATGGTCTACGCATCAGCATCATCAGCTCGCTTGGGAGGGTCCTCGATCAAGAACCAAGCCAGGTTGAGTGTGGTCAAGTAGAAGAGCATCTTCTGCTACCACCTCTTAAAGTTCAGTCCACTGAACTTCTCTGGCTTTTCCCCATTATTGATTGACACAGTTCCAATCGGGGCAGAGGGAACCTTCAGGTGTCGAGTCTGTTGCACCTCAACATTCTATTCTGTGGTCATCTCAACAAAACTGAGTCTGTTTCAAGATTGTTGGAAGAAACAATATGTTGTCGTAGATTTACGGGGTATTAGCTAAATTTAAACTACACTAAATTAAATTCAACTTACAATCGAGATAACCTGAGCGGATAACCTCAGGTTGCCAGCAGGGGCTGGTTTCTACTACGAGCCGAATGAAGGCTACACAATGTCTGAGTGGGCTAGCTCCCGAGCGAGGTTGAGACTGGCCGAGTGTAGTGACCGAGCAAGCTTACAGCCAGTCGGGTGAGCAGAGAGATCGAGCGAGTTGAAGGTCGGCCCGACAGATTAGCCGAGCGAGCTTGGTGATTGAGTGCCGAGCGAGATTAAGCTCGGTTGGGCAGATAGACCCAGCGAGCTTGGCGAGCGAGTAGAAGGTCGGTCGGGCAGATTAGCCGAGCGAGCTTGGTGATCGAGTGAACGTGCAGTCGAGTGAACAGCCGAGCGAAGTAGCCAAGTGGTCGGTCGGGCAGAGCAGCAGAGCGACCAACCGAGCAAAAGGGTGAGCGGTCGAGCGAACTAGAGGTCGACCGGGCGATTTGATCGACCGGGCGAACTAGAGGTCGGTCGGGCGAAGACTAGAAAGTGACCAGACGAGCACGCTTCCGAGCGACCAGGTAGGCAAACAGCTGAGCGAAGCGACCGGTCGAGAGTTTAACGAACCGAGGCCTGCGATATACGCAGTTTGCTTGAAACAGATTCGCCCCACCTCCGGCTATGCTTCGAGGCTTTCTTGGGTCATCTGTTTCCCAGGATACAATGGTTGACTGTGATTCTCTCCAAGCGCTGGTAGACACGGCGAACTAAGTGGCACCCGATTGCTATCACGGGTACTCTGCCGAGCAGGAGTTGCACGATAGAGGAGGAGGGGAATGAAGGTGGAGAGCTTCTGCTTGTGTCATTTTGTGTCCTCTGTCTATGAGTGCAACCTCCTTATAGGAGCTTAAACCAATGGGTTAATGATCTTAATGATCATTATTCGCTGAGCAATGAAATGCTGATTGTTTTACTCATTATCACTCGACTATTTTGATTCTGCATTAATCTCGAATTTAATGCATCTGTTACACAGCAGCAAAATATTGATTATTCCACTTGAGCAAATTTTGTCTGAACCAGTCCGACATTCGGTACTTGTAGGTTGTGCCTATTGGATCGTAGCGTTCGATAGAGGGGGATGAATATCGATTAAAAAATTCGAGAGTAAGTACGCAGCGGAAAGAATAAACGAAAAGGATGACACAAGTAATTTTTTACTTGATTCGGAGCTTGTGTCGACTCCTACTCCAAGGCCCGCACACAAAGGTGCTTTCGATGGGCAATCACTAATAATTCGAAATGTGGATTACAAAACAAGTACAGGAATTATTAGAGAATAAAAGAACCGATAATTAAAAATACAAACAAACTAGCAATTTGTCGGAGAGCTTTCGCAGCGTTGCAGGAGCACAGAAGAGCAGTCGTGAGTTGTGTTTCTGACTCCAGCCTTGACCCTCCTTATATAGGAGGTTCGAGGTGCCTGAAACCTTCAGGGCGCCCTAGATGTGACGTAGCTGAGCCAATCAGTGAGCTCTACTTGGCGAGGCGACGTTGGGATAAAATTTCACCTCCGGGCGTCCGGACCCTTATTTTCCAACAGATTCCTTCCTACAAGAAAACGTTAGTTCAGAGGCAAATATATATATCCTGCAATACAGAGTATTAGCACAGTTTAAATTTAAACATAATATTAATTAGATTCCATCTCTCCGAGACCGAAATCTAGTCAAGATCTCAACTTAGAGTTCCGAAATGGTTCTAAGTCGGATCGGCGCCTAAGTTCCCTTCCTGGGAACGCGTCCTCACAGTCACTCCCCTCCAGTGACTTACCTTCATTTACCTGCCAGACGTCTGGTCAGGCCTTCGACCTGTCTGGGCTTCGTGCCAGCTATCCAGTCAGTCCGTCGACCTAGCTGGACTTCGTGTCAAACATCCGGTCAGCCCGTCGACCCGTTTGGACTTCGTGCCAGCTATCCGGTCGGCCCGTCAACCTAGCTAGGCTTCGTACCAGACATCAGGTCAGCCCGTCGACCTGTCTGGGCTTCTCCTGCACACTCGATCAGAGTGTTAGATAACAACGAAACTAACTTAACCAGGTTGTCATTCATCAAAACTTGAGTTAGACCGTTAGTGCTAACCGCACCAACAATCTCCCCCTTTTTGATGCAATGACAACCTGGTTAAGTTAGTGATAAATATGCAAGTAAAAACAAGCATAAGGTTGTTAAGTTAGCTTTTAAATTTTGTTCTGTTTGTTTAACTAACTTAACCACCTAACACTCCCCCTCTGGCATTCATCAAAAAATTAACATAGAATAGCAAGGTAACTTGTAATTTAAAAAATGCAAGGTAAAAAATTTAGAAGTGTAAGTCAGATTATCTTGGGGGAGTTTAAGCTAAAAACATAGAAAAGATAATTTAAGCTTTTAAAAGATAGCTACATTTAACTTTAGAAAGATAACTTTAATTTTAACTTAATCTTTCGAAAAGAGTTTTACAATTTGGAAACATAATTTGTATAGATAAAAAAATTAGGGTTAAGTTCAATTTACAAATCAAGTTTTTAAAACTAAGTAAAATCAAGTTTGAGTTTGTAAAACTTTAACGAAGTAAAATTTATTTTTAAATCTGACTTTGTAACCTTTTAGATAAATTTTCAAAAATATGTTTTGAAACCCAAATATAATTTTCAAAAATGAAGAATCCAATTTTCAAAACCAACTTAGTTTTGACTAATTTTGAAAACTAATTTTTAAAAGTAATTTTGAAAAATCCAAAGAAATTTTTAAAACATTTAGTTTTGACTTGATTAAAAAAAATCTTCAAAAATTAATTTTAAAATAAGTCTAAAAATAATTAACCTCCCCCTGAACCTGACATTACAAAATCTGTCTAACCAGTTAGCTATTCACTGACTATTAGAGGATAGCAGCTTTCACTTGATTAGTCAAATTAAGTCTAAGCATTAGTTAGTGTTTGACTAGACTTAACTTGATTAATATCTGTTTGGTATTTAACGCCCAGACTTATGTCAATGCACTGAAATAAGTATCTTAAGTCAAGGCAATTTGCCTATGCATCTCACCCCTTTCTATGTTTGGCAATCACAAATAAGGGAATCCTAGGATGTTGGTGAGATGCTCAAGTACTAGTCCTAGGGGAACATAACTTCTAAGGGATTATTCTAATCTAAGGTTAAAACTGATTTAAAATTCTAGAAATGGAAGATTTTAAAAGAAATAAAGATTTTATCCTAGAATTTGAAAACATTTTAGTATCCTAGTCTATTAAACAAATCAGAATCAATCATTTTTAAAGTCGAGATATACCTAAGTCGAAGTAGCCCAGAATATCATAAGTCAATGTCAAAGTCAAAGTACAATGATCATAATAAAATATACATAGTGATCAGGAAGTCTATCGAGATGAGGAAGGGAGTGGTCCGGGTGGTCCGGATCCCAAGGAACGGAACATCTTGATCAGCTCAGTGTGACGAGTCCGGGCATCCTCTCAGGAACTAGATATATCACATCGAAGGTCAGAGATATCCTGTCTCGTCTCAAGTCGGAGACCTTCTGACGAAGACTCGTCACGGATAGCTCGAGTCCGGCAACTCGATCGCCTAGAGTGCGATGAGCAGGACGGGGTGCTTAGCCTGGAGGTGGAGGTGGTACAGGGGTCGGAGTTATTATAAAATTCAGCACATAAATTTATGTTTACTAAACTGGTACAGTAAACAAGGTTCCACAAGTTATAGTGGTTAATAACCTCTATAGCTGGAATACAGGAACGTAAGAAAAACTCTTTATCTAAACACTTAGTCCTAATAGGCATATAGATGGTCGACTCAAACTTAATCCTAAATTCGTCAGTAGGAAACCTAGGGTCAATACTAGCAGTAGAGGGCTCAGCACCAGATCTAGAATATTTTCTACATTACATAAAAAGACTATACTAAGTAAAAGGAGTCAGTGAAATATTTAAAGGAAACTTAGGAGAGATAAAGAAATATACCGAGGCATCGTGAATAATATTTTTAGAAATGACGACTTCGGTTGATTCGCAGCAGCATAATAACCGCAGAATGAAGTAAAATTTTAATTTTCATCATTCTCGCGATGAAGCTCGGAAAGAGCCTCAACAACAGTGAAGAGGATCTGGGGTAAAGGGAGAGGGTGCCCTTGCCACCCTATATGTAGGGGGCTCCGGGCGCCCGAACCCTTTTCGGGCGCCCGGGATCGGGTGGGGCGGGGCGCCCGGAGTCCCTTCCGGGTGCCTTGGAAGGGAACACCGGGGGCGCCCGCCCTTGGTTTTTGACTTCATTTTTTTTAAAAAATAATAATAATTTTTAAAATACTTTTTAAAATTTTAAAAGAGTTTAAACGATTTTAAAAGAGTTCTTTAAAATATTTTTTTTAAACAATTTTAAACAAATTTTTTAAGTTTTTAAAAGATTTTTTAAAATAATTTTTAAAGAATTTTTAAAAGAATTTTTCAAATGATTTTTAAAGTTTTTTTTAAAAAAAAATATTTTTTAAAATGATTTTTTAAGTTTTTAAAAAAAATTTAAAAAATAATTTTTAAAGTTTTTAAAAGAATTTTTAAAATAATTTTTTAAAGTTTTTAAAAGAATATTTAAAATGATTTTATAAAGTTTCTAAAAGTTTTTTAAAATAATTTTTAAAGTTTTTAAAAGAATTTTTTAAAATAACTTTTAAAGTTTTTTAAAGAATTTTTAAAATGATTTTTTAAAGTTTTTTTAAAATAATTTTAAAAATATTTTTTTAAAGTTTTTAAAAGAATTTTTAAAAGTTTTGAATAATTTTTTAAAGTTTTTAAAATAAATTTCAAAAGTTTTTAAAAGAATTTTTTAAAATGATTTTTTTAATTAATTTTTAAAATAATTTTTTAAAGTTTTTAAAATAATTTTTAAATTTTTAAAATAATTTTTTAAAGTTTTTAAAGAATTTTTTAAATAATTTTTAAAGATTTTAAAAGAATTTTTAAAGATTTTAAAAGAATTTTTTAAATGATTTTTAAAAGTTTTTAAAAGAATTTTTAAAAGTTTTCTAAAATAATTTTTAAAGTATCTAAAAGTTTTTTAAAATAATTTTTAAAGTTTTTAAAGAATTTTTTTAAAGTTTTTAAAAGAATTTTTAACAGTTTTTGAATAATCTTTTAAAGTTTTTAAAAGAATTTTTAAAAGACTTTTTAAAAGTTTTTAAAATGATTTTTTAAAGTTTTTTTTAAAAGAATTTTTTAAAGTTTTTAAAAAAAAATTTAAAAAAATTTAAAATAATTTTTAAAAGTTTTTAAAATAATTTTTAAAGTTTTTAAAAGAATTTTAAAAGTTCTTAAAATAATTTAAAGTTTTTAAAAGAAAATAATTTTTTAAAGTTTTAAAAGAATAATTTTTTAAAGTTTTTTAAAAGAATTTTTAAAATAATAAATTTTTTATAAAAAACTATTTTAATTTATTTTATTTTATTTATTTTAATTTAATTTAATTTATAATTTTAATTGAGTCCTTAGTCATCTCACCCAATCTATATTTTCAATCAGGGAATCCTATAATTTTGTGAGATGAATTAGGTTCAGTCTTAGGGTTTGGTTTAACTTTGTGTTAGATTCAGGTTTAGTTTTGGGCTCAACAAATAAGCATTTTTTGGATAAACTTCTGGGCTATGGTGAATCACTTGGACATCATTTAAGTAACCATACCTTCAAAGTTTTTCAAATAGTCCTATCACTGAACTTAATACAAAACATTGGTCTAACTGATTAGGATCCATAAAGGGTAGCTTCGGTTAGTTCCATTTAGCCAAATGCACCAGGTCGAAGTCATATCTTCCTAGATATGCATAGACTAAGCTTCCCTGACGTACTATCATCCAAAACTTCACCGGTACCATATGTCAAGTTAAACTTTATCCCTTTCTAATTAGTCCTAATTACCCTGTCGGGTAAGTTAGTTTGGGTTACCCTGTCGGGTAGGTTAGTTTTGGAGGTGTCAGCTATTCCGGAGCCTCCCCCTGAATTATTGGCCTTTATTTTTGTTTTTTTAGTTTTTTGGTTTATGTCTGTTCTTTTTATAGTTATAATTGACTTGGTGATATTCTGAGTTTTGGTAGGGTTTAAAATATTTAGATTTTAAATTTGTTGGTCTAGGTTTGTATTTTGGTTTTTGGGTTGATTCATTTGATTTTACATAATATATTTTTTCTTTGGGTATGTAATATTGGTTAAGTCCTACTTTCGTGGTTAAGCACGCTTTCGGAACCCAAGCTTTACTTGATTATTTCTGTTGCGCTATTAATGATTTAAATGTTTTATTCGAACTTGACTTATAGCCAAGTCCGATTTTGTTGTAAATTACTTTTTGATTATTTAATATTAGATCTAAATTCTTAGATCTAGTTGTAAATTTTTATAACATTTCTTTTAATTTGTTAATTTCTATTTTTAGTGATAAATTCCCCTCCTCAAGTGTTGGATCTTGAGTTGGATTAGATTTTGTGCTTTGTTCCTTGAGGTTTTGATTTTCCTCAAGGAGCGTTTTATTTTCATTTTCTAGTATTGTCAATTTCTTATTCAAGCACGAAATAATTTTAAAGAATTTTCTATTTAAAGTAAGATTTATCTCGTCGGGGCCTTCGGAAATGAGTATGGACTTGTGGCTCGATTCGGGTTCGGACCCGTCTTCTGATTCTTTGTCTGATTCTTCTTCGAGGGCCATCAACGCGAGGTGGCTCTAGTGCTTTTGATCTTCGGCCTCCGATTCATCCGAGGAAGAGTCGTCCCAAGTTACTTTAAGAGACTTCTTCTTGGATGTCTTTGTCTTGTCGCTCTTCAGTTTCAGGCACTCGTTCTTGTAGTGGCCTTTCTTGTTGCACCCGAAGCACGTTACGTTCTTTGGTTCGGGGGAGTTGATCTTCTGCAGGTCCTTCTTGCTAAAGCTCTTCTTTCTCCTGGTGAACATTTTCCTTACCAGGTTCACCAGGTACTCTTCATCTTCAGTCTCCTGATCAGACTCTTCTTCGGGTTCGGGCTTGTTTTTAGATCTCTCCTTGGAGGAACCTGCAAATAAGACAACACCTTTCTCGGATCCAACGTTAGTCTGCTCATGTAACTCTAACTCACAAAATAATTCATCTAATTTTAATTTGGATAAATTTTTCGAAATTTTATAGGTATCCACAATAGATGTCCACAAAGTGTTGCGTGGAAAAGCGTTTAACGCGTACCTGATTAGATCTCAGTTCTCTATTTGGTGTCCTATCGCGTGGAGTCCGTTGAGAATATCTTTAATCCTTGCGAGAAGCTGACTCGTCGTTTCTCCTTCCTATATTTTAATATTAAATAATCTATTTAATAATAGATCGTGCTTCGTTACCTTGGCGTTGCTAGTCCCTTCGTGTAGCTCGATCAACTTGTCCCATAGTTCTTTCGCATTCTGGTGCGGTCCGACCCAGTTCAATTCTTCCTTCGTTAACCCACATTGTAGCATGTTGAGAGCTTTGAAGTCCGTTGATACTTTCTTTTTCATGTCTGGAGTCCACTGTTCCGAGTCCAGTGGAATCCTGGAGTTGTTAACTGGTGCTCTGTAGCCTTTTGTGGCGTTGAACCATTGGTCGAAGTCCGTCTTTAAATAAACTTCCATCCGCTTCTTCCAGTACGAAAAATCATCCCCGTTGAATAGGGGAGGGCATACTGTGCTGAAGCCTTCAATTTGAGATATCCTGCACACAAGAAAAAAATAGACAATAGAAGGTCCCAAGACTAGGTCCTGGATTAGTACTGCGAGATAAAATGAAAATAAATTAAGAACTGAATTACTATTGCACTAATTCAGATTAATTGCGACGAAAGAAAAGTTTCCAAAAAGGTAATAGTACCAGTTTGGAAAATTATGAAAATCTGAAAAACGAAGAAAAAAAAGAACTAGTTTCACCCCCTGTCTGATTGGTGGTTGCACTAAATCAGAGCGGTACCTGCTCTGATACCACTTGTTGGATCGTAGTGTTCGATAAAGGGAGGTGAATATAGATTAAAAAATTCGAGAGTAAGTACGCAGCGAAAAGAATAAATGAAAAGGATGACACAAGTAATTTTTTACTTGGTTCAGAGCTTATATCGACTCCTACTCTAAGACTCACACACAAGGGTGCTTTCGATGGGCAATCACTAATAATTCGAAATATGGATTACAAAACAAGTACAGGAATTATTAGAGAATAAAAGAACCGACAATAAAAAATTACAAACAAACTAGCAATTTGTCGAAGAGCTTTCGCAGCGCCGCGGAAGCACAGAAGAGCAGATCATGAGTTGTGTTTCTGACTCCAGCCTTGACCCTCCTTATATAGGAGGTTCGGGATGCCCGGAACCTTCAGGGCGCCCTGGATGTGGCGTAGCCGAGCCAATCAGTGAGCTCCACTTAGCGAGACGACGTTGGGATAAAATTTCACCTCCGGGCGCCCGGGTCCTTATTTTTCAGCAGATTCCTTCCTACGAGAAAACGTTAGTCCAGAGGCAAATATATATATCCTACAACACAGAGTATTAGCACAGTTTAAATTTAAATAGAATATTAATTAGATTTCGTCTCTTCGAGACCGAAATCTAGTCAAGATCTCGACTTAGAGTTCTGAAATGGTTCTAAGTCGGATCGGCGCCTAAGTTCCCTTCTCGTGAACGCGTCCTCACAATCACTCCCCTCCAGTAACTTACCTTCATTTACCTGTCAGATGTTCGGTCAGCCCTTCGACCCATCTGGGCTTCGTGCCAGATATCCGATTAGCCCGTCGACCTAGCTGGACTTCGTACCAGCTATCCGGTTGGCCCATCGACCTAGTTGGGCTTCGTGCCAGACATTAGGTCAGCCCGTCGACCCGTCTGGGCTTCTCCTGCACACACGATCAGAGTCTTAGATAACAACTAAGCTAACTTAACCAGGTTATCATTCATCAAAACTTGAGTTAGACCGTTAGTGCTAACCGCACCAATAGTGCCTGCATACGAGTCAACATGGTTCACTGTAATCCGGACCCTGAATTTACACACCCCCTCTACACCCACGTATAAGAGAGAGTCTCTCCCCATGCATTTGTTCACATCCTCAATGCATATGAATCAATATAAACTAGCTAACATACCTTAAAGCTCTTAATGTGGGACTAAAATCTCATTCATAATAAAGTTTTTATCCTGTTCCACCTATTCACCATTCACACATATTCAATAGTGTGGTCCTTCCCTGATCATCATTTCTAGTATAAATGGTAACTACCAATTCCCTAAGCTCTCCACTCTAATTAAGCTCAGTTCTCCGAGCTATAAACTTCTCACTATAGTAGGTCATAAACGTGGCTCATGATCTTGCATGGTCCCTCCCTGAACATCATTTCTGGTACGAATGGCCACACCATATATATAGGTCAGACCTTACCTTGCAAGTCGAACTTCATCTCCACCTCAACATCAACCTTGTTGATAGATTTCAGTATCATTTTTTTTAATCTAAATATTCAATGATCGACTAATCCACAAAAATTTATCATCAACCATCAGGATAAATTCCAGAAGCAGAGATAGGTCCTGACGAATAGCCCAACATCACGAGTAATTTGAACAACACGATCAACAACCATCGTGTCACGCCTCAGATAGTCCCTACCAGAAGAAATTTTGGCAACATCTCCCCTGTACGAGTAACAATATGAAACTATAATACATGCCCTCAGGGTCACATATACCTCGGCCAACACGGCCGAAACAATAATAATAAACATAACTAACAATCCACGTAGTTTATATATTTCAGCCTCTAGCTGACACAACCACGCAGTTTATATTTAAATAAGTCCTACTCCACTACAACGACGGAAAGCTTAAAACTACAATAGAGAAATCAACGCAACGGAAAAATAAGTAGAGTAGATCAAAACTCGATAAACATCCTTGAGTACAATCACACATCACAAGTATATAGAAAAATATATAACAAGTAAATTAACACAAAACAAGGAACCAAGTTCGTAAGTAGAAAATCATCGCGACACGAAGTGGGGACTAGCGACTGGAACCTCCTGGCGGCCTCAACCTAAAATAGATATAATCAACAGGGTGAGTCCAACAACTCAGCGAGTATCGGGCTGACATGCATAATAAGAAATTACTAATAGTAATAAATATGTGTACAGTCTCTTGGAGGAATGGAAAATACAAAACTGTAAAAAAAAAAAGAGAAGTTGTACTCACCAGGACCTCCTATCAGAATAATAAGGTCATCAGACCAAAGGTAACATGTCCCTGTATGCATGTCAAACATATGCATCCATCCAATATGCAGAAAATAAAGTGCAGTAAACACAAACAATAAATGCAATCATGCATATGATGCCAATGACATGTCCTGGTCATCCCTGACGCCAGTCAGCCATCTCACACACGATGGTGAGACCGAGTGGGTAGGGCTATGACAATTGTGTATTTTGCCATCACTGCTCCAAATGAGTGACCGAGTGGACAGGATACTGTCGGAGTACACCTATCCTCCTACCCCAAATCATAAGTGGGGGAGCTTAAAGCTCTCATCTCCCTGAGACAATCCAGAGGAGGGATCCCTGACGTGCTACCACGCTGCGTCACGCTACCCATGAGTGAACCAATGGGGCACTAACAGAGCAAACTGCCACACACTCTGCCTGATATATCACTAACTCATGAGTGGTTCTGTGTGCAGATCCATGAAACTGGTGATGAGCTTAACAATAATGGAACTACCAATGCACAGCATGCAATCATGCAAGATGGTGCATGACACTAAGCATGCAAATCATGATCATATCTACCTCCATAAAACGTGTACCAAAGATAAATAGATCAAATAAGCAGGTCTAGGTACACGGATCAAATATAGTAAATGTCTAGTCCGGTGTATCATAAGGCATGGTATGTCACTACCTCTATGAGCATAAATAATCATGGCAATAAACATGAGGGTATAAAACATAAATACAGAACAGATAAAAAGCATGCAACATGTATCATGTAGTGACATACCAAAGCTAAGATAAACATAATTATTACTAGAGGCTATAACCTACTACGCATATCAACATGACATTATCAAAGAGATAAGTCAAGGTACCCGCCTCCAATATAGCGCGTGCCAAAAGTATCCCACGTAAGTTGGCTCATCGCAAATCAGAGTCTTGTAACAACACATTTAATTTAGCTACTCCCACAATTATCAAATAGCTAAATCAAATTCTTATTTACCTGGAACCCTAATTCATTCATTAAATTTCGATTAACTAAATAAATCAGATCTAATCCAAAGCTTAGATTAGATCCAACATTTTAACTCTAATTAATTATAACTCCACATTCAATTAGGGTCAGTTTCCCTAACCCTAATTATCATATCCATCTAATATCAATTTCTTGATTGAATTAGGTTCAACCCGGCATTATAATTTCCTTAATTAATCCACACTTCCTTCATAGCTCGGATTAAAGCTTATTAGGATAACTCACCTTAGCAACCTCTTCCTTGATGTCCTCAGCCGAAGCAAGATTGCCACAACAAATTCCAAAAGCCCTGAATCGAAAATCATCACATCCGCATCAAAGCATTTAACCCAAGGACTCAATCCAAATACTCACCCAAACTTGAATGCCCGATTGTTGAGTCATTGCCGGATGTGCTTGCTGTCAGAAAAACAATGGCCAGGGCAAACTGGTACTGCTGTCCTCCGACCTAAAACATCTCAGATCTGTACAGCAAGATTTTGGCACATCCCCTAGAATAGATCTAGCACAAAGGAAGAGAATTATCGCAACCAGTGAAGAGATTCCGGTTGTCACTAGTGAAAGAAATAAATGAATGAAGGTTGTGAGAAGTAGACCTAGGGCATCACAGCGCGTCCCTGCTCATACCTATTGCGAGAAGTGGTTAGGCACTGTGGCTCACTGTAATCGGGAGAGGAAAATGAAAGCTCGGTCGCTCCAGCGATGGTCGTCGCAGCCCTCTCAGCGACAACGGATCAAAGCTAGGGCACGACTCTCTGATAGGGGAAGATGGGGTGGTGCTCGGGTGGCTGGGTTGCCGGTGTCGAGCCGCAACAGTCACACGAGCAAGACGGTCGACGAATTATGGATTCGGGGAGAGGAATCCACGTCGGCGATGATCCAGGAGAGGGCGGCAGTGGAGTGATTTGGAGAGGAAATGAGGGGAAGGGAAGAAGAAAAAGAAGAGCCGAGGAAGCGAAACGTCGCGAGGGTTGGGGAAGAGGAGAAGACGGGCGGTGATCGGAGGCTCGGCGTCGCGAGAGGGGAGAAGGAAACGGCGTCGGGTGAAGCTTAGGGCACGCGGCGGAGAAAAGAAGAAATGAAAAGGAAAAAGACAAATTAAATTTTTTTCTCATTTAAATGGGGTAGTTTAAACAGATTTTTCCGTGGCCTAACATTTATCCTCATAATCTACATCATACGGCCTCCGAAAAATTTTCAAAAAATTTCTAAATATTCTGGAAAAATCCATTAAGGTATTTCGTCCATTTAACCTTATTATTGGGTTATGGTATTTTACACATCGTGACATGGATCCCAACCACCATAAGTATTTCCAAAAAAAAATCATATATTCCTTCGTTAATAACATGCTCTATCAAGTAGTGTCAAGAAAATTCAAGAGGATGGAAGGGAGGAATAGAGTTTTCATAGAGTTGATCAACGAGAACTCAGTGTTATTGATGGTGGTGAAGATTCATTGATGTCTACTACCATGGTTAGTAAAGGGTTTAAGTTGAGTTCATTTAATGTCTACTAACTCGTTTGTCAAATGGGTAGACGCATTAATGACTCAACAGGTTTGTCAAAGGTTCGTAAGATTAAAAAACCTCAAAAAAAAAAAAAGTTTGGAAGAGTGTGGATATGAGGTTTGGGAATTTTTATAATTTAAGAGCATATTTATAAAAAAAAAAATTAAATGTACTTTAATTTGTTCTGTTGAAGATGGAATCAATAAATAATGATAAAATAATATTACATATTTAACCTTTTCAAAATAATTAAAAAATAAATTATTTTATAAATTATTTAATTATAATATTTTATTTCATAAATTATTAATAATAAAATAAAAAATATATACAAATGACTATAATTAAATTAAAATTTATAAGTTAATTAAATATTAAATAAAAATTATAAATTAAATTAAATTAAAGATCACAATTAATTAAAATACTAAATAAAAATTATATAGAGATATTAAATAATAAATAATAAAATGTTATTTGTAATGAATGACTTATAAAAAAACAAGGCATATGTGTTCTGAGATAAGTCCAAAACATTACCACCCTCCATCAGTAACGTCATGGTTTTCTTCTCTCTCTTTTTCCTTCTTCCCCTCTCTTCTCTCCTTCTCTTCCTCCTGCTGCAATTCAGTAAACAACTGATCTCCGAACGTACCAACCTTCCCCCCTCACCTCCAAGACTTCCTCTCATCGGAAACCTCCACCAGATCGGCCCCCTCCTCCACCAGTCCCTCGCCGCCCTCTCCCGCCGCCACGGCCCCCTCATGCTCCTACACCTCGGCCACGTCCCCACCCTCGTCGTCTCCTCCCCCGACGCCGCCTGCGACGTCCTCCGCCACCAGGACCTCGTATGCGCCGGACGCCCTGCCATCACGCCGATCAAGATCATCGCCGACGGCGACATAGCCTTCGCCCCCTACGGCGATTACTGGCGGAAGCTCCGCAAGATCTGTACCGTCCACTTGCTGAGCTCCAAGCGAGTGCAATCCTACCGCCGAGCGAGGGAGGAGGAGGTGGCAGCCATGGTAGCGGCCATCGCGGCGCGGGCCTCGACCACCATAAATCTATCTGAAATCATATATTCCTTCGCGAACAACATGCTCTGCCGAGTGGTATCGGGAAAAATCAAGAGGACGGAGGGGAGGAACAGAGTTTTCGCAGAGTTGTTCAAGGAGAACTCAGGGCTGATGATGGCGGTGTACCTCGGGGACTACTTCCGGTGGCTGGGCTGGGTGGATGGGTTGCTAGGCTACGTGGCGAAGGCGAGGAAGAACAGGAAGCGGTGGGAGGAGCTGATGGATCAGGTCATCAAGGAGCATGCGGATCGTGCGTGGTCAAAAAATATAGACGGTCATGATGAGGATTGGAAAGAAGAAGAAGACGAGAAGGAGAAGGAGAAGGATTTCGTGGATGTTTTGATGTCGCTGCAGGATAAGAACGAGTTTGTCCTCGAGCCAGCAAACCTCAAGTCGCTTCTTCTGGTAAGATCGATTCTTTTGTAATCATTTTCTGAGACTCAAACTAGAACTGATTGGATTCCTCTTTTTTTTTTTTTTATGTTTCTTTCTGCAGGATATTTTCGGAGGTGGCACAGACACATCTTACATTACTTTAGAATGGGCCATGGTCGAGCTCGTTCGCAATCCTCTCACCATGCAGAAATTGCAACACGAAGTGAGAGGCATAGCGAGCAGAAAGAGCCTTGTCAAAGAGGAAGACCTCCACCAAATGACCTACTTGCTGGCCGTCATCAAGGAGGTTCTGCGGCTGCACCCCCCAGCTCCATTACTGCTGCCGCGAGAAACGTTGAATGACTGCATGATTCAAGGCTACAGCATACCCAAGAAGACGAGAATCTTAGTGAACGTGTGGGCGATTGGTAGAGATCCAAAGCATTGGGACGCGCCTGAGGAGTTCAGGCCGGAGAGGTTCTTGGACGGCACGGTGGACTTCAACGGAACTGATTTCCGGTACATGCCCTTCGGATCGGGACGAAGAGTTTGCCCGGGACTGCAATTCGCCATTGCTTCTTTGGAGATTGCACTGGCAAACCTGGTGTATCAGTTTGATTGGGAGCTGCCTGATGGGATGGAGAAGGAGGAGTTCCACACGAGGGAAGCTCCTGGAATAGTAGTGCAACGAGAAGGGCGACTTCATCTCGTTGCCAAACCATGGAGTGAGTGCTTAGAAGAGTAGCTATGTCTCTGAAAATGATGATTGTTTTGCTATCTTTAAACTTGTGGGCAAATAATAACAAACTATATATGTTATGTAGTTCATCGAAGCAATTAATGGAAATGGATTTCATGTAATTATATATAGCTAAAAACTAAAGGAAAAAATGTTATTCGAGGATTGCCTTTGTCTTTCTCTTGGTTGTTTCTAAGGTTGATTTGAGTTCGATCTCAAATATGGTGTCTTTTCCTTTGTCCATTTAATTTGATGTTCATCTTAAGTTTTATCTCAAATTAGGTTAATGTTTTGAAGGATTGTATATATATCGAGGCCTTTCTTACTCCATAAATTCTATCTATGCGTCGTTGATCACTCTAATAAAATAGATCGTTTGTGTAAGACTTTAATACAATAAAAAAAAATTAAAAATGACTATTCACTACATTATATTGTCATCCTTGATGGTGCGAAAATATGCCAACCAAGAGAACATTAAGGTGGAGGCGTAGCCAAGTCCTACACCACATGATCTAACCTATACCTATCAGAGCAAATGTCAGAGGGTATCGAAGCTCCTTTTAGCAAGGCTCGTCTGATGATTAAGTTACTCAAGGATTGTAGCGAATAAAGTGATAAGAAAACAAGAAAATATAAAGCTAGAAAATTTTTCCTTTAAATAACAAACATATTTTGGTATTTATAGATACAAGTTGAGAGATACATGTAGAAGTTATGACCATGATATCCTAAAAAAATTGAGCCTGATAAACCGTCCGACCATTTATCTCATAGATTATAGTCATTAATCTATTAACTTCAGTCGTCGAACCATTTTGATGATGTAGACCGTGACCATGATCTCTAGGAAATTAGGGATCATAGAGGGACCATCTAGGGGTAATGAACCTTGTCTGTATACGGCCAATAATTGCAAAGAAATTAGTGGTCGTTTCTCCAGAAATTATGGTCTCTATTTCGACCACTAAGTATCAATAATTGCATGGGCATTAGTGCCAGTGGTGTGCCTCAGACCAAGGCCATCTCCAATGTAAAATTTACGAAAGATTTGTAAAATCAAAAAAATTAAATAAAAAATTTTGAATCATTATAGAGATGGAGTTTGAGATTTATAGTTTAAGAATAATAATGAAAATATAAACCTATTTTTTTTTGTCAAATTTAATACAATATACATGAAGCATACAACTTATGATATGGATCATAAGAAAGCTCATTTAGAACTTTAACCATTGAAGATATTTCAATGAGCTTTATAACCTTGGTTATCTATCCAAGGTTATTAACAAAAATCTTGTTTGATTTAGATAATCGATGATTCTCAAATAATGTTGCATGCCCGACACGTTAACAAAAGGGGCATGCAATCCGAAATAGAAAAACCTCAAAAAATTAAGATTTTTCTTGATTCCGAGGTTAACAAAAAAATTTTATCCAAAATATCCTTGAATAAGAGAAAAATATGATTAAAAAAATGTAAAGAAAAAAATAAAAAATATAAAAAAATAAAATAAAAAATTTTAAAAAAATAAAAAACATTAAAAAAAATTAAAAATAGGAAAAATAATAAAAAATAATTAAAAATTGGGGAAAAGAAAAAAACGTAAAAAAAAATTTAAAAAAAATGTAAAAAATAATAAAATATATAAAAAAATATAAAATATAAAAAATATAAAAACCTTTAAAAAAATTTAAAAAATTAAAAAATAAATAAAAAAAAACTCTAAAATTTTTTAAAAAAATAAAAAAAACCGAAAAGAAATAGAAAAAATTAAAAAACACATACAAATAAAGAAAAATGTGAAAAAGAATAAATTAAAAAACATAAAGTTTAAAAGATATATATGGTTGGTTTTGTAACTAAGGGTAATATAGTAAAATATTAAATTAGGTTATTCATTAAAATCTTCAAACAAATAAATTTTTGTTGCATTACTTACATTGAACCAAATAATATTTGATTATGTTTTATTTCTAATAACCTTGATTATGTGATTACTTGGTAATTACATAACCAAGATTATACATGATAACTTGAACCAAACACATCCTAAAAAACATCATATCCTTCGAGATTGGTAATGCATCACTAGCGAAGCATTGGGACCTCAAAGTTTGGAACCAATGCATTACTAATGCAAGTTCTAGGTGTACATTAGTAGGAATCATCTTTGTAACTCTCCCACTCTTCCTCAGACCCACAAGCGGAACGAGGGGACTGGACCCTAATAGGCATGGCCTAACCAGAAGCAACAGAAAAAATTGAGAATGGAAAAATGCTTAGAAAAGGAAAAGGGGTAGCACTCAATCTTTATATGAGGCTCGGGTCTTCCGTTAGATAGTTAATCCCTGCTTGATCGGACGGCACAAAGAGGCCTCAGAAAGATTACATGGTAATCAAGCAAGCAATGGAGGTAACGCTATCAAGGAAGCCTTCTCTACAACTGTCGATCTTTTCTCTTCAATGGCCCCTTCTAGATCAACCCAGTTGTTCATAAGGGCTCACCTTGGCATCCTACTGACCTGAACACCTAAATCGAGTCTTTCATACCTCAGCTTGATTTGCAGGGACAGTAACGATCTTACCCTAGGTCAATAGGTCATGTCTACGTGACTCTACTCTAGGTTAGTACCATCAGCCATGTAAAGGATAAGATCAATTCCCGAGCTCGCTACTCCAAACTCAATGAGACTAAATTCTCTGGTCAAGAATCTTCTGAATTAAGGAAGACCCTGCAAGCTCATTAGTAGGGTGAGCTAGATCCCACCTACAATCCACTCTACCAATGAATAAGGCCCTGTCTAAAATTGGTCAGAATCCGAAGATCCCTATCCAAACTGAATACCCTAAGTTCTCTGTTCTAAGCTTAGCTCCTAGAACTCTCCAATCCCAGTTCAATTCTCCAAGCTCTATACCCCTCACTACAGCAACGTGGTTCATGATCTTTGCACAGTCCCTCCATGATCCTTGTGTGGTCCCTCCATAATCATCATTTATGTTATGAATGGCCGCTAATAGTTAAAGGTTAGTATTAATAGAAAAATAATAAATCTAATTAATCTCACTGACTGACTATCTGGGTGACCGATCCGGCCCATGAAATTGGGAGCACTCGCAGCGGACGGTCAAGATAAAATTAATGATTGAAATACTCAAGTATCTCAAGTATGTTTGTCCTTTACAAGAGAACTCTCTGGCTTACCTAATAATACAAGAATGATCAAATAAAGTTGAAATGTTTTAAAATGAATATACAAAAGCTTACGTCTTAATAGTTTAATTTAGATAAATTATTTGTTTCTTTTTGCGGAGGAGGTGAAGAGGCTGCCATAGCATTTCTGGTTGAGCAGATCCACTGCCTAGAGGTTTCAACTTCATCACCTGAAACTGTTGGTATGTGCCATCGCCCACCTTCAGACTCCTGAAACCGACTCGATGAGTTCCAAGATGAAGATAGTGATGAGAATGACAGTGTCATAACTAAAATCAACTAAGGTGTTCACCTGTATTACTACTGAATATGGAGGTGGCATGTGAAAAGCGAGACCATTGGGTGAGAAGGTCAAGCGAACCTGTCGGCATGGGTAAACAAGTGTCTAATGAATTGCCCCAAAGATATCATTGCTAAATCGGAAAAGTGAAGGTATAAGATCCAAATGCTCCAAAATAGTTACAACTCTGGCATGGAGTAATTGGCAGGGTGAACAGCCCCCTGTGAGCTCAAGAAAATAAATAATATCTACAGTACGTTTTCACGCAAAGTCTTCACACACAGAGAACATGCATAGCTACACCAACTAATATTGTACTGATTAGTGTTTGAGGCATTATTTTATTCGCAAAATGTAAATAGTTTGCAAGGTGTGATATGCAATTTTAATCCCATTTTATCTTCAATATTTTAAATAAAACATAAGTTGCCAAAAGAGCATTAATTTTTTTGTTTCATCTCAATGTGATTACTTGGTAAACGATTTGTTCTAGGTTGGTTTATTGAGTAAATGACACACCAGAAACATCATTCACCTAGAAATGTTCGCAGATCTCATCTAAGCACGACTCAAGCAAGGTTCAGTTTAGCTAAACTCGAGAAAAAATAAGAAAAAATTCCCCTGAGATATCAACCACACAGATAAAACTTGTCTAAGTTGAACAAGCATGAACTAAACTTCTTAACAGATTAACAAAAGATCTTCACGTAGATTATGCTCAAGCATTTCTTGGTGATTCACAATGGAGTTTTTGCATTAATAAGGGAGAAGCTAGCACTAACCATGGGGAGCTTCGCATAACTCAAAAAATAAGAGGTACAAATTAATCCATACAATTGCCGACTTAACCAAGTTATTAAGAAAAAACAAGAATAAGAACAAAACATTAAAGAGTTACTATCAACTGTAGAGGAAAAGATTAGTGCATTTCCACCATCATGTGATAAATCATATACAGTTGATTTTGCATTGCACAATGAACTTTATAAAATTCATATAGATGCACATCATAGAAAAGGGAATACATTGTAACAGATTGTCCTTAGATTTAATGTCTTACCAAGAGAAATTCAAGCCTATTTTGTTTATTGGTTTGCTCATAGATAGTACTCTTAACAACTTCAGGATCAATTCTTTCTCTCAAAACCAACTTATATTATTGAGAAGGTCATGGATTTGATGTCTTACCGAGAGACATTCAAGCCTATTTTGTTTATTGGTTTGCTCATAGATAGTACTCTAATGACTTTGGGATCAACTCTCTCTCAAAACCAACTTATATTATTGAGAGGGTCATTGATATACAAATAGGGCTAGCTCCCATGAAAACACTAAAAGATACTTAGTTCACAAAAAAGGAATATCAAATATAAAATAAACATGGATCACAAAAGAGGAACTATAACACAACACCTAACTTATTTGTTGAGATGCAATAAGAGGCACCAAAACCACCTTCCACAGGCACCTCATGATCATCTGCTAAGCATTTACATGAGACGTTCCAAGACTTATTGAAACATATTGCTATCCTACTCGTCAGAGTTCAGTTTTTCTTGTGGAGGAAGAATAATGTAGTTAAGTTTTTCGAGGCTTTATAAATTTTGTTAATTTAATTTTAAGAAAGTTGTTTAGATTTAGAGTTGGCTAGCGGAATTTTCACAGACAAATTCATATTCCTGGTCTATAAAAGAGGTCAAGATCTCTTCTACTGAATTATCTTCACCTAAATAACATTAGTTTCCCTCCTCATTCATCAAAAGCAGATTTTTGGGCAACACGATTTGTTCATGTTGCATCAATTCTACAGTAAAGGGTAAATTTCCTGCTGTTTTTTTTTTGTTGTTGAAAAAGAAAGCAATCATCCAAAACATTTTTAAATACCTGATGCTTCTCTTTCCATCTCGGAAAGAAGCTAGTTCCAAGTAGTTCAAATAAGTGGTCTCTCATTTCATCATTTGTGACAAGCAGGGATCGACATCTAACAGCTGCATATAGCCAATACCTGTAAACAGCATGGAAGCAAAACTCAGCAGTGTATGACAATCCATTGATTAATTAAGAGGTATGTATAGAAAGAAATAGAAATATTAATGCAATCTTAGAACTTAAAGATGCCATTGGCAGATATTGATTGAATTATGATGTATCAGACATATATAGAAATGCCTGAAAAATAAGCAGTTCAGAAGCAGGAATTATTGTTTTATCTCAAAATCATGCCACCTAATATTTCTGTGTTCCTTTAGCTGAAGTCAAAGCCCCAGGATCAAGCAAAGAAAACAAAAGCAAAAGGTTTTGGAAGAAATCAGCATTACTTTAATGGTTTTTGCATGACTACCATCTTTCTTCTGGAAAAAAGGAAGGCAAAGCACCTAGCAATTTATTAAAAAGAATATGTACAAAGATTAGAGTGGCCAAAGAGAAGAAGCAAAGGAGAATGGTTCAATTGGTGCAGGAGGCAAACAAGACATAAACAATACAGCCCAATTATAGTGAGGTCCAGGAAGAAACCGTGTAAAAAAAATCTAGCAAAAACAAGCCATGGAGTACATAATATGTCACTGTGTGTCCATTAGTATGCTCCGGATTGCTACCCAACCAATTCCTCCGATGAGGTATTTGCTTGTCTGCTTTAGGTGTGAAACTGGAACTAGATTGGAGATAACTTTGGGGAGAATCATATATTCATAGCCAAGATACATACAGAAGGAAGATCATATTACAATCAAATCTAGCACAATGAACAAGGAAAAGGAGTGTATCATTTTATTGCACATACCTTGACATAGGCATCAAATAGCATTCATAGCAAAACATTAATTTTGGGAAATGTCTCCATATGAAGTCTCCTATGATGACAATCCAGCTGAAAACTATGAATTTCAACTTTAACAGAGGATCAGCTCCTATATAACTTAACATCTAAGAACCAGCCTATGGATATTTCAGGTACAAAATGATATAACCAGCAAAATTCTCCACCATAGTTTACTCCACAGACTTCTAACCTAGCTCTCCTAAATTGCTAATAAAACTCTTTGATTAGTAAGCTATAAACTTGACACAGTCAACAAGTGAAAAGGTTCTTGACGGCAAAATGGTTAATAACTGCTCCAATATATTTCTACCCATCAGTTTTATTTAAGTTAGAGGAATTAAATACTTCAAAAGTATGTGCATTAAACTATGAACCTATGCATATCCAACACATTAATACAACTCCAGCTGAACTATCCAATACACTAATACAGTTTCCACAGACATGGGATGTTATATTGAAACAGCTTAATACAATATAATATAGGTAGGTCATTCAAGCATACAATTGTTATAGAAAGGGCAGCATGCTCAAAGCTCCCACCAATATGGGTCCCCGGGGAAGAGCCTATTGTACTCAGCCTTAACTCGCTTTGCAAGAAACTGTTTCCGAAACTCGAACTCATGACCTCTAGGTCACACGGCAGCAACTTTACCGCTGCGCCAAGGCTCCCCTTCAAGCATACAATTGTTATGTGAGATAAAAAATAGTATACAATTGATAGTTGTCCGAGAACATTGCAACTCGAATTGTAATGCTACCTAGGTTGGTCAATAAAATTTTCATAACTAGTGTCATAAACGTGTATTCAATAACAGTTTGGTATTAGCCAATATTAAGCATATCCCCTTCCAATTTTCCATCACTCTGCACGTGTCTAATCATATTTCAGCTGCATCAATTTCAGTAATAAGGTACACAGCCTACCCATAATCTACCTTTGCTATCCCTTTTAACTATTAGATATCATATGTGCATCACAATAATTTGAAGAAAATTAACTCTATAAAAAAAGTCTGGCAGGCATGATTACTTGGAAATTCTCTAAGCATTAATGAGATGCATGCTAAAGTATGAATTCCAATCTTGCAAACAAGTCATATTAGAAGCCTCTATAAAGATTCTTGTCTAGAAAGTCTACATCTTCCATTGTTGAGATTGAAGTAATTTGTCACTATGTTTCCAATGAACTATATATCCGCTAGTCAGACCCATTTGCAACTAAAAGTATCAAAGTGTTTGATTATAGAACATTGAAATAGATTTCTCAATGTAAACAAATGCAACATGTTTTCATATTCAGTGCAAGCAACACTGAATTGATGTGCAAGGAAAGGAGCAAAAATATAAAATAAGATCACGTGTCCAAATATGAAAGAAAATTACCAATCATCATTTGATCCAGGTGGGGTTGCATATAATACCCCAGCCCTGCGCCAACTGTCCAACAGTCTCTGATTATGTGGTTTACCAGCAGGGCCAGATCTCAAGCGGTGACTGTGAAGAATAATCAGAGGCAATTTCTTTGAAGGACTCAATTGACGCATACCATTGACAACCGAATTCAGCTGCCACAGTGATTAATTGATTATGGCATGCACTAAACTAGTCATGGCTATGCATATTACAACATGATTAGAGAATCAATAAAATTGCGAAGACTTTTTAAATTTTACCTGAAAAAAATTGAATATTTTTTGGTTGTTAAGACCAATGTTTGCAGCATCTAAAACAGCATCGAATGGTCCATGATGATCAAGCCAATCCTGATTTGAGTTGGCATCTATAATTTAGTCTTCTATCTATAATTTCAATTAGCATAAAGTTAAAGAAAAAAAGAATTATTTGCCAAAAGTTAAGGGGTATATATAAACTCTAAGTAAGAGAACAAGATGCATTGATAAAGGGCAGTCATTGCCGGTAACATCAACAACATGAATAGGCTTTAGATATTATCACATGATATGCAAGATTTTTAAGCAACTTCCACATTCAACAGTTTCTATTCAATAGTCATTTAATAATCAAGTGTTCTGACTGTCCATTTGAATATCATGAGAATGAACAACCGAAACATACAAATGACACACATTAATACTATTATTGGCTAGATTAGTCGAATTTATCTTGGTGTAAACACACAAACCTTGAATCCTGTGAAGTCAGCCCTAGCCTCTCTCTCAGAAGCTAGCTTTGCCAGTGAGTTTGCAAAATCTTCTGTCTCTGCAGGGTCTATATCTATGCACACAAGTTTCTCCCCGCACCTCCTGCACACGCCAGTCTCGTCCATCTGAGTCCTGCCCACGTTCCAACGTCCCTTCCCTAACCAACCCTGCCCATGCCAACCGCCTCCTCCCTCCACTATCCCTTTCTTCACTATTTTGATATCCCATTTCTCCACCCCAACTTCTTCTGCAGCTTCCGTATTAAACCAACTCTCGATCATATCTGCAGTAGACTCGGACACCCGTCTAACAATAGTCCGTAACCGGTGGAGCAGACGATACACATCGTCTCCCCTATCCTTTTGAACATTGGCGTGAAGGAGCGCAGCGAGCTCTGTCTCCTCGGGCTCAACGTTAGTCTCGGTCATGTAAGCCTCCACCTCGTGAGCCTTCTCGACCTCGCCTTTCTTGCAGAACCCAAACAACGCCGGACCAAAAGAACGCAGCTTGGGCGGGATACCAGCGGCAGCCATCTGCTTGACGAGGTCGAAGGCAAGGTCGGGGTCCTCTTTGGCAGCGGCGAGGCGGGCCAAACTAGTAAAGGTCGCTTCGTTGGGTTCGACGCCGTCAAGGCCCATCTGGCGGTAGATTTCAAAGCCGCGGTCGAGGCCGAGGGGACCGGCAGAGGGGGAGGAGCAGAGATAGAGGAGGACGTTGAAGAGGTGGAGGGAGAGTGGAGTGGCGGCGGCGCGTGCGGCGTCGTAGAGGCGGAGTGCCTCGGGGAGGTCCCCGTTCTTGGAGCACATGTCGAGGCCGCGGCGGAGGATGAACTCGGGGGAGTCGCGGCGGGCTTTCTTCTTGGACATGGTGATGGCGGGGGCGATGTCAGGGTTGGGCGTAGCTGCGGCGGGGGTGGCGGCGGCGGCGGCGGAGAAAGGCATACGGGTAGCGAGGGTTAGGGACGAAGGGGGTTTGAGGAGGAAAGTTGTGAGAGAGGGGCGAGGGCGGAGGAGAGGCGAGGGGAAGCGGTGGAGGGCATGGAAGCGGGGTGAGACTGAGGGGAAGATTTTAAATCTAGAGAGGAAGATCGAGCGAGGAGAGGCAGAGACGGCCAGAGGCAAAGGCATGGATTTCGGACCACCCAACTCGATTCCACTTGCAGTTGCAGTTGCAGTTGCAGTTGCAGTGCAGTGGGCGAGCTAAACCGTTTTATTTCTGACGGGGGAGACTGAAATATCAGCCCGAAGGGAAAGCCCTAGCCGTCTCGTGGTTCATCACCGATAGGGTCTGAGTGGGCCGGATTGTACGGCCCCAAGCCATATGCCCCAAAACTCTTTTCTTATTTTTTTTATAATTCAAATGTCTAACTTTCGTCCCGATTGTTTGAAACTCTTTTCTTGTTTTTTTTTTAAGTCTTGAAATAATCGATATGACAAAAAAAAATACAATGACTTCGCATGGTGCTATAAATTTTTTATAATTAAAAAGTACAAACAGTAGAATGTTTTGTATAGATGATTGCAATTTACGAGAATAAAGTCTCTTATTTTCTTGAAACGCTAATTTAAGGAGGCTATGGCCAAAGTTGAGTTTTGATGACGGCACATCCTCGTGGCTAAAAATGAACTCGCCAAACTGAAATCAATGATCCCTAACCCTAAAAAATATTCCCCTAGGAATCAAAAGTCAAGGTCCAATCAGTCGACAACAACTTAGGATGAGGTGTATATTAGGCTTGAGGGAATACGAGAAAGAGATATCATAGGGCATGAAATTGTTCTAGGATATATTTGAAGGACGGTCTTAGCACAAAAGTAGAGTTATTATTATGTGATCTTAAGATTATATGTTTGAGCTTTAAAAACAGTTTCTTGTAAAAATAGAGTAAAATTATGTGCAATAGTCTCTTTCTTAAAATCTTGCATCGATGGAAGTTTTGTTCACCAACCTACCCTTTACAAGAAAGCTATTTTCAATGAACTAAGTGTATTTTATCAATGAGCAGGTTCCAACTTTGATTATGGTATGGTCAACCCAACATTGATTTTAACAAGGGCATTGAAGTTGAACAACCAGGCAACAACAACTACTAAGCATCATCTTACTAGGTTAGATTATTTATAGGGATCCTTTTATGTTATTAGATTGTATTCCTTATTGTATTATTTTTTATACTTCAATAAATTTTATTTTACTTTATTATTACTAACTAAGTTTTTTTTAAAATTTTTCTCTTCCTTATGTCATGTGCACATTTCTTATAATGTCACACCCTTTAACTATAGTGTTTAATATTGGTTGTCTAAAATATATTTATACCATAGTAAATTTGGTCTTTAGAGTTTTTAATAAGTGCAATCCCTATATTTACACATCCACTTTAACATCTTATCTCTGTAACTCTTATCTTCTACTCACGTATTTAACATATTTTCACCGAACAACAGTAAATTTTAAAATATTTTCACCAAATAATTATGGCTAAATTGTCTTTTCCCATCTTTGGTTATGTTGTGCAACTATATAGTTTAGTTTATTCTCTTGTTCATCTCCTTCTAATGTTTTCTTTTACAGCAAATTACTAAACCGTAGGTAAATTTTCGAAATATCTAAATCATGTATCATAATTTTTAAATTATCAAATCACATACTCAATATAATTTTACCCCTGTTATTGTTCTCAATCGATTGCTACAATATAGCAATTGATTTGACAAACTATTCATCAGGGTAGTAAAGTCCCTAGCAATAAATTAAAAAATCTATTACGTATTGAAAAAATTATTGTTCTTAACATAATAAGTCAAATTGATGTCTAAGAGTATGAATGAACCTAGAGAACTTGAAATAACATGAAACTATGTCCTATGTATTCGTCTAGTTCTTTTAATTATATTCATACTTTCAAACATCAATTTGATCCATTATATTGAGAATATGATTTTTCAATACCAAATATATTTTTAAATCATTAAACACAAAAACAATTTTAATCGATTGTTTGAAAGCTAGAGAGATTGCGCGCTGACTTTGATAGATGATTTGTTGACCGGAGGAAGACTCTTTGAGACTCGGGGAAGCACCTCAACGATCATGCGCACAATCCGACGATTCAACAAAGTATTAATGACCAAAGACCAGGATGGGAATCTCTGACAAGACCCTTCGATGCTCAAGTCAGTATCATTTCCAGAAGGTGAATGAAGAACAGTAGAAAAAATGCTCACGCAAGAATAGAGTTCAGATGTAGATGTTTGCGTACCTTGCTAATGGAGAGGATCCCCTTTTTATATCACTTCACATAACCTCAGTGATCGCGAAGTGGTCCCCTATATGTCAAAGTTTGTTAGGTGATGGAAAAAAGCACATCTTGGACATTATGTAATAACTGTCAGAGGAATTTTTTATCTACCCACTAATGTACCTCTTTTGTCATTTATATTTCACGTCACTACTGAGGCGGTTGAAGGCATATGCTGTTATGATTAGCTGGCTTATAATAACCCTTCGAAGAAGGTTCCAAAAGAACATTCCCCGACAAGTTTTGATAAATCATTAAAATGTTGTCAGCTGATTATATTTCGGCTGGTCCATAAGGCTGGTCGCCGCATGACTGTGCCATTGTATTAATCTGCTTTGTCATGTATTAAATACTGTATAGGTCTATTCAAAGATTGATATAGTGCACACAGTATGCCAAAAATCCTTTTGAAAAGTCATATGATAAATTATGTATGCTAGAACTTCCTTTTAAGAGTAATATATCATCAAGTAATTTAAACTTGGCTAGCCTTGCCCGCCTGGGCATACACAGAGAGTTATATGTTAGGTATGCCTTTATCGAGCCAATTGTATTTAAAGAGGTCTATGAGGCTAAGTGTCATTAAGCTCGCCCGACCTTTGCCTGGTTGAGCGTACACTGAGAGGCTTATGTTCGATCTACTTTTATCCGACCGATCTTATATAAAGAGCTCTAAGAGGTTAAGTGTCTTTAAGTCCGCCCAGCCTTTGTCTAATTGGGCATACACTAAAGGTCTTATATTTGATCTATCTTTATCTGGTCGATCGTATATAAAAAGTTTTAAGATGCTAAGTATCATTAACCTCGTCCGACCTTTGCTTGGTCGAGCGTACACTGAGAGTCTTATGTTCGATCTGTCTTTATCCGACCGATCTTATATAAAGAGCTCTAATAGGCTAAGTGTTATTAAGCCCGCCCGACCTTTTCTCAATCGGGCGTACATTGAGAGCCTTATATTCGATCTGCCTTTATCCAATCGATCGTATATAAAGAGCTTTAAGAGGCTAAGTGTCTTTAAGCTCGTCCAGCCTTTGCCCGACCGGGCATACACTGAGAGCCTTATGTTCGATCTACTTTTATCCGACCGATCATGTATAAAGAGCTTTAAGAGACTAAGTGTCCTTAAGTTCGCCCGGCCTTTGCCCGATTGGGCGTACAGTGAGAACCTTATGTTTGATCTACCTTTATCCGACCGATCATATATAAAGAGCTTTAAGATACTAAGTGTTCTTAAGCTCACCCGGTCTTTGTTCAGTCGGGTGTACACTAAGAGCCTTGTGTTCGATCTGTCTTTATTCGATTGATCATATATTAAGAGGGATTTTTAGAAGGCTTATATGTGTTTAGAGCTTGGTCATCTCTTCCTCCGACCAAGCCCCTTTGACCCTGGCCAGTTATTTGACTAACCAGGTACATTATTTCTTGATTTCTAGAGTAAAATACTAGAGTCCTATGTCCGACTAGCTTTATGGTTGGTTGACTCTACTTGAACGTCCTGCGTCGGAGTTATTCGGGTATGACCCAAGATTTGACCGATCTATAAAATCAAATAGAGATTGTTCCCCTATTCTGAGTCCTGACTTTCATTCCCACATCATCTTAACTTTAACCGTTACATCATTTTTTTTTAATTTACTCACTATAATCCGTATTAGATTGTTATAATGATTATAATTGATTGCTATAATAGCAATTGATT
Source organism: Zingiber officinale (assembly GCF_018446385.1). NCBI lineage: Eukaryota > Viridiplantae > Streptophyta > Magnoliopsida > Zingiberales > Zingiberaceae > Zingiber > Zingiber officinale. The sequence continues at coordinate 50,249,382 of NC_056001.1, read as the reverse complement.
AAAATTATTTTTGTGTTTCATAATTAAAATTTAACGAGGTGCATTGATCCAAAGGCGGGAGCTATGTTAAAAACTACCTGGATTGCCCGGGGGCCAAGGCAAGCAAAAAATGAAAATAGCCACAACGGCGTCGGCTTCAACGCCCATAGTCTACAGTCTGAATAGATCATTCGGACCGGCTCCTCTATTAAATGCATCTCTTGAGCTTGTTTCCACATGGTACATCTGTTCACTGTTAAGTAGGGGGGAGAGATCCTCTCATACATATTTTGATCTCATCTACTTTTCTCCCTCTCTTACTTTAACTCCTTTTCTTCATGTTTCTCAGTTTTAATTTTTTTTTGAGGGCTCCATAATGATTTAGATGGATTAACTCCCGGCGAACTCTTTACGCGTGTTATTCTCCAACATGGTTGCTTTGCTTGCTTGCCGTTGCTTATTCTCTGTTGCTTGATTAATGTCAAATTATCTTCTTCGGTTTTGAAATTTAGTTGGTCAAATAAAATTCCTGGATCGTTTGGGCGGGCCACGCGGTTTGGACCAGGCACAACCATCTCGACCCTTCGGCCACACGGTTTGGGTCAAACAATGATTACAGTCGGCTGAAGACGGTTTGGATCGTTTGAATGATGGAATCCCAATTGAAGGCCGAGTCAAACACCAGGAGAATAGAGGCGGACCTTATAGGCGCAACAAAAAAATATAAGAAATATCTTACATAGTACTTAGAGGAATAACAAATGAATGTTTTTTTTAGCACCAAGTATTTAAGTTTATAATTCGATTAATCAAAATTTTTTTATTAATTATAAGAGTAAATTGAAAAAGCACTTGGAGAGGTTTATCTCTTTCTATATGCTGCATCTTAGTATCAAACTTTAGATATCCAATCTGATGCTAGAGGATCTAACCATGGTACCATGTACTCGCGCAATAAACTTTTGAGTATATAAAAATTAGATTAGGCCAAGATTACTTAGACATTTTAAATTTATCAAATCAGATGGGCGTTAAAAAAAAATCAAAAGGATGTCATACTTTTCAAAAACACTTAATTTTAGTGATATTGTTAAAAAAATTTGATAAATCTAATTAACTTTATTGATTCGTCTTGAGATGATCAATCTGATTTTACATAATTTATTCATCGGTCATCAGGATAAATAGGGAAGCGTACGATGGGTAGCTCAGAAGTCCAGCATCCGTTGATTGCACGCCTCATTTGGAGAAAAAATTTCTACAAATACACTATAGTTGGGAATCGATCTATGGATACCTGAATAATAATTTAGATGTCCTATTACGACACCATATCCCCGAGGACAATTTCAATAATATTGTAGCAGTTATGATTAATTGTTACAACATGAAATTTTGATTATTTTTTTAAATCAAAATTATTATATATAAAATATTCTTATATCAATTTTTTTTTACCAATTTAATCAAAATTATTTAAACTTTATCAAATAAATTTAAGACAGTTAAAATTATTTTAAAACAATAATAGAAGTTACTAAGTAGTTATAAAAACTACTAAATAACTATTGTATCATAATATATATAGTTAAATCTTAAATTCTAAATCTGTGAGCTTTAAGTCTTAAATTTTAAATATTATTATATAATACTTTTTATTAATTTGGTTAAAATTAATTCAACTTTATCGAATTACTTTAAAATAGTTACAAATGCTACTAAGTAACTACACTTTATCAAATTACTTTAAAATAGTTACAAATGCTACTAAGTAACTACTCTATAATTATAGATAAATTGTAAAGTTTAAATCTGAAATTTTAAATTGGGAACAATATTATATAATATTCTAAAAAAATGTGACAATTTAATAAATTGAAAAGGGAAGATCGTCAATTTTTTTAACCGAATATTCAATTTCTACAAGTTGACTAATATCGAGAATAATAATTCAATCTAATATTCTACCCACTAAATAAACTCATACCGTGACTTCATGACAATTTACATCATCAATAATTCAATTGTAATAGTTCTCACGGAGATATCTAATTGATTAGAAGATGATAACTTTACTACAATAAAATAAAGAATTAATTCTCGATAGTACATAATTTAGAGAATTATTTTTTGATTTTTTAGTCATTTGATGATCCTATAATTTATCTCATTTCACTTTACATGATTTGAAATGAACAAAATAACTTTTACTATAATAATTCAATCATCATTAATATATTCTAATGGAGAATTGAAAACTTCACTTAGGTATGCACCAGCCTCCTACCACCACCATAGTCGACTTTAGCATTAGTTTGACGAAGTCCAACGACCTGAATTAATAAAAAAGGAGAGACGACTTAGGGTGTTTGAGTTTGACCAGCTTGTGGTTTGGTTCATGGGATTATTATCGGCCTCCCGATTGCGTGGGAAGCGAAAAGATGCGATCTTGACCGGGGGATGAACTATCAATCAATCACTCGTTGAATCGCCATAGTTTACCCTCTTCGTTCGTCGTTGTTTGATCGGTTCTGGGAGACAGCTGCGGTCGTTTTCTCCTCTGTGTTCGCCATTGTATATGATATGCATTTTCTACTGATGTGCCTGAAATCCGCGATTGATGGGCGTTCGTGTCTGACCAAGTCTGAGATTTGCCATTAGTGTTACGTTCGAGGAGTATGTAGATTCTTCGTCGTTCGGGGAAGCCTTGCATCGATCGTTTGCTGTTTCGTTCTCCTTACTGTCTTCCTCCTTTTTTGGCGGTTTCTGATCCTTTCGACAAGGTATTTTGCTACTTCCCTAGTTTGCTGGTTTTCTGCCTATAGTTTCTGATTATTTGGAGAGTTTGACCTCGAGTTCTGAACTAGATCATTCTCTTGTGTGTTTAGGTACTTCATGTTTGTGTTCATCTGTTAGAGCTGCGGCCGCAATCGATGTCTGATTAACTCTTAACATCATGTTTAGAATGCTCCATAGAATCCTTGGGTTTGAAGGACAGCTTCTTGTAGCGATTTTTTTGCTGAGACTTTTGGTTTCTGGTTTGTGAAAAAGGGCGAAAAATTGGAATTGAGAAAGCGTTCAGTCAAATGGGTGGAATTTGCTCAAAGACATCGTCTGTGGATAAATCGCCTAGTGATACACTAGATCCCAATGGATGCAGGAATCAGCCAACAACGAATCAGCCCAACAAGAAGACACAAGGGAATGCCATGGAAGAAGCAATGGAGAAACAGCTGCGGGGACAACCTTTAACTGGAAACTCTTCAGTCACTTCTGCAGATGCGACTGAACCACAGTTCTCCACGTCTGCCTCACAAACTTCTAGGCTAACCAATTCTAAGCCCTGCGCCTTTGGGAAGTCAGGGACAAACAAGGCAAGATGTTCTTGTTGCATTTATTTTATTTTATCCATGGTTTGAAGTATCGTACCATACTGGGCAAAGAAATGTATCGTTCCGATAGATTATCGAAACTCGACACTACTTGACATTGAGACAATGTCTCTCATGTCGAAGTGTTAAATCATGCCAACAAGTATCATTTCATGTCAACTTTCAACACCCAACATTCTAAAATTGAGATAATGTTATTTTTTTACAGTTTGTCTTCATACAAGATAATGTCAAAATCATAACATTACATATGGAAAGCATATATTGAACTTAACTATGCAGTTGGTTGTCTTTCTCTTCATCTCTTCCTTCCTTCCACCTTCAATTTACTACTAGCATCAAAACAATATCGTTCCAATCAAATACCGAAACACCAACACGACTTGAGATTTCAAACCTTGGTTATATTATCCGTTGCACTGCAGATAGTTAGGTGTAAGTGTAACCTTGATTGATGATAAAACATCTTTTAACGATAAAAATAAAGAATGCTCTTTCAATGTGCTTATACTGTATTCTTCCCTTGTAATTCTTGATTATGTACATCCTTGTAAGCAAGGGATATCAATTCCATAACTGTATTGCAGGCTTCAGAAGTGAGCTCTGTTTTAGGAAAGGCAGGTAGTATGGGGCTTGGCAAAGCTGTGGAAGTATTGGATACACTTGGTAGTAGTGTCACAAGTTTGCATCTCAGTAGTAGTTTTGTGGCAGGAATGTCAACAAATGGAAACAAAATATCCATTTTATCTTTTGAAGTTGCCAACACAATAGTTAAAGGATCCAATCTTATGCAATCACTTTCAAAGGAGAATATAAAGCATTTGAAGGAAGTTGTACTTCCCTCAGAAGGTGTACAACATCTGATATCTAGAGATATGGATGAATTGCTAAGCATTGCTATTTCTGACAAAAGGTACTTTAGGATACCATTCTTCGTTCATTCATACCATAGATAGGTATTACATACGATTAAATATATCCTCAGAAATTTCATAATAAAGTTGGTTTTGACAGATATGCCTTAGAAAATCAAATATTAAGTTCTTCCGTTTATTGAGTTTTTCCTCCACTTCCAACAGGGAAGATCTTAATGTCTTCTCTAATGAGGTTGTGCGCTTTGGAAATCGGTGTAAAGATCCTCAATGGCACAATCTGGAGCGCTATTTTGTCAGGTAAAATCCCTATTTTTATCCCACAGAGTTAGCATGATCAGTACCACTGCCTGTACTATTAATTTATATTGCATGTTGATATCAGACTGGCATCAGAACGCACATCTCAAAATCAGCTGAAAGAAGTAGCAGAATCAGCTATTGAACAACTTTTGACATTAGCTCAACATACAGCTGTGGGTATACTGTATTCATTAATCACTATGTAGTCTACTTCACTTCATATTCACATATATCTTGAGTCATGATTGTATCTTGAATTCTTGTGTGATATCTTTGCTGTTTGTGTCTGTTTCCCTGGTATGCAGGTAGACTTTTCTGTTTCTTAGTATTTTGCACATGTTCTCATGATTACTTTTAGTTACTTAGTCAATAAAATTCATTGAAACTCTTGATTAGTGCTTAAACACACTATATATTGGCATGATTTCTTTTACGACATATTAAAAGAGTTGTAATTTTGGAAAGTTTCATGAGTGATAAGCTGTTCTTTTATTCTTATAATCAAATATATAAACATTGAATAAACCTCTGAAGTATGGATGTTTTCCTAGCTTGTTTGAATTAACTTATCTCCCTCTCTCTTGAACAAATAGGAAAGTCATCGACTATGGTAGACAAAAGCTAAAGAATCACCATTATTTCTACAGTTGAAAGTTTCATAGCAAAGAATTTCATTCCCTAATGTGGCATTTTATTAGAAGCATTTGAAGTTAAATTGATTCATTCCTTAAGTTCAGTGTTCCTTTTCTAGGAAAGATCTGAACTATTTCATTTCAGAAGTTGGGAGGTTAGTTTTAATAGTCTATATCAGTATGCTGATACCTAAGTTGTTGGTTTTTAAAGTAGTGTTACATAGGTTAAATGTGTTGTATAAAGAGATTCAATATTTACTAGTAATTGCTAACTCGTTCGTAGTCATTATAGTGACCTTTTTTTTTTGATTGGGCTGATAAGTTATTCCGGTTGTTGCTGCATAAGTTTGATGTCTCATATAAGACTTTTATATTCCATATTTGAGTGGTCAAGGCAAGCCCTAAGCCGTCCATCATTTAGCCATTTTATGCAATTTTATCATTACTTTGGTAATGCTATTCTTTTGATTCTCAAAAGTTTCTTACTATTTTCATGTCGTTTCTATAGGAATTATATCATGAGTTGCATACTTTGGATAGATTTGAGCAAGATTACAAAAGGAAGCAGCAAGAGGACAATAGTGCAAGTGGAGTTCAAAGAGGTAAGCTTCTCTTCGAGGTTATTGGCATTTATTTTTTCTTCTCACTTTTCATAAACTGTTCTCAGAGAGGTATTTTCTATTTTGTTTTAATGAGAAATTACTGATTGATCTAGTATTTTGAGCAAACATACCCATTTTGTGGAGTCTTGGATTAGTCTCCCAGTAAGTCCCAGATCAGGATTAGTTTCACTGGTATAACAGTGCTAGATCAAATAAAGGTCCTTATATTGATCAAAAGCACTATGAAGATGCTCTTGCATTGAGCTATGCAGAGGGTGGTATATCCTTTTATACTTGTGTACCAAATTACTGCAAATATTCCTCTTTGGTTATGCAAATCTACTTTCTGGTTATTTAATAATTTTATTATAAAGTGCTTGTTAGTTTGCATACACGGAGAACCAGATTTTCACTTTCTATATTGCATACTATATCACTATTAGAAAATCTCCTAGCTTCCCAAGTGTCAGTTCTCTTTGATGTTAGCTTAAATTAGCTGTATGATTGTAAAGAAGCTCATTAGCATGTTGAATTTTTAATTGGAGTTGATTGCTAGTATTTGTTTTCAAACTTATCCAATTAGTATAGATATTTTTGACCTATCAATAGCACAATGAGAACAATCAACAGGCAAAGGTTCCACTTACATATTATGATATTACTTTTCTCTTTGAGGGTTTAGTTTTTTTTTTACAGTAATTTTTTTTTTCTTTTGCCACCCTACACCTCTTCTCTGACATCACATTTTTGCTTCTACAATCTCTGCTGTCAGTCAATTTAAGCTGTCTCAACACTGCCGCTCCTTCGGAAGTCCTGCGATTCCATAATTAATCATTCTTTAAGTGGTCTTGGTCACCAAATCAGTTATTATTGCAACTTGTATTACTCTGCTGAAACATGCTTCACTTGAATCGTTGGGTTTAAAATAGTGAGTTTTTTTGTCAAATATGTGCACAGGATGCAGAAAGGCTATTTACCTGGTCAATATTCTCTGTCATCGAAAATTGAGATTTTACTCAAGTCAATAATCTGAACTATTGTGCTTAGCAAAAGATGTCGACTGCCATCCACAATTGTATGTGGAGGTAGAGCCATTCATTTCGTAGGCACCTTTATGCTTGGCATTAAGTGAACTAACATTCTTCTGATATTAGCCAACATTCTTTTCGTGCTAGAATCTTGATACCTGATTGGATTAAGCATATTTTTCTTATCAAATCTTCTGTTGTTATGATGAAAGCCCTTAACTTTTTATATGCAATGTTTTTTTTACAACCATCATCCTGAATGTATTAATCGATATGTAGGGGAGAATCTTCAAATTCTAAAGCAAGAGCTGAAGAGCCAAAGAAAGCATGTAAAATCCTTGAAGAAAAGATCAATGTGGTCTAAGAATTTGGAAGATGTAAGAGGATATGTTGCTATAAGATATCATAATATGATAATGCATTGCTACTCACCCTACCATGTTGTTTTGCATAGATTTTACAAATTTTTGAATTGTTTGGCAACCTTTTGGGAGTTCAATATTTGATGATAATAACCCCCAAGGCGTAGCTGAGTTAGTACCCAAGTGGTAGACTTGCATCAATGGGCAAGGGTTTGAGTCACGACTGTGGCAAATAACCTTCCCACTTAGGGGGCCACTCAACACTTGATTTATCTCCCTTTATCTCACCGTGGGGCCGACGATGAGGGGCACTTGGCATGAGCGTTATCGCGTTTTTTGCATCACTATTGATGATAGTAAAAGTTTAAAAGTTAATGGTATTTGTCAGCATTGGAAGTTGTGTTTTGAAGGAAAAAATTGTCCTTGCTATATTGTAGGTACTGGTGAAGCTTGTAGATATTGTCCATTTCATACAGCTGAAGATTAGTGATGCATTCGGAAATTCTGGTACTTGAATATAAACCTGTCTCAGTTTAGTTTGTTTTTCCCTTGACTAGCTTAACATTCATGTGATTGATTTATACATGATTACATGTGGGTCTTAACAAAAGTTCAATCTTTTCATATTTGTTATTTATTATGTTTCTGCAGTTTTTGTGATAGGGCATAGACTGGATTAGGGAATGTTTTTCCGAAGTACGTATAAATGCTTATGCTATAAAATGTTAATATCTAATTTTATGGTATAAATGATTTTATAAAATATTTGTAAATCAATATTTAATATTTGAATTAATATTATAATATAAAAATACAAACTAAAATTGTTTATTATTACCCTAATCATTTAAACATATTAAAATAATAAATTTACAACAAAATTTTAAATTATTACATAATCATTGTTATCTTACTACTAATTAAGTAATTCAAACTATTGTAACAGAATCATTCTAAAATATAAAGTAAATAATATTACATAGCCAACAAATTCAAATATTAATTATTTAAGTCAATATAAAATCATGTATTAATAGTTTCCAAATAAAATAAATGTAATTATTCAGTAAGAAATTTGTTTTTGAAAATAGTTACGACATATTGCATTTTATGCCATACAAATAATAATAAATTTAGAGATGTAAACATAGTTATTTTATTTTCGTTTAATTTTTATCACATTATCATAGTTCAAATTTAAATGAAAAACACATCCATAGTAAATTTTTACCAAACATTATAGATGAAAGTGATTTTGTTTTATTTATTCAAACACAGTTCCTTTTATACAATGTGCTTTAGCACAAGTGCATTTATGAATTGCACTTTTGAAATGCAAATGCATTGCCAAACCCAACCATATTAAAATGCTGTCTACTGACATGTTATATCTGCTTTCTTGAATTGAATTGAGTTGCATTTTTTTGCACCTTGTTTGTTTTCTTTAATAGAGAATTTTAATTTGCTAAAGATATTGTAAATTGCCTCAGGCATTATCTCATGAAATGTGAAATGATTAATTTACAAGTGTCAGGATTCTGTTTGGTTGATAACTTGGTAGTATATCAGTGCCATACTACCTTGAATGTGCTAGTATGAGAAACCTTTTTTTATTCAGAAGTTGTTGACTTGTTTTGACGAATTGTTTTTGGTATGTTACATTGTTCAAATGCTTGGTGGCATATTAGCTTATAAAGGTACTTTCCAGTATAAGCACTGGGAAGTCAGTTCCATTTCCTATAATTTAGCATTTATAGTGGCGAAGAATTAAGAAGTAGCATAAACCCAAGGACTATATTTCATGTCTGTACACACATATTATTGGTTTCATATTTTGCTGGGGATTTGCTGTATATTTTTTTAGTTATTTTTAAAAATTTATTTTCAAATTGCAATATTTCTCTGGCTTGGAGATTGATCAGTATAAGAGTTTGGATCGAGCCAAATTGAGTTGAGTTGCATTTTTTTACACCTTGTTTGTTTCCTTTAATAGAGAATTTTAATTTGCTAAAGATATTGTAAATTGCCTCGGGCATTATCTCATGAAATGTGAAATGATTAATTTACGAGTGTCAGGATTCTGTTTGGTTGATAACTTGGTAGTATAACAGTGCTATACTACCTTGAATGTGCTAGTACGAGAGACCTTTCTTTATTCAGAAGTTGTCAACTTGTTTTGACGAATTGTTTTTGGTATGTTACATTGTTCAAATGCTTGGTGGCATGTTAGCTTATAAAGGTACTTTCCAGTATAAGCACTGGGACGTCAGTTCCATTTCCTATAATTTAGCATTTATAGTGGAGAAGAATTAAGAAGTAGCATAAACCCAAGGACTATATTTCATGTCTGTACACACATATTATCGGTTTCATGTTTTTCTGGGGATTTGCTGTATATTTTTTAGTTATTTTTAAAAATTTATTTTCAACTTGCAATATTTCTCTGGCTTGGAGATTGATCAGTATAAGAGTTTGTATCAAGCCAAATTGGATTTTGTCTTTTCTTTTGTTAACCCTCATATGTTGTAACCCGCATTTGGATTACAACCAAAGTTGTCTGAATCTTTGTATTTACAATTTACATACGATATTCTAATTCAACAAAGTGATTATAAACAAGGTTGAAGGTATAAATGATAGGTCTTATGTTATATGATAAAAATACAAAAGTTGAAAAAAATTATTATAGTGAAGACCCCAAGATGATGCGCCATTATGCACTCAACAACTAACACTAGTTGAGAAAGTCGTATCTTGTCACATCGATATAGAATGACAATGAGGTCAAACCAATAGAAGCTTAGAAATTATGTCTTGTTAGAGTAAACTCTTTCATATCTTCATGTATCATGCTTATTCTTGTCTCTCTCTTCATTTGGGTTGATGCTATCAACTCTTAGTTTGATAGAGAGGATGGAGTTAACAACAAAAACAACAAAGAAGGCTTGGTTAGTAACAATAAAATATGATAAAATTGGTTAAATATCAACGATGATATAGTAGGGGATAGATTTGCGTAGGAGAATCCATATAACTGATCCACCTAGTGAGATAAGATTAGGTTGATGTTGTTGTTTGTATTATATCATGACAATTTAGTTTAATCGTCTTTCAATTGGATTTTCTTTTATTTCGTGAGATATATCAGATAGTAATTGAGTGAATTGTTGGTGCAATTGATCCTTGGTCAAGCTTGGGTAGGTTCGGATTAAGTTTCCATGTTTGATGTCATATGTCAAGTGGATCAACGTTGACCGGAAACTTGATAGTGGAAAAGTTTATGTGAGTCAAGGTTGACTAGAATACTTAGTAGTTGAAGTTCAACAGTGTTGGCTATGGAAGTCCTAATAGAGTTGCGGAGGATTATATGTTAGTCACGTGATAGAAATCTTGATAGGTCATAGAGAATCAGTTATGGGAAGTCCGGACAAGTAGTAGATGGGAAGTCTAAGCAAGCCTAGGGTGACCTTATGTTTGACAATGATGGAAGTCCAAATAGTTTATGGAGGGTGACTGAATGCTAGGTAAGGTTGGAAGTTCTATAAGAGTGGATTCTAGCTAATGGAAGTTCTAGCATGTCAAGGGTGACTTAAGGATGGGTAATGAAAAGTCTTGATAGATCGATGACGGCTGAATACTGGGTGATGGATGAAGGCTTAGAGATGAGAAGTCTTTTGGCAAAAGAGGTCTGGTTGAGGTCAACTAGATACTAGGTAAGGATAAAGTCCTAATTAGTGATCTTGACCTTTACTAGACATACGAGGAAGTCCTAAAGACATGTGGTCTTTTAGCATGAGGAAATTTCAACCTTAGAGTGGTTTAAATTGGAATACCAATTATCAGTTGACTGCTACAGTCAATTGATGGTTGAGTCAAATTGAACTCAGGCCGAAAAAAGTTTTGTTTAGGTCAAACGTAGACTGACAGTTGACTGTATTTTCAGCACAGAATCAACTATAAATAATATCAATCGACTCAAAACAATAACAATCAATAGAGAACAATTATTAACACAAAAATGGCAGGATGGGATGAAAATGTCTATAAGGTTTTGCAGTCAATTGGGCAGTCAACTGAGGCATTGGTAGTTGACTAGGCAACTGATTCAAGCCTAAATGAAATCAAACAAAAGTTTTGCAGTCAACTATGATAGTCAACTAGTGTATAAGCAATCAACTAGTGCAGTCAACTAATGCTAAACCAGGAAGTTGTCGAAGAGAAAAAATTCGAATAGGAGCTTTGATACAATGCATTAGTTGACTGAAAGGAGGCTATTAGTTGATTGGTCAACAAGATGTCCATCGGAGGATAACAAACAGTCAACTGACCAGCATGTTAAGGTCACGAATAGAAACCCTATAAAGGGGATTTCGTGGAGGTTTCGATCAAGAATTTTGGAGATTTGTTCATGGAGGTTCTAAGGCATTTACTAGTGTATTCCAGGGCATTTAGTAAGTAGTCCAAAGTAACCCATGCGATCAAGCAATTAACTTCTCTTTGTAATCTTTTCATTTATTGTATTATATTGTATTGTTATTGCTTGTATCTATTTTTGTATTTGTGTATTGTTGTAAGAAGAGGACTATTGTAAGAGGTTTCGAGAAGGAATCCAAAAAGGAGAAAGATAAGGGTATTCTGGGACTGACTCACCGAAGGGTCATAGATCGTGGAGTAGTTCTGAACCGCATTGTGGTTGTCAACTTGTCATATTGCGCTTGTATATTTTTGTGTTTATTTTCTGTTTTCCATTTTTCTGCTGTGTGATCCAGAGGTCACAGTTTGAGTTCGGAAATAGTCTTTTGTAAAGCAAGATAAGGATGTGTACAATGAACCCATCCTCGGTAGCTTCGTGCACCAAACTGCTCATTTTTCTGTTGCGTAAATAAACAACTTTAGACAAGTTGATCGATCAAACAACAAAAAAGATGAACACGCTATTCACCTCTCCTCTGATCGATCATATCTATCCTACATGAATAATTATTTTACTCACCTTTTGCTTTATTGCATGTCAAGATGAATTCATATAATTATTTTCTTCCACTTAACTTGTTTGCTCATAAAAATAATACAATAGGAATTACATAATCAATCGAAGTAAAATTTTAGAGAAACAATCTTAAGAAATTGTAATTTGTAAACATTGTTGGTGGAATCATGTCCTAAATGGTCGGGTTTGACCTTGAGCTAAGTTAAAATTTGCGTTTGTATTTGATGTGTGTTGTAAGTTGTGTAAGGAATTTGGTAGGACCCACATAGAGGTTGCGAAGCTCATGACACGACAAGGTTGAGTGTTAATAATGACTTGGTGCAACCAAGGCAACATGCTTAATGAATTGGAGGATTGTTGGAGATTGAAGAAAGATAGGATGAAGCATATGAGGGATTATAGGACGATAAGCATTGTGGTGGTGTTAGAGTAACTCGTGGAGTGTGACTTGATATGACCGAGTTGGTTGGCTCAATGGTTCGAGGTTCACTAGAGATCAAAGAAGTATAGTTACGTCTGAGGCACTATTGGAGGAGGAGGAGCATTGAGGCACAATGTTGATAGTAGCTAGAAGAAGGTGAATTGTAGGTGAAGCATGAAGGATGACATGCAAGTCGTGGGCTTGACCCATCCAATGAATGAGTAAACTAGCGGGAGATGACCTTAAGTCAAGCTATGAAAGGTAAGCTCTGGAATGTGAGCTGTGAGAGTTGCCAGACATGTATACTTGGAGGAAGATAGATCTCAACTTAGGTGAACACTCGATCATTAAGATGATTGTAATCACGACATCAGTTGACTTGAGGTAATTCAAGTCAATTAGTGAGTTTAGTTAATTAAGGAGTTGACTCGGGCTGATTGGCTAATGAATAAAATATTTTCCTTTGTGGATAAGTTGATTGTACAATCAACTAATCTATGATTGGGTAATTTGATCGATGATGAATTTCACTCTTGACTAATGCTGCAATAAGAAAGTGAACTACTGAGTTGAGTTAATTAAGGGCTGATTGGCTAATGAATAAAATATTTTCCTTTGTGGATAAGTTGATTGTACAATCGACTAATCTATGATTGGGTAACTTGATTGATGATGAATTTCCCTCTTGACTAATGCTGCAATAAGAAAGTCAGGAGGAGTTATTGATTTGATTTGATCAAACAGCATTGCAATTGTCGGATGATCTAAGAGTTATAGTGGAGCAATCATGTGATGCAGGATTCCAATCGATTTAAGTAACTCTTGGAAAATTGCAGGCTGAAGCAATCAGGAGGCTGATGGTGGATTTAGTTGATTGATCAAAATTAGCAAAATAACAAAAAGCTTGAAGTGTTTGAAGGCTATAAAGGAGGACCAAGGGGGCGTTTGTTGGTTGAAAAAAATACTAATTGTATAAATAATATCGAGCCTTTCTCAGCTTACAATTCTTTTGTATTTTTCTTAGCCTTCCTCCAATCTTCATTGTAAGTTCTCCGCCTTCAAAGGTTTTCTACGAAAAAGAATGATAGTGGACTTTAGGGAGTGACTTACTAATGAGTCATAGGCCGTGAAGCAGGAACGATAGTTCTGAATCATGTTATGTTGTCTTGTTAGCGATTGTGGTATGCAAATCACTTATGTGTTTATTTCTATTGTACTAACTATTTGTGTGACCTTACAAGTTATTATAAATAGTAGTATAAGTTTGTATGTGCAAGAATAATCACTATTCACCCCTTCTAGCTATATGGCTATCCATATTGCACTCGTCTCAAAAATATTACTTTAATTCATCTTGACGTGTGTTGAAGTGTGCCAAGGCTTGCCAAATGTTAGCAGGACATGATATTTTTCGACACAATCAATAGAGGTGAGTTTCCTATGCCGATCAAGTATTAGCCTTGATAATTTACTAAATGGTATGTTTTAATGGGTGATACTTTATGAGATTTAAAACTATGGTGTGGGTATTGGTGCAAGTGAGACTCGCTCAATTTTGATTTTCTTGAGCAACACTACTATATATGGTACTCAATTATGAAGATGTTGAAGACTGAGCCGCCATATATACAATCACTTTCTTTCTTGTCAATTGTAGCAAAAGTGATTACGTTCATCCCAGGCATCCCTCACAGTCCGTCCCTAAGTTATGTAAAGAGAGGTAAATCACGAGGTCACCTTATAGCTAACCGCCAAGTTGGCTAGGGGGTGGGTGTGGTTTTTTCCCCGAGGGCATGCGCTCGCCGGGAATTGATCCCTTGCCCTATTGTAGCAAGTTTGTCACCCTCTAGCCAACTGGACATCCCGTGGGGACTTTTTCTTGTCAATTGGATGCATGGAGTGAAGTGCATTGGGTTACATTTTGTACTCTACAATGAATATCATTGATGAACTTATTTATTCTTAGCTATTTTCAGTTGAATGTTTGAAGGGGAGCTTTGGCGCAACGGTAAAGTTGTTGCTGTGTGACCAAAAGGTCACGGATTCGAATCCTGGAAACAACCTCTTTTAAAAAGCAGGGTAAGGCTGTGTACAATGGATCCTTCTCCGGAACCCCGCATAACGGGAGCTTCGTGCACCAGACTGCCTTTTTTTTTTTTTTTTTCAGTTGAATGTTTATTCTTAAGCTCCTCACGAATACATCATGTTGTCTATGTAGTTGTCTTGTGATATTCTATGCTACATCTATTCTTAACCAATTAAAAATGTTTTGGATTAGTTTTTTCTCAATGTAAGTTAGAACGTGGATCTGCTAATATGGCAAACTTTCATTGATCCTTTATGTTTTTATCAACATCATACCAAACATCAACCAATTTTCTCAATTGTTTTCTAGTACTATAGGATTAACTTCATTGAACAATGCTTTCCAGCTTGTTACTTGGTCAATCAACATATACTTCTTAGTTCTTTCCTACCTGAAACAAAAGGCATAAAAATTTATTAAGCTGAACCATCCATTCATGAATCAATTGCTATTTGCTCACAGTAGTTTTTTTCTTTGCTAATTAAAATTGCTATTCACCAAACTGCAGATACTTCTAAACTAACAGAGCAGAGTACAAAGATAAATAGAAGATTAGGACCCTCTGGCCTTGCTCTGCATTATGCAAATATTGTCACTCAGATAGATACCCTTGTGAGTTGTCACCTTAATTTGTTTCGTTTCTCTCACATTCATTCTTTTTACTGGTTTGTGGCTTTAATTGTCTGCCCTTTTACTCTCTAAGATTCTTTTGTAAAATAATTCTAATTTTGAGACCTTCCAAATATTCAGTTTTGATTCTATCTACATTTAATTTATCATAGCTAGATTTGGTTCTCTTGATGCAGTTATCTGTTGGGTTTGTGCAATAATTAAACAATAAAACTCAGCAGAAAAAGCAATTGTAAGAGATCAAGGCAAATTCTAATTACAGCGTTGGTGCAGAAAGATATCTCATGATGCGCAAAACCTCTGCGTATCTCGAGAGTCTGGTCAGTCTCAGCACGATCAGTACGTACGCACCTCTAGAGTATCCACATGAGCACAGCCGTTGCTCGTCACATGAGCACAATTGGAGTCTTCTGATATTGTGCACGTAGTGCTAGGTACTATCTATATATATAAGTTGAGATCAAACCCTAACCGCTAGGGTTATCTTATCAGATAAAATGTCGCCAAGTCTTATCTAATAAGACTCTATCTAATAATGTGGTCAAGTCTTATCTAAGACATTATCTAATAATGCGAGCTTCATTCATTATCTAATAATGTGGGCTTCATTTGGTTTGGGCTTATTTAAAGAACCCAAACAAATATTAGATTATTAATTAATCTAATAAGTTTAAGTTCCAATTAGATTAATCCAGTAATCCAATAAAATCCAATTAGATCAACCCATGATTTTTTTAAATGTGGGTGGGACTTTGATTATATTCCCAACAATCCTCCTCTCAAATAAAGGACCACCATTTATCTAACAAGTTTTAGATTTGAAATTAATTTCAGACTTAAAACTTAGGCCCACTTTCTTCTAGTCATACTAAAATAAAATAAACTCCAAAATTGATGTGCTGTGTATGTGACCTAATAGATTCTCGTAACATTGGTAGTGACTCTAAAATTACATTTTAAAGACACAAGCAATGAATGACATCTAGCAATGCATCATGACTATCCAAGTGACAAGAATGTCGTAGATCCGACCTAACATGTCTATGACTATTTTATTGTATAACTTAGTCTTTTTGTCCATGATATCTAGATTGATTTATGACTTGTCATCCTCTCATCAATGTATGTGTTCCTTGATCTCCAAGTAGACTTAACCAAATAAGCTCAATATCTTATACTGACTTATTTGAGCATAGTCGTGCATTTTAGTAGTCCTACTTAATTAAGGGGCTCTAGACATCACTTCCGTTATATGGAAGGGACAAATTTCATCTACATCACTCACATCCCTCCCATAGCTCATTGCTAGTGAAACATCTTTATAATCAACCTTGTTACAGGTGACATTTGTCGATACTAAAATACACAACTCCTTATGTAGGGAACCGTAATGACTTCAAGTCAAATAACTGTTTTTATTAAGTTACTATGAGAATGTTTATGATACTCATATAACAATTCAAGAAACATTCTCATGGCGAATCAATTCAATACATATTGTCTAATATATATACTCATGTGTTAACTTGATATCTTATATCCATGATTTATGAGATTAAGTTATCAATTAACTTACATACTAGTCTCAATATATTAATATTACCTTTGTATATTAATATTTGACTAGGAATAATTGAAAGTAATGTTCTATATATCTATAGTTTCTTACAGGCAATTCAACGAATTGATATGTTATAGAATATAACCTATCAAGATATTATTATATTTACCCAATATTTGCACAGATATAATGTAAATATAATATACATAAAAATGTTGCCTTTTATTAAAAATATGTTACAATAGTCCATATCAATCATCTCATAATTGACTCTTAGGGCTAACACTAATATTATCTTCATATTTTAGGATACATATGTTGAAGGCAAATATTTCCAGCAGTTACAAGTACTGGTTTGCCATATGAATTGCTGACTATATGGCATGCCACCACCGTATTTGGCATGCATTGGTCCCTTGGCATCTTTTTTAGTGAAAATAGGAGGAACGCCCTGAAAATTTAAATTCAGGGTTTGAGTGTTATCACAAAAGGGAATAACCAAAAACGAAAAATTTAAATGCAGTGTTTCATAAGTCTTGCTACGTGGAAGTTGTCTTCTCTATTTACCTAGGAATGTTATCATCTTCCGCTTTTCAACTCTGTTGACATCAATGAAACTCGTGGTGTAACAAAGTGGAGTTAATGATATTTTCTATTGTCAGAAGCAAATAACAGTTAAATGTACTGTTTGTCCATGTCACTGCAAACCTAAATAAAATGATATAGATAGTAACTTGTATTTTGCCAAAGGTAATATATAAACCTATTTTTTAAATTATTATAGATTATGATCAGGGTGCTCATCATATTACACTACTGTGGCTTCCCAGTTTAGTTCTCCATGCGAAATCCTGGGATAGTGAGAGAATTTGTAAGCCACAGTTGATAAAATTGGTTTGGCCATAAACATTTTGGATAATAGTTGGGTTTACCATGTTAGTAGTCAACTCTTTCATCTGGGTGGGTTGTTATAATTTATATAATTGATATGAGAGCAGTTCTAGTCCTATGAATAATAAGGTTTTCATTCCGATTAGGTTGCTTGTGGTGGTGGTTTTATTAGTTGGGCTTCACATTGCAGTCAATTAGAGATGATTTGAGCTATTAATAGATTCTGTACTTTCTTAGGGATGCAGAGTTTCTCTTTGAAAAAATTGAATTGCACAAGATGGCACTAAATTTAATTTTACTTCTTGGTTCATTAGATAATCCCTGCTAATTATTAGATTTGGTGACAACAGTCATTAAATAAATTGTCCTAATCATTAGATTCAATGACTGACCAATTTAATTATTGATATAATGATTGACAAAGTACCATTTATGTAGCTTGAGATGGGCTTCACATACAAAATAGCTTTGGCAGCAAAGAATGCTATTTATTATTTGCTTAAGTAACCTACTCAAAGAAGAGAAATTTCCTTGATGAAATGAAAATGTATGATTGTATAAGATAGTTCTTTATTTTGAACTTATCCTCTAACCATCAAGTACCAATAGGTCTCTCGTTCAGGCTCTGTGCCCCAGAATACAAGAGATTCGTTGTACCAAGGATTGCCTCCAAATATAAAATCTGCATTCCGTACTAGGTTGCGATTATCTCAAACAAAGGAAGAGGTATGTTATAATTGTTTAAATCTGACTCGACATCATTAAAGACTTTACTTCTAGTTTGATGGCTCATCATTGATGCTAAATACAATAACAGATTCTTTGGCGCTACTGTTTTTTTTTTCCAACTTTTGCAGCTTACGGTTCCTCAAATCAAATCAGAGATGGAAAAAACATTGCGATGGCTTGTCCCCTTTGCCAACAACACAACCAAGTAATTCAGCTTGCCATTTAATACCATCCTGTGAAGGTTTTACTTACCAAGTCATGAATTCTCATATCCATTTCAATTTGGCTTCAACTTAACCAGGGCTCATCATGGTTTTGGATGGGTCGGGGAGTGGGCGAACACTAGGTAAGAGACCAATATGATACTTAGATCAATTTCTGGTAGTTCATTGAATGATCATTCATAACCTTTTACCTAGCATGATGCCACCCTTGTCGTAGGTATACCTAATTTTGATTGCATATATTCCATTCAGTTCTGAAGTTAATCAAAAACCAGGTGGTCAAGTAGACTTGCTCAGAATTGAGACACTGCATCATGCGGATAAGGGCAAGACTGACGCATACATTCTTGATTTAGTTTTGTGGCTTCATCACCTTGTTTGCCATACCAAATCAGAGAGTGGAGGGATCAAGTCGCCCATCAAATCTCCTGTCCGTTCACCCACACAAAATGGATTGAGTTCGTCATTGGCCTCAACAACACACAGCTCGCCAAGTTCCACGCTCTGCCAAGAAGAACGAGAAATGTTGCTGTACATGAACTCCAGAAAGCTAACCCCTGGAATCAGCAGAAGTCAGGAGTTTAACACATCAAAGTCTAAATTGGGTAAGAACAAGAGGTTGAGCAAGAGCAACAGCCATTCGCCAACGAGCTGCAGCAAGAATGACTTTTTCACGACAAGAAGGCCATCATTGCTTCCTGTCATCGACTTTGACATTGACAGAGTAAAAGCTATGGATGTGATTGATAGAGTAGATGATATAAGAAAGCAATGAAGCATTGACAAACTGTTTCTGGAGTTTGCAGGGAGTTTATATCTATCAAAGTCTTAAGTTCTCGAACATCCGGAGTAACAAGACGTCATCAAGACAATGCCAATGTGCCGCAGACAGTTTTTGCAGACAAAACTTCACTATGTGCACAAATACAGCGAGGGTGTGGTTAACTTGTATCATTTTACAGCCTGTGGGTTCAATCATAAGTGTAAAGGGGGAAAGGTTTCAAATGGTGTGGAACTTTCTATATGTACA
This sequence comes from Zingiber officinale, assembly GCF_018446385.1. Lineage (NCBI taxonomy): Eukaryota > Viridiplantae > Streptophyta > Magnoliopsida > Zingiberales > Zingiberaceae > Zingiber > Zingiber officinale. The sequence goes on along the minus strand of NC_056001.1, from coordinate 50,229,650 downwards.
AAGGCCTGTCGATGAGTATTTCTTATAAACTGAGTTATAAATTTGAGCAGTGACTTCTGCACATCTCTGATTGCCTTACTGAAGGGAGTAGGTCTCCTGCTCCTCGTCTACTTTAAAAAGAACCCAAAAAACGCACATGTTTATATGATGTGTTTTAACGTTAATACATTTGGATTTTCTTTCGAGTAATTGTGTTCATGTATGCCAAGTTTTGAATGTTTAGTTGAATAGACAGGATGATAGTTGACTAACACAATCATTTTTCAGCCATGTGTAACTAAAAAATCGAAGGCAGGATGCCTCACCGGACATAGTACGATGGTCAGAGGTAAAAATGGATTCTGCAACGATGGTTCAAATTAGGGATGTAAATGAGTTGAATCGAGTCGAATAGTATTAGATTCGAGCTCGGTTCGTTTAAGTTATATTCGAGCTCAAATCGAACTTTTATTATAAGGTTCGAGCTCGGCTCGTTTTGGAGCTATCAAGCTCACGAACAGTTCGAGCTCGGCTCGTTATTAGATTGATTATCATACTTAACGAGTATAATTCGTTAAGCGAGCTTGGGCTCATTTGAGAGCTCGTTTTTTTAGCTCGTTTTAAGGTTCGTTTTAAAACTTATTTTTTTGCTCGTTTTAGAGCTCGTTTTAAGGCTCGTTTTTTTTTTTTGGCTCATGAGCCTACAAACGAACATGTTTGCGAGCTCACAAGCTAAATATCCTTAAGTTCGAGCTCGGCTTGATAAAACTGTCGAACTCAAGTTTGGCTCGATAAGATAAACGAACGAATTTGAACGAGTTTTTTATCGAACCGAACTTCGAATAACTCGTGAACCGTTTAATTCATTTAAATCCCTAGTTCAAATTTAGTTTGACTACATTTATTAAACATTACTAGAAACATCGAAGGCAGGAAGAACATTCTTGTCTCAATTATTATTATTATTATTCAATCTAACCCTAAAAATTAGAGAAATAAAAGGAACGCAAGCTCTAAAAACACAAACGAGGTCTGCCATGGCGTCCTCCTCCGACTCCGACTGGGAGAGGCTTCCTCTCAACCTGCAAGAATCCATCCTCCTCCTCCTCCCCATCTCCACCCTACTCGTCTGCAAGTCCCTCTCCCGTTCCTTCCTCCACACCATCCGTTCCCCCTCCTTCCTCTCCGCCTACTCCCTCCGCCGCTCCCGCCACCTCGACGACCTCATCTTTCTTCTCTTCATCGACGGCATCGGCGCTCGCCGCCCCAGCGCCATTGCCTTCCTGCCCGTCCGCGCCTCCTGGATCCACCTCCCCCTCCCACATTCGCTGTGCCACATCCACACCTCCAGCGGCTGTCTGGTCGTCGCCGAGAAATTTGAAGGTGGGCAATTCGTCTCCGATCTCCTCTCTAGGACAGTCACCCCCATCGCCCCGATGTCGTTTCATTCCTATATCCTCTCACTGGTTGAAGACGAGGCCTCCACGGAGTTTAAGATCGTGTCTTCCAGCAAGAACGTTATCGATGGTGGGATTCTTCGACCCTCCGATTGCCAGGTCTATAATTCTTCTTCTCGCCGATGGGAGTCTTCAGGGCAGTTTCCGCATCACTATGCGATGTTAGGCAATGCGATCTTGTTGAATGGTATGTTGTTTGTTCTTGGAAGAGATCCCGATCATCTACTTGCATTCGATCTGAAAACGAGAATGTGGAGCGTGGTAGATGAGGAGCTTCCACTTTCTCTATTGTGCTTTCATTTGTTGGTTTTCGAGGAGAGGTTATTCTTAGTTGGTGGTTTGGATGGAGAAGAATTGACAATCACAAGAATTGAAATTTGGGAGTATGATTTAGTGGAAAAGCAATGGGGGATGTTTTGTTTTATGCCTGATGAAATCTTTCTGCAATTTTGTGGTAACGGTCTTTTTAATTTTGATACAATAGATCAATTGGGGATTGTTTTGTTCTGCAATACCAGAGAGTTCAGCATTATAATGTTTGACATGTCCTCAAAGATTTGGTCACGGGCACCTGACTGTGAACAGCCTAAGAGCAGGAAATCTTGGATTGGGCATGCTTTGGTTCCTTCAGTGCAATTATTGAAATAAGTATATGAAGGTAAGCAAAAGTAGAATGATGTACTTGCTCCATGTTAATATGTCGATACTGAACCTTGTGGGCTAAAGCCTATTTGTTTCTTGACCAATATGAATAGGTTAATCCTTTCTTGTTTCTTTGTAGAATATAATATATCTATGTTAGACAGTTTTGGTTGCTGGACTCTAGATTGATGTTGCAAGAGAGATATCATGCCCTATAAAGTATAGGGAAGTGAATTGAACAATGTAGGATAGACTTGCAGTTATCTTTTCATGTCTAGGGACATTTTCTTAACTATTCCATTAAGAAGCCACTTTCAATTTGAAAGTTTTTTTTTTTTTGGTGAACAAAAATTTAAACAAACATAGAAAGTGTATCTCTGTGCTATATGCACCAATTTCTCATACACTCCATATGTATTTTCACCATCAAAGTTAATTTTACTGATTTAAGATCTATGTAGCTTCTAAATTATCTATTTTCACATGCTTGAATTCTTCTATATCTAATTGATCCATAAACAAGAGCCCAACCATTTAGGAGTCTTTGCTATATTTGCATTCTTTACATGGCATGTTGTTAGCCATAGTGCTTTAATGACCTGATTGATCAGTAGAGTTAACTCCTTGTTTTTAGGGCATGAGCTATTCGCCTTTAGGTTTGTCAATTGATGATCGCTCATAATGGTACATAAAAAACAACCGTCCTTATGTCTCATGCAACTTGATCAAGATACTGTACCTACCACTTAGATTTGAACAAACATCCATTTTATCTTTATAAATCTTCACTTTTACTAGAACGCTTTATTGTTGCAATTGTGCACTAAGTGATTGGGCTCGATCGTTCAAAATTTGATAGTTGAGCAAAGGATTTAAGATAAACTTGCATATGTATTTGATATATGCATTAAGTTATGCATGAATTTGGCACATAGAGCTCACGGAGCATATGACTCAACGAGGTCAAGTGTGGGTGATGATTTGGCATGTCTAAAGCAACACACTCAATGGCTTGGAGGTTTGATAGAGTTTGGAGAATGTAGCATGAGGCATGTGAGGGTTTGCAAACGAGAAGTATTGAGATGATGTTGGAGTAGCTCATAGAGCTTGACTTCATGTGATTAAGTTGGTTGGTTCGGTGGCTCGAGACCTGATGGAGATTTGAGAAGGATATTATGGGGTAACTGAGGGACCTTAGGATGAGAAACATTGTGACAGTGTGTTGATATTTGCTAAAAAAAAAAGACGAACTATGTAGGTGAAGCATGAAGGATAATGTGTGGAGCGAGTTGAGGGCTTAGTGTTATATAAGGGACGATTAACGTACCGGGAGATGACCTTGGTGACAAAGTCAAGTTGCGAAAGATAAGCTTATGAGTGAGTTATGAGGGTTGAGAAACTTGTAACCTTGGGAGAAGGTAGTTCTCAACTTAGGCGATTAGAATGATTGTAAGTGAGACTAGTCGACTAGAGGTGTTCCTAGAATCTAGTCGATTAGTGAGTTTAGTCAACTCACTCAGGCTTGGTGGTGCACAAATAGACGGAGCCAAGACAATTGGGTAGTCAACTGATTGAGTTTAGTCAACTATTGACTCAACAAGCAAGTGAGAAGTAGTTGTTGATCTGACACATTGAAGTTGTAATTGTCGGATGATCTAGGGTCTATAGGAGATCAACTGACTGATGCTAGAAGTTAGTTGATTGGCTGTTGGCTGATTGAAAGACTATCGCCATAAGAAAAACAGTCAATGACTGAAGGTGGGTCTAGTCGGCGAATCGATGACAAAACAAAAAGTGAAGATAAAGTAAAAGTTGAAGATATTGGAGGCTATAAAAGACAGACTGAGCGAAGTTTTTGGATGTCATTAATTGTATAATATCTTGAGTCTTTCTCTCCTATACTCATGGCCTAGATCTTTTTAGTTTTACTTTATGTAAATCCTATAAGAAGATTGGTGTAAAAGGTTTCTCCACCTCCTAACCGTGGAGTAGAAATAAGGGCTCTAGATCATGTTACACCACTGTGTTAGCGATTAGTGTGTATTGATTTGTTTTTTTTTTAATATTTTTACGCTGCATATAATCTATGTCTTAGCAATTTGCTAAGACATTAGCAAGAGTAAAAGATTTTATTTGTAGGTTAATTGCTATTCGCCCTCTTTAGCCATTCAACCAATTACCTCATTGGTTCTAACAAGTGGTATTAATTAGAACAAGAGCGCTATTCAAGGACTAAGGAGCATGGTTTACAAAGAGAGCTACAAGTTAAGGAGGAGATTGTTACATATTAACAAGTGGAATTGTTGTTGAAAGCCAAGAAACGGAGAGGATGACCTACGAAGTTCCAACATGGCAAAAGAAAATGGTTTTCTGAAAAAAAAAGCATGGAAACTTGGTTCAAAATTGTTTTTGGAATGTTCCTTGACATGGAGTGGGGAGGGGGAGAGAGAGAGGAAGAGAGGTTTGAAGTCCCAAAAGACAAGAAAGAAAGAAATATCAAGGAGAGCAAATGAACATTATAACAAATTGGTGTTTTTGAAGGTAACACTAAGGCTATAGAATCTATTATTTCAGTTTACCTAATTATGTTTTGAGCAAGATTGGCTAATATAAGGATGCCAAGGAGCTTTGCCAAAAAGTTGTTTGCTCATGTGAACCACACATGAAGAGAAAACTCAAAGACAATGAGAAAATTTGAAGAGGAAGCTGAAGTGATGTAAGAAAATTCTAAAATTTCACAAGATGAAGTTAAGGAAGAGATTTAAAGTCCATTTATTGAGGAAATCAATGAAGACACGACTTCATCATTGGATAAGTAGAGATTCACCTCTTCAAGGGATGAGAATGAATCCAATTTAGTTAATAGAGGATAAAAATTGGAAGGTAAATCTTCAATATCTTCCATCCAAATCAAGACTAAAGAGCACATCACTTTTTGGATGCAATGAGAAGGAACATTATAAAAATAAATGTCCACATGCTAAGGAGGTTGAGAAGGTAAAATCTCCTAAACTTGGTGAATTTCATAATTTTACTAATCTAAATTGTAGGAAGAAAGAAGCAAAGAAGAAAGATACTATCATTTGCATCACATCCAATGAAAGAGGCCAATACTATACTAAGTGCCCAAATAAGGAGCTGATGAAGAAGAAAAGGTCCAAGAGAGTTGAAGAAAATTGGAAGCTCAAATCAAGAGGAAAGAAATATGCTAAGGCATGCTAGGGAAGCATAATAATTCTAGAGATTTACCAATGAATGAATCCAAGGGCTTGAACATGATTTCTAGGGAAACAAAGGCTAAAGTATGTTAAATCTGGTTTAGGGTACAAACAATCATATAAGGTCAACATACTATCATATACTAGAGTAGCTTATGATTATGGTACAAGTGAAACATCTAGGTGTAAAAATGCTGGTAAGGTATTTTAATCTACAAAGATGCTTAGAGAGGTCATCTCTATTGAACGATTTGTGAAGCCAATTAGGAGTAATAGGTTTTGAATCCCAAAAAATGTACCTTTAGCATTCAAAAGGTAGGGTATATCAATGGGTTTGGGAATGAGTGGAAAGCTAAATCCTAGATTAGCACATTAGAGTAGTTTCATGCAAAGAAACATTGGAGTTTATATTTAATTTGCATGAAATTGATACAAATTGTATTTGATGTCAAATAAACTAATGCATGAGTGCAATTCAATATTTTTTTGACACATAAAATTATAAGGTGTCAAAACAAAACTAGGAGGAAATTAAACTTTTAACTAATTTTGAGAAATGCATCAAACTTTAAAACACTATATAGTTGTAATGAACCTCTTTGTAAAATTTTGAAATTATTAGAGATCTGTGAATACGTTTGTACAATTTAGCAGCAAAGTCGTCTCTGACAATGAGAGTCGACTGGTGACTTGTAGATAGTCAAATGGAGTTTTGCAAAATGCTCAAAAATAGCACATTCATAATAACTTGAGGGGTATTCATTTAAATCTATGTGGGGGGTTTGGAATACAATTAATGATCAAGACTATATGGTTAATCACTATTGGTGCAAAGTCGACTATGACGGTTACTAGTCAATTAAGGTTGACTAGTGACTTGTAGATAGTCGATTGGAGTTATTGCGCGGAATGCTTAGAATTAGGACATTCATGATAACTTGGGGTATTCATTTAAATCTATGTGGGGGTTTGGAATACAATTAATGATTACAATTATATGTTTAGTGATTGTTGATGCATTTTTTTTATATATATGTCAAAAAGGGAGTAAAAGGAAGTTGGAATTCTCACCTTTGGGAGAAGAAAAGATATTTGGAAACCTCGTGTACTCTTGGAAAAATTCCTAACTTTAGGAGGAACTTAGGTATAAGGAAAGCCAAATTTTAGGTCCCATTTCATTTGTTTATTTTTCTAAAATAGATTGTCAAACTCAAAAAGGATGATTGTTGGTGTAATCATACCCTAAGTGATCAAGCGTGATCATGAGTTTTAATGTTTTGGCAAGTTTTAAGGTAGATATATGTGTTAAGTTGTGCAGGAAATTGGCAAGAAGGATATGGAGCTCGTGGTGCTTGTGATTTGATGAGTTAGAGTGTGGATGATGACTTAGTGCAGCCATGACAACATGCTCAAGGGCTTGTAGGTTTGATGAAGTTAAGAGAAGGCTGCATGAGTCATTCGAGGAATTGTAGGATGAGAAGGTGGTGTTGGAGTAGCTCATGGAGCTTAAATTGACACACTAAGTTGGTTGGCTTGGTAGCTTGAGATCCATTAATGGGATATCTGATGGATTATAGGATAAGGAGCATCGAGGCACAACGTTGTCAGTAGCCGGAAGGAGGTGAAGTGTGAAGGATGACACATGGAGGGCTTAGTGCATCCTAGGGATGAGTAATCTAGCAAGTTGTAGAAGGTAAGCAAACTCATGAGTGAATTGTGAGAGTTGTAACCTTGGGAGAGAGAAGTTCTCAATTTAGGTAAAAATTTGATCATTGGAATGATTGTTGTGTCTTGTTGATTGGAGGTTGTTTCCATTCGACTAAGGAGTTGACTCAGGCTTTGTGACTCACGAACATAATTTGTCTATTTGAAGCCTAGTTGATTAGGTAACCGACTAATTGAACTCAGTCAATTAATCTCGGAATTCATATTGACTAATGACTTAGTGAGAAATCTAGAAGTAGCGATTGAATTGACACACTGAAGTTATAAGTTTAGAGGGTAATGATTTTGATGCTGATTAACAAGAATACTTATTCCATTGCCTTGTGCATTAGCATTGCGTAAATTTCTTCTAATTTCTTTTATACTTCCTTACTGATCTAGTGGACAGACTTCAAATTCAAAGAAAGTATTGTGGTGTTGCTCTAAGAGAGAAGCATCCAACCATATAAATTCATCTTCAAGTGCTTGACATCAAAGTGAATTGCCTGAAAGGTTAACTTGACCCCTTTTTTTGCTCCCATATTGTTGAAAGAATGTTCTCTACTTTACAATTATGAAAGGGTATTACAATTCATTTCGAGCCATGCCAGAGTTTTAAGTATAAAATATATTTTAAAAATTCAATTTTCCAAATAATTCATCTTCTATATCTTCAAAGAAGTACTTAGTCTCTCTTTAATCTAGGGAAACAAATTAACGAGGAAAATGGAAGGGAAAGGAATTAACTATAAAAAAATAAAAAATGTAAATTAGAAAAAAAAAGAAAGGAAAGAAAATAAATAAAAATAAATAACAAAAAACTAGAGTTGTCGATCCACATTACGGCTAGGTGAGGCCATTGCAAGGTCGCAAAAGCCTCTGCCAGGTCACAATGGCCTCGTGACCTCGTGGAGGCCTCCACAAGTCCATGAGGTGTTGCGGCCTCAGGATCTTGTGGAGACCTCCACGAGGCCACCACACTCGTAAGTGCAAGTTGGTGAACGAAATCATAAATTTTGCCCGTGTTGATCGGCGCTGATTCCATGAAATCATATATTTAATTTTGGATCTGTAAAATTGGAGATGAAACATTTATATTTTGGTTTAATGGGCAATAGAGATCATCTTCCGTGGTGATGAGAAGAAAAACTGGAAAAAAGACTAGGGGTTAGAAGAGGAAAACAAAACAGAAATAGAAAAAAGAAATGTGACACAGGAGGGTAAGGAAAGATGGAGAATAGATAATGATGAAGCAGAGAGCACAGTAGAAAGGATGAAGAGATAAACTATATGGGAGAAGAGAGTACAGAAAGATAAAGAGGACAGATTAGGGATTAGAAGAGTAGAGCAGGGTAGCAAGAGAACTAAAGAACCAAAAACTATTCTGTGGACTTTTATTCCCTTTTATTATTTAAATTCTTTCAAATCTCAACACACTTCAGCACTCCATCCAGCATAACCAACTAGTCAACATACACATTTATCAATGCGAACTAAGTCATATCTAGTTCTTAGCCAAGTGTTACAGCAAACCTAATCTACCTCAAAGATCAAGTACAAATTCCAGTACTTGTTAATGATATGACATTTAACTCCAGATTTGTCACTTCAAAAACATCTAATTGGACATGCAAATACTCATAGTGTTTATTACATGGAAGGAGGGTTAGATAATTGATGGTAGATTAATCATGCTCTAGTTCGATACAATCCACTTTGCAATACTTATATGATTTATACAGAGTGGGAAAAAAAGGAGTCTAGAGACTGGAGGAGAGGAGACTGACGGATTCAATTGCTATTGTACTATGTTCAACAAATTCACACACTTATAAAATGGAATGAATTATGGACAAATATTCTTCCTCTACACTGGTCTTGTATGGGCTCCACAGGTTCTCAGAGAGTCAGCTGGAATGTTGTGGTTCAATATTGCAGGATTTTTAATTTGACGAAGATTTCCTTTTTGTCTCTTGGAAATTGACTCTATGGCATACTCTCCCTGAATATTTGTCAGCTGCACTAACAAGACTTAGGTTTTTTGGAGCCTGTTCACATTTTGCTGCAACATTATGCTGCCTCGGTCGCCATTATAATTCAGGGGCACAGTTGAGTATTTCATAGCTTATTGTTTTAAGTATATCAATTTTCTGTAATCAGAATATGTATTATAGCCAACAATAAGAGCAGGCACCTGGTGGGAATAGATTATTTTTATACTTGACTAGGTGTTGCATGAGAAATATTGTTTTGATTGTGATTGGTTCGTAATATACACCATTGCTCCAATTCATTGACTAACCTAGGAAGTTCATTCCTCGGTAGCAACAAATTCATGTTCCATTATTCTATTCACATGAACTCATTGCTTAATGTTCTAGGAAGTCATAAGCTGATCCTTGATAATACTCCTCGTCTTTGAAATTGCATACCATGCTCAACATGATTATTATGTGTGTGCTTCTTGGGCTTTTTCTCAGAATGCACATGTGACTCGATTATGGTCGATAAAATTTAGTTAATTGCTTATCATGTATTACTTGTGTATGGGTTTGATGTCTTGGTGTAGAAATCATTGGTTTTGTTGGTTTTTCTGACCACCTCACTCTTGATTGCAGAACCCTAATCTGATGTTGCTGTTTGTGTATTCCTTCATGGAGGTATGAAGGTGCTCGAGGTCATCCAGTGCTATTTTGTTTTGTTTCCATGAAGTACTCAAAACTGAGATTCTCAGTCATCTGATATTTGGCTTAAAGATATGGAAAACCCCTTTCAGTTTTATGTCCCACCTTGTATAGGAAGTGATTGCTTGGTGTTGGGATATAGAAGCATATTTTGTTAAGTATTTTGACAAAAATAAATTATGTTCTTTTTCTTTTTGCAGCTACTCATATCCTTGTCTATGACCATTTATAGTAAAACAGTTAGTGTTATATCATATGGATTGATAATTAACAACACAAATTCTCGTTATTTGGATCTCCACCCAAAAAAAAATCACGTAGAAGACTTGAGAGATGCCTTTTAGATATGCTACGACTGTTACTAATCTAAAGGTGTAAATCTCAACAGATCTACTCAGATAATCTGAGCTAATACTGAAAAGGCCTTGTTTTATGTTACAGTTGAATGTTAAGACTCATGTTGACAATTTTTCTTTTAATATGAGCCATTTGAATAACAAATTTTTTCAAGATGGTGTGGAGAGTTTAGAAGAAAACCAAGTGGGAGGTAGAGTTTTTCTTCTGGCTTTGTCGGAGAAGATAGAGAACGAGAAGAAACCAAAGGCCAAGGAGAAGCGACTGAGGTAGTGCTAAATCCATATGCATTTTCATTTGCCTACAAGAACCCAAATTCTTTTTATATAATTAAGTTTTTTTTATAAGTAAAATGTATATATGAAAGAAGTATAGAGTACAATATCCGATAATTAGTAGCGTCTCATAATGTAACATCAAATCAAAAAACACTCTCAATAAACATGAATTTGTATATTTCTAAAAAATTTCTCACTCTCTAATTGTCCTTCATCAAAAAAGCAATTATTCCTAGTGCTTCATACAAAGTATATCAAAGTCGACATCGCAAAGTGTCTAGCTTTAGTCAAGAAATGACCTCCTATGAAGAAACGCCTGAAGACATGTAGCATTCACCAGTAGGTAGACCTCCTTTATCTCATATGTAGTCACTCTTGGATCCTTTATCATAAGACCACTATACGAGGGCACCCAAAGAACAAGTACTCCTACGTCTCCATCTCTCGCCTACAAAAGGTACAATACTGATTCTCCAAATAGTCTAGTCTCTCTGGTGGAAAGTTACCTCTAAACTAGTATCTAAAGTGTAACTGCATGGCTAGATTGAATGTAGGGCTTTCACACTGTCCACACTCAGGGCTTCTTAGGACTGGGACGTCTAAAGAAGTCATAAGTCCTAGCCACACCTCCATCCTGCTCAAACCAATCTGTCGGCCTATGCATAGCCCCTGTCGACGACCCAATAGTCGTAAAGATAAGATCATAGATATGCAACAACTACTAGATTAGCGAGGAATCCAAGTACACCGCCTCCCAAGTCTATGTCTGCCCGCCTCAAGTAGGTATGATGCACTCACTTGATCTGAAGAACATCCTCCTTTGCTTGTATTCGCCAAAGTACCTTGGCCAATAAGGCAAGGTTCCAAACTTCAAATCACGAAATCTCAGTTCTCCTTCTTTTGGCCTACACATATCCACTCAAGACGTCGGAGAATATTTGGATGTCCACATAAAAGAATTGCAGATGATGTAAATGCGGTCAATAATTCCAAGGATAATAGGTAATATAGAGAGCCAAAAGCTGAAGCACTGAAGTGATGAGTTGTGTCTTTCCCTCATAAGAAAGTGTCTTCTCCAATTAGTAGTTAGTTTGTCTACCAAGGAATCAAGGAGTGAGTTGTAATTTGAAATCTGTAAAAGCTCAATAGTAATTGGTATCCCCAAATATTGAAAGGCAATAATTCCCTCCTAGAAGACCGTAATAGAAAGAAGTCGCGACCACATTGAATCATCTACTCCAGCGAGATAAATGTTCAACTTCCGGTTATTAACCTGAAGCCCTAGAGTCACCCCAAACATCTGTAATTAAAAAGATAATGTCCTACTAATACCTAATCCCCCAACTGAATAATAATAAGTCATCTGCATACGTCAAATGCGCCAATTTGAGATGGTCACACCGAGAATGGAATTTGAAATATAATCCATCAATGTGCTGTTGTATCTATCGCCCAAGGATTATTAGTGCAATACGCTCTTAAGCACATATTTTTGATGTTTGAACATAAGTTCAAGTTAGGAGTATATTGTATACGGTATGTCAAATGTATAAGTGTATATCAAGTGTGTTGGTATAAATTATAAAATTGTAGATGCAACGAAGGAAGTCCAAATTGATCAAGAACTAAATACTTGATATATAGAAAGGTCAGACTTATGTCTTAGAAAGGGAAGTCCCAAAGGTAAGGTTTCTTAGTAAGACAAGTAAATTCCGGAGGTGTGACCTCTTGATAGAGGAGTTCAAGTGATTTGAGAGTCTACAAGTGACCTATATTTTGAACTTTTGGATAGGCTTGACTAAGGTGAGGACTTAGGCTTAGAGTTGGTCATAGTGAACAATCTAGTCGACTCAAGGTTTGATAGTTGAATCGACTATGCAGTCAACTTAGGTTAGTTTATCAGTAAACAAAATATTGTTTTTTCATGAATTAGTCGATTAGACAATCAACTAGGGCAACCTCATTTAATTAGTGTAAAAATGTGGCCCACTGTTGACATAGTAGAAATAGTAGAAAAGTTGAAAGAAAATTGTTGATCTAATAGATATTGGTAGGAGTTGTCAGATGATCTATGAGCTATGTTAAATGAGTGGATTCAAATGTCCATTAAGAAGTCAGGTAGTTGACTTACAAATCCATTGGCAGACAAAGATTTGAGTAATCACAAAAATAGACAATTGGGTAAGTAAAGAGTTGACTAATTGATCACAAAACACTAACTATTCAGAATAAGAAAGTTATAAGGGAAACAAAGGGAGTTTTGGCAGCAACAATAAACAATTGACAGAGTGAAATGGAAGAAAGCATAGTCAAAAGAAGAGTTTTAATCTTGTATTATTTCTTTGTTGTTTTACTTTTTTACCTTCTTTTTTTTTATCTTATTGTAAGCAAGGTTGTAAAAGTATATTAACCCACCTTTAGAAGACATTCAAAAAAGGAGAGTATAGAGGAATTCTATAAATGACTGACCAATAAGTCATAGGTTATAGAGTAGGAATAGAAGGTTTTGAATCATGTAAAGGCTAAGTGTATATTATTTTGATATACCCCATTACATACTGACTCAATTGTAGACATAAACAAGTGATTTAAGTGATTAGCCATTCACCCTCCTCTACCTCACCATGGATCCAAAATTGATAACTTGGTGTCACTTGCTATCAATATTTATTTGAGTGATGGTGCTATATCATTATATATAACTAATGAGGGTTTAGCCTATGTGATGTTATTTACGAAGGACATAATTTTACTATTTTACTTTTTAATGAGTTTGATGTTGATAAATTTGTTCACTATAACTAAAAGATGATAATTTAAGTTATATTAAATTATGATTAAATATGATGATCAATAAAAGGGACAATTGATGATTTTCATTGATAAAAAATAAGTCAAATGAAAATAAGAATTGACTATATATTAAAATTAAAGACCTCAAATGAGAACTTTAGAGTTATAGTATAAATTATGATTCATGCCCCTAGGTTATGGTGTAATGATAAATGATGGGATGAGCTTCCTAAACAATGAGGTCTCAAATTTCACCTAGGACGTATTATATCTTGAAAGTTCGAATTACTTGTGATATTGGATCGTCCGCTAAAACTCATCTACTCTTCCCGATTTATTCATAAAAGTTGGATAGCTAGATTACCAAAAAAAAAAAATAATTATGACACATCTAATTTTCTTGATCACTTAACTAACATTTGTAGTTTAACCTTCACCATTCCCCCTCCTCAAAAACCATTTTTAATGTTGTGAATCTACTCTTAGTTACCATTAGTGAATGATAGAGGTGTAAGTGGCCCTACTTCTAAAAAAATGTAGGGATAAACATTGGAACTACTCAGTATATTTCGACGACATTTATCAAAGGGGAAGGGCAAAACAATAATATAAGTCCGGGATAAAAACGAAATTTCTATTAACGATAAGTGTGTATTATATCGCACATAGATGGTTTTACAAGTTTTCCCAGCAGTTTATTAAAAGATGCATTCCAAATGTTTAATAATACTTTGCCCCCAACAAACAACAATCAGATGATTCAACCTTTATTTTCCAATCCATGGTGGTGATAAAATTCTCCGAACCTGTTTACGAAAGACAATGCAGAGCGCAGAACCAAGTATTGGCCATGTCCGGACTACGGATATGTACACCAGCAACCATATCGACATCTGCTGCTTTAGCAGGAGTTTATTCACAGAGTTGTTCAGAGAAGCAGCCACTTCGTGAATAACTTTATCATCGTTCTTGTTCTCGAGTTCTTGTCCTGACGAAACAACAATTTGCTGAACATCTTCAGCATCCACATTTTTGCGCTGATCTATATTCACAATCTCGATATCCTCAGATTTCGTGTTTTGATTTATTTGACTATCAAGTAACTCCTCTTTATGATCGTTCTGTGCCTCATATTTCTTAGTTGTAGCTACATTTCCATCTTCCTTGATGTTTAAGAATGGGCCTTTGTCAATTGATGGCTCATGATACAAATGTAATCCCTCTGTTGGTGCCTGCACTATGCAGCAAGTTTGATGTCAGAACATTGAAGCGTGTATTAATCATGATAAATAAGGTCACGAATTCATTATTGAGTAGTATAGAAGAGCATGTCACTGCACCTTTTTCTTTTGATGCGTGTATGGACTAGATTGAACAACGTTAAGGAACTCACGAACAGCTTCAACCCACCTGCAATTTAAACACCATGTCGTTGACGCAAGTCTTATGAAAATCTACATATGTGCTAGCTCAAGAGGCATCTGTTCATACAATTTATCAATACTCTAATCAGGAAAATATTTCTTTTAGCGGCAATAGTCATTACCCGTCCAAAATTTAAACAAAATGAAGTTCCATACACATAACCTCAAAGATGATAAAAAGAAAAGAAAAAGGAAAACAGAGCAGTACCACAAACTTTGAGCTGTTAGTCCTCTAAAATATGCAAGGTGTCCACCATGAGTAGTAGTAGCCAAAACAACATTCACATTTGCCCTACACAACGGGCTAAGCCATGAGCAGAAGAATTCAGGAGAAACATACTCTCAATCTCACCGGAGGAGTCAATTGTTTGCGCTTATACCTGCATTCATCCCAGGGAATTGCTTCCCTTGTGCATAGTGGATCATCCAATGCGCTGATGCATAGAAGTGGTACAGCAACCTTTCCAATAAAGTTTACACTGCTACAGCAGCGATAGAATGTATCCACAGTCTGAGAACATAAATGCATCACAGTTACTAATGGAACACAATCCAAGTAATACAGTGAGAAGAAACTACCTCAAACTTCCCAACAACCCGAGTGGCATGATTGTCAAATTCCCGGACCAAGCATGACTAGTAAGAGCAAGAGTATAGAATGCAAATTTAGGTAGTATAACAAAGAATACAGAATATTAGTACAATATATTAGGAAAAAAATAGCAAACGGATAAAATACATAAATTAGCCAAATATTAAAACAAAATTGTTAAAATTTCCCATGTGAATGAAGATTATAGTGTCTTTTATTTATCCATTGATAGTTTAAATTTGTCTCCTAAATATGGAGGCTAAGAAGCTACTCATCCTAAGTCAAAATCATCATCATCAAGATATGTTCATTCTAACTATCTGGGGTCAGCTACAGTGAAATTCATCATTCCATTGCCATTGAGTTCAATGCAAAGCAAAGTCACTTATGGTCTGTTTATTTGGGAGAGCGGAAAGGAAAACTAAGAAAAATTTCCATTGTTTATTTCATTAAAATTTTAAGCAGAAAGGAAAACTTAATCAATCAGCGGATGATTTTGAATCCAAAATCGGTCACAACCAAATCAGGCATAAAGCAGTGGATGGAAAATACAATGATACAAATACTCTTTCTTCACTCACAAAATTACACACAAATACCCTTTCTTCACCGCCAAGTTGAGTGAATTATGGGTTCTTCTTTGTTGGCACAAATCATAGAAAAGCAAATGATCTAGTCAAGTCCGAGAGGAAATTCATCAAATCTTAAACAATTGTTGGAGCGAATTAAGCTTTAAGGAGAGTGACCACATACTTATCATTTGTTGCTATAAGTTCACCAACCCACCAGCTAAATTGTCCAGCAAAACCATAGTGCACAGTGTCACACTTCTATCACCCATGTACATACTAATCCAAATTTTACCTAACCAATTAAAATCCACTGGAACAAATAGCTAGTTTCTTGTCCATAAGAATTCTCATTAATTTTTTCATTAAAATAGAGGGATGCAGGCTAGTATATTGCTTCATATTCTCGTAGTCTTACCAATTTCACAACGTAATTCCACTGATGTTGAGTAGCTAAACAAAATTCTGTATTCATCAATAGGATACAGCACCTAAGATTCTTTCTTCTTTTTCTTTGCAGAAGAAGTTACAAGATGATTGATTTTATTGTTGTTTGTCTGTGAATTCAATACCAAACACACTTGAAGTTTGACACATGTTTGCTTATATCTGTATTGATACTTTGCTTGTGTAGGAACGGGCAATGTTGTTCGTAGGCTTAATGAAAAAGGATTGATGATTGTGAGGCCAGACCATGTGAGAAAAATGTGAAACCTTATAAGCATTGATGTTGATATGTCCACTATAGGCCAGGTTGCCTTACCAACAGAGATCCACATAGTCAATTAGAATAGGTAGTTAGGACATAAGGTTGTAGTATGGTTTGATTAAGAAAACGCATAAGAAGTTTCCTGGAAATATCTTATTCTCCTAGCTAACATCTGTGTTAGTTCTTTTCTTTTGTTGTCTATTTACTTAACAGCCAAGTATGCAGTCATTAAATTTATGTTCAGGAAGAATGATGCTGGAGAATTGGTTTGTAAATCCAATACTCACTAATTCACAAAGGTTAACTTTCTATTAAGATGGTTTAACATAATCAGTGTGTACCTGTCTGATGCCTTCCCAGTTTGCCAGCCTAGTTAAGACATGCTCATGTCTGCATCATATTGGAAGAATGAAATATGTATTGATAATTAATTTAATGTAATAAAAAGTTGATAAAACACTAAGCACTTAGGTTAAATGTCAATGGATCTGCATATTGACTAAATTCATTTACTACAAGGATTTCAGAACATACAATTTGGCATAATCCTTGAGACCAATTGTTAGGGCTCTGTTATAAAATTGTTGGATTGGCTTTCTATTAAGAAACCTGTCACAAACCTACAAAATTCACAAAATACCATATATATCAACAAGATGAAACCTAAAGTTAGTACTACAAAAAGGTTCAAGTTGGGTTACATGATTATCAACAAAAAAATATGGTACATGGAATGTGTTTATTAAGGGAAGAAAAATGCGCCTATTAGTCAAACCATATTAATCCTTTGCATCAAAAGAAGGTTCAGCAAGAAACAATTTGGAAGATTTTTTTTTTTTTTGATAATTGAGGTATCCAACTCTTATGATCCAACTAAGCATGGAGGTGACCGACTCATCCCATGGAAGTTTTCCACCAATCATTAGCATAAATCGGAAAATGCAAATGGATTCTAGCGGATGGCCCAGCATCACAAGTTTTTCAAATTGTGTAATGCGCCGTGGGTGATATTCGTTGCCCAGGGAATCCATCCCACCTCTTACAAGTTGGAAGAATGATACTCGTGAAAGTGTCTTTAATTTTCTTATTACTACAAAATAAACATATACGAACAGAATAATTGCAAAATCAAATGACACAGAAGTATAAAATTTTTCTCCATCAAGTCTGTACATAAATAGAAAAAACATTTTTTTACCAACAAACATAATTAAAACCTTGCAAAATTAGGAGAGAAATCACCTTTTGGTAGACACAATAAACTTTTTTCAGGGTTGGAAACAAAGAAAGGGCATTTGCTTTAGAAACTTCCAAGCAAATTAAAAATTAAATCCAAAAGATAAATACAATTGAAAGGATG
Organism: Zingiber officinale; assembly: GCF_018446385.1. Classification (NCBI taxonomy): domain Eukaryota; kingdom Viridiplantae; phylum Streptophyta; class Magnoliopsida; order Zingiberales; family Zingiberaceae; genus Zingiber; species Zingiber officinale. The sequence continues at coordinate 50,211,887 of NC_056001.1, read as the reverse complement.
ATTGGTGGCCGAAGTTATTTATAGGGCCTTCAAATTGTTATATGCATTGTTCTAGTTATCAAGTCATTGGAGTCAAATGTGTTGTGAGTTTAGTTTCGCTTTGGATACTTTAATTATAGCTTATTATGTCAAGTTCTATACATATGATGCAATAGTTTTCTTTTAACAAATACATATACAATATTTCATCTATCTCAACTTTAGTATCAGAGAGATTGTGTGTTAGACTGTTAGGTAAGGGTTTCTCCCTTCCTCAATCCCCTTTAGGAGGAGACTATGAGTTTGAAATGAAGGGGTAGCCTTCTCTACCTCCATCGTCAACAAAATCCGAATTCCTTCCTATGTCTCCCTTTCCTCAACCAAGTTAAAAGGTCCAGTTAGTCATCCTTGTATGCAATGTACTTGCTCCTGTCTCTATTAGAAACCCAAAATCCACTACTACTGTGCAAGAGCCGAACCAAGATATTCACTGGGTTACACTTGCTGCAAGACCTGACGTCGCACAATAATAGCTCCTTGCCAGAACCATGTCCTTGCTCGATTATAAGAGTAGTGTCCACACTCATGGTATTTTTGCTCAGCTCCTTCAACCGCATCCCCTCCACTCTCATCTTTCAATGTCAAAGGTAAAAAGATCAGCAACCTATTCACCTTAAAAGAAGATCCCCGAACGTTTCTTTAGTTGTGTATCCTTTCCTTGTCCTTTGTGCTCCATCTCCTCATTTTGACTCACTGTTGTATGCAACAAAAGCATGGTTGTCTACATCTCATGCACCAACAGTTTTTATTTCCTCATCTACATCATACAAGATGAAGCATGCATGGGACAGTCAATCCAAACCCAACAAGTTCTTTTAAAAAGAAAAATAAGTAACAAAATGACATATGAGGAAAAGAAGTCGGTGACATAAATAAAAAAGGAAGGCATAATAAGAAAAGGATGAAACAATCATTAAATTCATTAAAAGAAAAAAGTAGTATAAAAATTCATTAAATGGGGAGAAAGATTAGTTGGTATAATCATGTTAAAGGTTGAGCTCGACCAGCTTGTTTATATTCAAACTTATGCAAAGTTGTTGCTTTCTTACAAGTGTTTTTTCATAGAAAAGTTTTTGTATGAGGTTTCTCCACATTTTGAAGGAGAACAATTTTAGTGGGATTTTGAGAAGTGACTCACCTAACAAGCGTGAAATAAAACCAAGATCCAAACCACATTAACAAATTTTTATTTTTGTTATATTTCCATTGTATCTCTCTAACTTTATGTAAGCCTTGTATTTTATATAAGAGTAGTCCATTGTTTTTATTTTAAGATTTTTGACTATTCACACCTTCTAGTTGTGCCACTGATCCTACAAGATTTAGGGAGAACAAAAAAAATGAAAATTTAAAGAATTTATTATTCACAATTTTTCAGTTTTGTAATTCCTTTTTGTCGCATGCTAGGACCACTAACTCTAACTCTTTACTCATCATCCATTTATTTTTTCCTTGTTTCGTGTGCATGATTGAACATTGGGTAGTTAGTATTGTTGGTTTTAATATCATTTTCTTTCAAAGTAAAATATGATTAACAACTCAATTTCCTCTGACATTTCACTCTTGAGTAAATGATTAGTATTTGACTCACTTATATTTGCAAACCCTTATCTTAGTTGTTTGCAATTTTGACAAAAATAGTTATTGTTCGTAGTTTCCGACCTCTCCTCTCCTGGATAAAATAGTTGGCAACTTAGTCACCTTCTAACATTTATACACCTCAAGGTAGATGATTGGAATCCTAATCTCACTTATAGTTTCATTTTATATCAATTTCTTCATAGGTTGCTACTTTCAAAGTATCGGTTGTCTTTCTTCTCTTTTAGTATCCTCTTTCTATCAAGTAGTTGCCAAATTTTACTGGGATCTTTTTAACATGCTCATCTGTTGGAGTAATATTAAATTTTACTGAATTTCTTCAAAATATTAACTTATACTCTCAAGAGTAGAAATTGGAGCCCTAATTTATTTAATTCACTTTGCAATCTCTTTCAAAATCTAATTAAACCCGAGAGGAAGTAGAGAAAAAGGATCCAGTCCTCATAAAATATCATTAACTTCAATATAGCCTTCAATTCAAAGCATCACATCTTGAAGACTAAATTTGCTCTAGTATTGTTTCTTTGGCTTTATCATTGTCAAATGTCTTTGTTAATTTTTTTTTTTGTGTGAAATAACTTTTTGGAGTTATTGTATTGCCAGTTCAGTCCCACATTGGGTATTTTAAACACACACATGCATGCAATGATAATTTTAACAAGAAGACAATGTTTCATCTATTCAAAAAGTACTTTGGAATAATGCTCTACTAAATAAGATTCTATGGAATATTCAATCCAAGACGGATTCACTATGGGTAAGGTGGGTTCATCGACATTACATCAAGGGAGTTAACCTTTGTCATGGAAGGTCCTTTGATCAAGCGGTTGGTGGACATTAGAGATCAAATAGTTTAGAGGCTACACGAGCAAGGGGCAACAAATATGGCACTGCTGGAGTGGTTTGCTGGGAAAAAAAGTGGGACTACCAATGCTTATGAGTTTTTCAAGCCGAGGGGGCCTGTGGCAGCTTGGACATCGGCGGTTTGGAGGTCAAAACTCATGCCAAAGCATCAGTTTTTGTGTGGCTGCTTGCACATGGGAAGCTACGGACATATGAGCCGAATAAGATTTGTGTTCTATGTCGGCTGCAAGATGAATCAAATGTGCGCATCTTCTTTGAATGCCCTATCACTTGGGCTCTATGGGACAAGGTAAAGAGATTGATAGACATCATATATGAGATCCGAACAATTGAAGAGTTATTCCAGATTTTCAGCTAGCACTACAAAAGCGGAAGCCGCATCATGAAAGCAAGGCACCTTGCTGTTTCAAGCATGATTTATGTATTGTGGGAAGCTCGTAATATATATCGTTTTGAGGATCTTGTTTCCAATGTTGATAGGATGTTCCACAATCTATAGATACATGTGTATCGACTTGTGGATTTCTAGTGATCATGATTGTATGCTCTTGATTATAGGCTCTTAGTGGTACTCTCTTGAGACATTTATAAAACATTTACCTTCCCCCAAAAAAAAAGTACTATTAAAACTGTAATATTCCTGCAAGATATCGTGACATCAATGCAATTTGCATCCATCTGTTAAACCTCAATAACTATGCTTATGTATCAAAAAGTTGAATTTCAACAAAAATCCACAAGCTTGGAAGCCAGAACTTGTAAAAAAAAAATACAGAAGGTACAAAAAAGAGACTAATTTTGACTATCTCCAAGAAGAAACAAAAATAGAAAGAAAAAACGAGAAGAAAGTCTTAGAAAAAACAAATATCTCATGAGTTTAAAAGGATATATTGCAATTTAAATTGGCCAAACCTATAGCAGTCAATTAAGTTATTCGAAACAGAAACCTGAGAAACATATAGAATAATATTCCTAAGAAATAATAAATTTTTTTACCAATGTTAAACTGACCACTAAATCCCACGGAGAACAAATAGATACAGCACCAACAATAGGTGTGCTCCCTTCATCTTCTCCAAGATACTTCACCTAAACATGTAACATAGGAAAATTGTAAAATAAGAAAACACATTGCGTGAAAAAAAAACAAGTTGAAGTGATTGCTTGAAGAAATTGATAACTGAGGGAATTGAAAAAGGGATATATTTTGCAATAGAACACAGAATAACATCTAGTGGAACTGTGGTAGAGCATCTATCTAGTTGACTAAAATGTAAGTGCATCACAATCTGAGATGAATTGTCAGTGTAACAGAATATGATGGGTCCAAAATATTGTATAAAAAGATGATATTCAGATGTATAATAATTTATGCTTTGATTCATGCTCCAGAATAGCAATTCAAAAATTCAAAGTTGCCCATTGGGCCCACTGAATCATAGCTGACTATGATGCATTCTACTGGAGACTATTGGTGCTCCTAGTCAGAAAAAAAAAATAGAACTGCCCTATGCTTACCTACATATACCAAATTAGACTATCCTATGCTTACATAGCATATATATCAAATTAGAACCATGAAATTAGATCGATCAACTTGCTCAATATGTTTCCATAAGAACTATAATAATAATAACAATAATAACTTGCTCAATATGTAAATAAAAATAGTTATAAGCTTATGATTAAAATTGGTATTCTTGAATATCTTTGGTTTTATCAAGAATATTAATATATAAATTAGTCCAGATTGAACTTTTCGGAAATGTGTTAGTGAAGCAACTTTAACATGGTGTAGATTTAAGGTTCAAATCCTAACTGTGTTAAAATGATACATTATCTTATCAATTCATGTTATTGGGTTTGGGTCAATCAATTGTACACCTGCAGATAGATACATACATACATGAAGGGGAGTATTAAGAAAATCGACCTCAAAAGGTTTTAATCATAAAATTTTTCATTTGATCTCAAGTGATATTTAAATTTTAGACAACCATATGAAAGTAACCTTGGCCACGAGAGTCTAAACTAGACTCCAATATTAGATGTTATAGAAGATTTAGGAGAAGTGTACTCAAAACTCAAAAGTAATAAAATGGTTTTGCATGATAATAATGTGTTTTGCACATTAAATGATCTGTAAGCCTTTGAATCTAGAACATAGTAAAGTCCAAGATGGCAACATTTATCCTCTAGAATACAAGCTTATTCATGCATTATGAAGCAACAGTCAAAAGAAGATAATCACGCATAATATATGTACTTGAATCAAATCAAATGTCATTTTGCAGACATCACGACAGAATCTCCAACAATAAACAATGAGTTGTATGCTGACCAGAATGTTAGCACCAACACTTGTCCCAACAGCAAAAAGATTAGCTTTTGGATATTTTTGATGAAGATAATTGACAACTTCTCGGATGTCTTCAGTCCATCCAGCATTGTAAAAGCAATCAGACTGTCAAATATCAAGAAAAATGCTTCTATCATAATCACCTAAAATGGATCTCTATCAGGTTTGCTGAGCAATTTCAAGTATCTATGCTGGCAGTAGGCTCTCAGAGCTTGGACTCTGAGCAAGCACTTCAAAATGATCATCTGACAGATGGACAAAATGAAATATTCTAATGTGGAAAAGGCACTTAAAAAAGACAAGACGGAAACTAAATGCGTATAGATCAGCAACAATAGCAACATGCCTAATAAACACGAGCATCCAATATAAGATACAAAGGATAAATACCATGCAAGATGTAGATTGCCATGTATATGATTTCAGTTCAGGAGATAGTGACCAACTTAGATATAGGAATATGCCCCTGACATTTCTAAAATAAATTTGTAGAAAAGGGTGAAGCCAGTGATCTAAACTTTGACAATGTGCATCCCCCACTCCATTATGAAGAGGTTGTTTACGTGACTAAAAATCCCTTTTACTACAGTCTGTGAAAAGCTGCTAATGATGTTAAGGTTAGCACCTGATTCAATAAAATGTAGCCACTGAAAGATCATCACATATGGAAAGACGTTGAAACATCAAGTAGGAAAAAAAGTGACGCATTTAAAATGTACCAAGTCAAGTGGTTGAGAAGGCATATTTTTGTAAACTGATTAGTATTTGTTATATTTATGGAGATCTTACAATAGTTTCCTAGTGAAGACAAGGAAGAAGGCATATGTAGCACTAAAATTGAACCCTCATAACTAGGGTCACTCTTAAAGTCTCCAATCAAACAAAGTTGAAACAAATTAAAATATTCTAGCAAAAAAATCATATAACTAAAAGGACTCCATCAAAATTGAAATAATTTCCTAATCTTTTGATAGGATAATTATCAAATCAAAAAATACTTTAATTAACTTATTTTCCTAAAGGATCTTGAAATATAAAGTTTCAAAAATCAAAAGGAATTAAAATTCTCAATTTACATTATTATCCCAGCCAAGAAGAACTAAACTTAAAGTTGTCAGCATCTTTCTTGGGTCATCATTTCTAAGATACCGAACAATTGTTTCACCAACTTTATTTAACACGGTCTATTTATTATTTTGGTTTTCCCTTCCGATGAGTGAGGTACGGGTATATCTTTTTTCTCCTTTTGGTTCTTGAAAGCCAAACATAGTTTCATTCACATCTTCCTCCTTTTCAATTACTTTTCCAATGAATAAAAAAAATGTTACAACTGATAACGGGCAAGAACCCAAAGTAGTCATAGGGTGTGGAAATGATAATGCAAAATATGAGAATACTAGGACCAAAACTAAAGGAGTGTGACCTACGACAAAATCAGCATTCAAAGACAAAGGCTCAAATGTTTCCTAGTAAATTAGCAAACTCTCTAATTTAAAAATTGAACTACTATTTAGATAATTGATAAGTGACTAGATTTGAAATTATATTAATCAAAACTTCTTCAATAGATAGGATCCTAACCCCTTTTATAGATTAATAACACGGCATATTCTTATGAAATAACAGACTTTTTCTAGTGTGCTTTGTTTGATCATGTTTTACTCAATTGTAACTATGTTAATCGCAGAGTTATTATGACAAAAAAGTCTCATGGGTCATCACACTTGAGCTTCAAGTCCTCTAAGATAATCTTTAACCAAATAGTTCACACATGCCTTGAGTCATTGCTTGGAATTCAACCTCTGCACTAGATCGCGCTACCATATATTGTTTCTTGTTCCTCCATGTCACAAGATTACCACCAAGAAAGGTGCACATCTGGTGGTTGACCTCCTATCAACTATTAACCCAACATAATCAACATTCATATATGCCTCTTGCACCAAACCTCCATTTTTTTAAAACGGAATCCTCCTTCCTAGTAGTGTTGTTCCTTTAAGATACTGTAATATTCGGTGAGCTACTTATAGATGAACTTCTTTTAGGTTATGCATGAATCGACTAATCACATTAATTGCATATCTTATGTTGACTTGCATGTCGGCTTGCCTGTTTCTTCAAGGAGATCTATAGCATATTTCTATTAGGAAATAAAAATGTTTGTTTAGAGTAAGCCACCTCAATCTGAAGAAACTATTTCAACTTTCCTAATATTAGATTTCAAACTCCTTTGTCTATAACCCATGGCAATCATAACTCTCACAATGTCAAACCATGCTCATGTCGATTGCTTAAGTACATATAAAACTTTTTTTCAATCTACATACAGTATGAGCATCCAAATAATTTTCCATATCATGATGGGACCTCCATATAAATTTTTTCCTTTAGTTTTCCATGCAGAAATGCATTCTTGACATTAAACTCACCCTCGAGATTTGGGTTGGATTCTTGAATTTGCATTAGTTAGTTATAGTCATCTTCTTCCTCGAGTATGCCTTGTCGAGTCCCAAATTCTTGATAACAAAGTTGAGATTTTCATGCACAAGGTTCAAACAAAGGTTTATATTTGACATAGATTTAAGCATTGGAAGTATTTCCAAGTAGAGCAAGAAATCTCCATTCTTATCTTCCAATGCCCCTCCCCCTGAAGATAAGGTGTAGTGAAGTAAGATACTTGTTCATTGAAAGCAACATTCATTAACATATAGAACTTAATGGAGGATGATAACACTAGCACCCTTTCTGAGTTGGGAAATGAATCATCATTTTAACATAACAGAGCCTATCTTGTTCTTTAGTGTGTCCAATCATCTTCCACAAAACCTTGTCCGGAGTGCGCCGAGTACCTAAAACCTTATCAAGGTTACTAATAAGAGATCTCGACCTTTCAACTTCTTCTAATTCTATCATTTTTATGCCAAAACATGCAACAAAAACTTGTGAGATAGGAAAAACCAGTAATGAAAGTTGAGAAACAAGGAGAAATCTAACTATAAAGGTTGGTAAAGGGATCCAGCTAAACAAGCTTATAAAAGGAAGCCAATGAAGGCCGAGTGATAGAGAAAATTCAAGCTATAAGGATGGTAAAAGGAAATAGAAAAACATTGCCAATGAAGACCAAGCAACAAAGATTAACCGCCAATGTTGAAGACTAGAGAAAGAAATATAGCTACAAAGGCCAGTAAAAGAACATGAGAAATATTCTATTTTGTCTTTAGAAAACAGAGTAAAATAGAGGGGAAAAAACGATGAAGGCTAGAAGTAGGAAACCCAAAATGGTGAGGGGTTAGGATTTGAGGATGAATAAGAATAGGAAATATTGATGATAGTGGAATAAAACGGTAAAAGGTAGAGATGGCAATAGATGTGTGGACGATCAGTTTAGGAAATGAAGTGTGATGATGAGGAGAAAAGAAAAAGTGGTGGCCATAAAAAATGTAAGGAACCAACTAGGTTTCAGAATGCAAGTGATTCATGAATGAGGATGGTACTGAAGATTGAGGATAATAAAAAATAAAAATAAGGGTAAGCTTAAGAAGGACAAGGTGAAGCAATTAATATATCTGAAGAACAGGTAGAAGTTGAGTTTTCTAATCCTAAGCCTGAAAAGGATGCCTAGGATGAAAAAGTATTTGAAAAATCATCTATCTTTTCAAGAGAAGTAAAACAAATTGCAATTAAGGAATCAAAACTTGAACCATCTATTATATCAGCAAAAGGAAAAGCAATAGAAATTGCATTGAAGGAATTAAAATAAACCCGACCATGGTTCGGAACCGCCGGTTCAGCGGTTCCCGGAAGGTTGACCCTTAACCTTAACCATCCAAGACGATTACGATTCGGTTCACGGTTCAAGATTATTATTATTTAAAAAATATTTAAAAATTATAAATTTATATTAAAAATATATAAAAAAGAGCATGCATTTCTTTAAGCTGCCTACGTATTCCCTCTAGATATAGGGGAATCAAAACTCACGTAATTTGCTTACCTTTTTACCTTAGGAAGTGACATTATTACTCGCTTCCATTTCTCATTCCCATAGTGTTCATCAGTATCAAAGTCTTCTACTTTGTCATCTGAAAATTGCATTCCTTGTATTCATTTTTTTTTACTCTCATGCAATCATCAAGTAATGTTTATGCTTCCAAAGAGTACTAAGTAGATCGTCGTTCATCCAATATATTATCTCTAGAATTAAACGTCTGTTTTGCGACGGTTAACGCTAGACAAGCTAAAATTTCTTTGCGATGATGGAGAGGATGGGAAAACTTTAAGCCTTCTATGACCACCACAATAAAATATTGAAATCTGACTCGCTATCTGTTTCACCAAAATCAAAAGAAGTCGTAAAATAATTCTCAAGTTCTAGTCTAGACTTGAGGATCCTCGTGAACATTTCATCCGTTCTTTTAATAAAAGTTGTATTTTTATTTTTTTTGTACTCACAAATACTTTAAAAACTTACAAAAGCACAACTTTTATTCAAACAATGAGCAAAACATCCACAAGGATCTTCAAGTTCTAGACAACAACTTGAGAATTATTTTATGACTTCTATTGATTTTAGTAAAGCAGATAGCAAGTTAGATTTCGATATTCTACCGTGATGGTCACAAAAGGCTCAAAATTTTCCCATCCTCTCCATCATCATAAAAGAAATTTTAGCTTGTCAACCGTTATAGTAGAACAGACGTTTAGTTCCGAAGGTAATATATTAGATGAACAACGATCTACTTTATCTCCTGACTGTTTGGAATCGCAAGCATTATTTGATGATTAGGCGAGAGCTGAAAAAAGAACACAAGGAATGCAATTTTCAAATGACGAAGTAGAAGACTTTGATATCGAAGGAACAAACACTACGAGAACGGGAAATGAGACTGAATAATAATGTCACTTCCTAAGGTAAAAAGGTAAGCTAACTATATGGACTTTGATTCCCTTATACACTAAGGGGATACATATAAGCAACTTAAATAAGTGCAAGCTCTTTTTTATTTTTTTTAATAAATTTATAATTTTTAAATATTTTTTAAAAATAATAATAATCTTAAGTCGTGGTGAAATGTGGCGAACCGTGAACCGTCTAGGACGGTTTAGGTTAAGGGTCTTCAAACCGTCGGTTTTGAACCATGGTCGAGCATATTCTAGCTAGAGTAAACACAAAAAAGGTTACTGCAAGATTCTCATGGGGCTCTACAATGAAGATCAAGGTGGGTCAAGTCATAAACACATTACCAAGTGATGAACCTTCTTATTATTGGTATTGGGTCTTCTTCCTTCAAGCATGGACTTCTTACAAGTATAAGGTGACAAGGTTAGTTAGAATGAGTTGCTAGATTTGCAAGAAGAACAAGATTCTAAAGGGAGTGACTTAAGGGGATTATCATTGGCGCTAAATGATAGTCAAACAAATATAGGGATGGCCATGGGATGAGATCATGAGGGGGGGGGATGGGGTGGTGGTTTAACTTCTTATCCCCACCCCGTATGGAAAGCGAGGCAATTTATGGGTTGAATTTTTCTTTCCCATCAACCTCTTATGTGGGTTATGTTTGAGATAGGCGATAAAAAATACACATAATTACCAATAAACTATATTGTGAACTAAACTTCATGTGGGGAAAAAGGGGAGGAGTATAAAAAATTCAATTTCATACCCGCCCTACCCCACATATGCAATTTATGTTTTGTTTCATCCCATCACATTCACATGTCATGGCAAGTGGCTTTAATTAGGATAGTTCTTAATTGAGGCACGACAACTCGCCCTCTCGAAATAAAATGAGGGGTTTGAAGTACATAATAGTGAGAAGGATGGTTTAACTTCTCGTATAGGTGGCACGGAATTGGTCAATTGTAGTCTGAGTGTGGGTTGCAATAAATTATGGTAGGGCGACATCTTCAACAATGAGGAACATGATGGTTGCTCGAATGAAATCTCATGTATTGGGAGGTCACTAGAGGAGGATTTGCTATAACATCTATTAAGAGTATTCACATTGTTTTTTTTTTAAATAAGGGCCTACCTATGATTTTTAAAAAATGGTGGACTGATATTAAAAAACACCAATTATACTCTAATCTACCCTTCTCCCCACCCATATATTTTTGTCCTTTCTTCTGCACAAACAACAACCAACATCTACCATCATCACTGCCCTCCCCCTCGCCTCATTTGCTCTTAGTACCTCCATCATGATCATTGCCCTCTCCCTCTCCTTATTGGCACACAACACCTCCACCATCATCATCGCCCTCACCTTGTCATTCACACACAACAATTCTCATGTTATCATCAATATGACATTGTTGCACACAATGCTACCATCATTGTTGCTTTTCTTCTAATGCAAGAGGGGATCCAAACAAGACAAGGCATGACAATGAGGCCTAATCGAACCCAATATGGCTTGGTCGTGTGGGCAAACACGGCATGGGTTGAGAGAGATTTGGATTCGCATCTTTTTGGGTTTACTTAATTGGTTATCTATGTTTATTAAGTTTAGTTAATTTTTTCCTTAATTATAGCTAGCCTTGTCCTTAACCCTAGCCGACCCTTTAAACAGACTTTTTCTGTTAAGTCCCTTAATCTTAGGGGACTAAGTCTCGTTGGTTAATTTTCCGTTTAGATTTTTTGTTGGTTAATTTGTCCTTAATACTAAGCCTTGTTGGTTAATTTTCCATTTAGATATTTTTAAGGGTTTTGAGAGCTATATAAACCTATGCTTAGATGATGTTTAGGACAAGTTATTTTGATATTGAATCAATTGGTTTCGCTTAAGACATGTTAAGGCTACATCTCTTTTTCTTTGCGCTCTTGATTTCATAATAGGTTTAAGCCTAATTTCAGCTACTCCTTTATTTTTATATTACTCTCTCTTGTTTTCTTGTTAATCCCTCTGCGACTTCACGCCCTGAAATAATATACATATTCTGCTCGGCGTCAGTTGGTATCAGAGCTCAAGAGCTAATGAAGGGTTGTCGTGGACATGTTCGTGGTCGCAACAGGCAGGTTCTAAATGAGGAAGTCTCGCACCGTGATTGTAGCACCCAAGATGAGATACTTGAGATCTACAAGTCTCGGAGTTAACCCAACGTTTAACAGCACGAGAACATTGTGGTGATTGTAACAGGCAGGTTCCAATTGAGGAAGCCCAACACCGAGATTGCAACGTTCATTGTCATAAGATTTTTTTCTTCTTCTTTCAAAGACCCTATCTTAATTATGCCAAAATCCGGGAACATCATGGAGACCTCAGATTTCAAGTTAACCTACCCGAGTTTTTTGGTACAAAACAAGCAACGGAGTTTGTTGATTGGATCAACGAAGTAAAGCAGATTTTTTACCATGAAGAAGTGACCGATCATATGAAAATAAAATTGGTCTCCACCAAACTCAAGGATCGAGCATCGACGTGGTGGGAACAATTGAGACAATCACGTAAAAGATGAGGCAAAATCAAGATCACCGATTGGAACAAAATGAAAAAAAAGATGGAGAGACAATTCCTTCCATTTGGTTTCCTACAACCTTTGTCTCAATGACTTCACACGTTGAGGCGAGATGCTAGATTGATCGTTGATTATATGGAGGAGTTTGCTCAGCATGATCTATACAAAACTAAGGAAAATATTGAACTAGTATATGATGATTATGGAGCGGACGAAGTGCTAGACGATGATCATTTATTCGTTCCGGATTCATGTTTTGTCCAGCAAGGTAATTATGAACTTCTTATAAAATTATATCAAGCAACTGATTGTAAACCATTTGAGGAAGACCTAAAGGCAAGACCGAAGAGATTTGTGATATGATATACAATGATGAAGGAGTTGACAATGTGCAACAATTATTTTCAGACTGTGCTGAATTTATTCCAGAAGATCTTTCTCCTAGATTACCGCCTATGGAAGATACCCAGCAATAAATTGACCTTGTTTTAAGGTCGAATTTGCCTCCTTAGCCCGCATATTTATTTATTCCAAGATGGCTAGACCCCTCTCATATCTAAAGGACAACAAGACCTTTAGACTTTCATTTATGCCTAGCTTCGACCTCTCCTTTTTACGATTCTATGGCCTCTCCATTTTGTGGTTCTATCTTGGAGGAGATGGATCCGTGAAACACATTAAAAACCATTCCGATGATCTTATTTTTTAGATTAAATCTAGTATAGATTCTTCTTCTTATGATAGCAGCAAGCGGGACCCTTTAAATAGAACTTCTAGTGACACTAAATTATTAGGACAATTTGATCTTGCTACAAGCTATGAACACACGTCAATCCAGAGAATTATATATTCGTATTCAATAATTGGTGATAAGTCTTATGAGTGTGTGAGCCAGGAATTTCAAAGATAGGACATGTGGGAGAACTTTGTTCTTAACTAACAGCCATGATTGCTTACTAGCATTAACATGTCTTCAGCTGATACCATCATCATCTATAGTGATAAGAAGTCATTGAATGACATGCGTTCCTTCTAAAAGATAACCATGGAGTCACCAAATGATCAAGTACTTGTTCTTCATCTTTATTCATCCTTTACGGAAGAAGGAAAACTACTGGTGTTAGCAGAAGAGCACATAGCAGACAAGCAGAATCAAACACAGTCTGATCGTGTCCCTAGGCACAGCCATGTGTTGGGGATCGTATGGCCGGCTAGAAAGGGATTGAATAGACATTGACCCCAAGTTGATCGCTTTCTATATATTCGTTAGTGCACAGCGGAAAACAAACAAATACGAATACGAATACAAATATGAAAACTAAAGACTAAGAAAGAAATGCAAAGCGCTAACACGTTTCCTTTAACGTGGTTCGGAGATTAGGGCTCCTACTCCATGGCTGTCCATAAGGTGGACGATCCCTCAATCCTTCGGTGAATTAGCCCCCGGCAAACTCCGGCTATCTCAAGACTCCTTGTGGGTGGAGAAACCTCACCACAACTCCAACCAAGACCTCTTGGACACAAGGAAAACCTTGAGTACTTAGTGACTACTAATTAGAGTTAACTACATCTAATTTCGTCAACTTTGGCTAGCCATCCCAAGCTCCCTTATATAGAGCTTGGAAGAAACAGTCTTGCTATTTTTACCGTTATCAATCGACTGGTCTTTGCACCAGTCAACTAGTGTCCGGCCAACGTCTCTCTAACGGCTCTTTACCAGTGGTCCTTACACCAGTCGACTGATCCCTGTCGTTTGGGCCCAGAAACTCTCTGTGCTCTACCCAGTTGACTGTCCAGTAACAGTCGACTGGTAAATCCCTAAATATAGGATTTCCCTTCCCGAGTACATTTCTCTCGCACTCGGACCCTCACGACTCACTTAACTCTTCTTCGCAGCTTTGATCTCTTGCCTTTAAGCCTACTTCCTTTGGCTCTCGTCCTTCATACATTCAAGCCCACGGCTCGTCCCCAATGTCATCCTTCGCATATGCCTCGAAGTAGCTTCTCTCGACCCTTGTCCTTGCTGCCTTGTCCACGGTCCTTCGGATGCTTCATCCTTCACCGGACCCGAAACCATCAAACTGAGTCATATGTGTATCCTGCAAACCTGCACACTCATATATACATATCAAATATAAGGGTGAACCTAACTTAAACCCTTTGCCCAAATATCAAAACACATGGTCGCACGGATCATTGGGATTGCTCCAACACCATGTTCCCTACTATGCCATGGCAAAGAAGACCTCTCTATACTCTATTAACAGCTAATGATGCATCAAAGAAGCTTGACATTAGCACTGGTCCACAAGTTACACCACCTAGTACGAAGAATATTGAAAATCCAAAGTGGACAGTGTATTGTCTTGGGTTTTCCCACAAATATCCAGGAACGTTTATTCAAACATATGTTCGGCATGCACATCCACATCAGAAGCTTATTGGGTTATATCCTAAGGGATTCAGGTTCCAGAGCAAGGAAGTTAGTCCCTTTGGTAGATCGACTTCAAACAGTTTGCTTCAAGGAAGGGAAGCTCAACAAAATTTTGTGCTTACACTGCAGCTGGAAAATTGCCATGGGTTTGCTGGTTTTGGCCAACTAAAACCCTTACGATTGTTGTTACCAACATTGTCGTCGTTCTTTAAAAGCAATATATTGCATAGGGATGATGAACACACACATGTACAAAGTGATACAACTTTGTATTCAGCAAGTAATGCTTCATGCCATCTTCTTCAATTTGCTATCCGAATTACTGTTAAGACTATGCAGCAGGTTGATCCCGCTTTAAAAGGATTTTGTTCGGTATTCTCAGCACTTACCACAGGTTCGGTGATAACCACAAGATCCCATAGAAGTTCAGAGTCAAGAGGGCTAGGAACTCTATTAATTACTCTAAAAACTACTGCTGAAACTGAGGATGCAACCAAGGTAGTAATGTTTTTGGCAGATTGGGTTTGCGTAAACGAATGAATGATCAGATTGGAATGGAAGCTCTAAGTTGTTTGAGAACATCTCTCTTAAGCTTCAATCCTTCTGAACAAGATTCCTTTCTATACTTGAGTATTAATCCAGGTATTGAAACAAAGTTGAAGTCACTAATAAGCATGCTGAGTTATTCAGAGATTATTACAGAATCCAGGAACTGGTATTTCGAATTCAGAAATTTCTCTATAGATCTTTATCATACTCACGGTATAGTAATGAGGCCCCCCAACACTTTTATGGTTTCTGTTGAAAAGAGTGTGTTTTGTGCAGTTCGATTTTTCATCGTTGTTTGGAGTCAACTTGAAAACAAATTTATTTTCAACGGTGATATAATTGTGCAGAATATTTTTGATCAGGTTACGATGACAATGGAGTTTCTTATGGCTTGTTGCATAATCGAAAGCCAGTCCATGGTTCAGAAAAGGGCTCACTTCATTATGTTATCAATGGACGTTCTTAAAGCACGACCTTCTCAGCGTATTCATGGGACTGCTATCCTCCCTTGGCAAGATAAATGGATTGTATCATTTTTTTGAATCAGTTATGAAACACCCAAGTCCTTGTGTTGTGCGCCAGATACACCCACCCTAAACTCGAGGACAAATTCTCTTCAACTCCGAGCGACTGATGCGGGAGGGGATCCAAACAAGACAAGGCATGACAACGAGACCTAATCGAACCCAACATGGCTTGGTCATGTGGGCAAACACGGCATGGGCTGAGGGAGATTTTGGATCCGCGTCTTTTTGGTTTTGTTATTAAGTTCTGTTAATTTTTTCCTTAATTATAGCCATGTGTTCGAAAAAAATGCCCTAGGCGGCTGCCTAGGCGTTGTGCGGCGGCAGGCCGCGCCGAAAACCTAGCAGGTGGGTAACCTAGGCGGCCCTCGACGGGCCTCTGCGCTGCGACACAGATATTTTAGGCTTTTAAGTTTTAATATGTTTGTAAATCGAAAATCCTAATTTGCTCTTTTGCGTTTGCGTGAAGAGGCTCTTCGTCTTCTCTCATCGCCGCGGTAGTTACTTCCGGTAAGTTTTTACTTTTTTCTTTGTTTCAGTTATTTTTATTTTGTTTTTCCTGATGAGTCATCGTCACAACACGTCTCCGGCGATGTCGAACGCGTCGCGGGACGCGTCCACAGCCACCGGAAGCGTCGCAGGACATGTCCGGCGACATCTCGGGATGCTTCCAATGGTGCCGGAAGCTTTCCGTGACGCTTCTGACGGCGCTAGAAGCAACATCGGACGCGTCCGGCGGCGCCGGAGGCCTCCCACGAGGCGGTGGTGGCGACAGTCATCGCGTGGTTTTTCAATACCATGCATAATTTGTTTTAGGATTTAATGAAATAAAATAACTCCCAACTGGGATATAATTTCAATAATAGGATTTCATAAAGCCTAATTAAATTATCCCAATTAAATATATTTAAAATTTACTTTTTTAATAAATATTATTAATTTATATAAAACAAATTTAAATATATAAAGATTATATTTAAAATTCTAATAAACATAATTAATTTATATAATCAGATTTAAATATATAAATAATATATTTAAAATTTATTTTTAATAAATATTATTAATTTATATAACAGATTTAAAAATTATATTTAAAATTTAGAAAATTCTAATAAATATTATTAATTTATATAAATCAGATTTTAAAATATAAAAATTATATTAAAAATTTAAAAATTCCAATAAATATTATTAATTTATAATTTTATATAAATCAGATTTATAAATTTTATATATTATTAATTTATATTAATCATATTAAAATTATATTAAAATTTAAAAAAATCCAACAAATATTATTAATTTATATAAATCAGATTATATATATATATATATATATATAATAAATTTTATTAATTAGATTAAGATATATAAAAAAATATTCTCAGACTTGTTAATGCTATATTTTGCTTTGTATAATTAAATTTTGTTATGTTATATATAATTTTCTCAGGTTATCACAATGGCAAGCAATCCATCTTTGACGGCATCTGCCACTCAACTTGAATCTGAGATTCTTAGGAGAAAGTCAAATGATATTGGATAGGAATTTAGGATATTAATTGATCCTAAGAACCTCGACAAAATTAAATGCAAGTTGTGTGAAAAAAATGATGTCGGGGGGAGTGTAGGATCAAGGAGCACATAGTAAATATACCTAGAAATGTATCTAGTTGTCGAAAAGCATCTCAAGAACATAAAAATAAGTGCAAAAAGGTTATTTTAGAAGGAAGGAACAGAAAGAAAAACAAAATAATGGAAGAACAAAGTTGCAGAGCAGAGGTGACTATTTCTCTTGATGAAGAAGGTCTTGAAATTAAAGGGATAGATGGAATTAAAAAACCTTTTCTACTTGGCCCCATGGATAGATATGCATCAGCAATTACTCCAAAAAATGCAGGCTCTAGTGGGAGTAAAGTGCTTCGCTAAAAAAATATAAATGAGGCTCTTTTCAAAGAGAGAACTCAACAAGTTCAACAATATGTTGTGAGATGGGTTTATGAAAATGGAATCCCATTTAATGTTGTTGATAATGATAGCTTCAAGCAACTAATGGAGGTAGTGAGTCAATTTGGACCAGGATTTAAGCCTCCAACTCAATATCAACTTAGGGAGCTTGAAAGCCGAAGTTGAAAGAACAAAGCAACTGCTAAAGAAACACAAAGAAGAATGGGAAAAGAATGGGTGCTCGATCATGACAGATGCATGGAGTGATAGAAAAAGAAGAAGCATCTTAAATATGTGTTAATTGCAAGCTGGGTACTACATTTTTAGAGTCTAAGGAGTCTTCAGATGAGGCACAAACAGCTGAACTTTTTTTTGAATATGTTGACAAGTGTGTTGAACAAGTTGGAGCTCAGAATATTGTTCAGATTGTAACAAACAATGCCACCAATAATATGGCTATAGCCAAATTGATGAGGGAAAAGCGACCTAGGATCTTTTGAAGTTCATGTGCAACTCACACCATTAATCTCATGCTTGAAAGTATTGGCAAGTTTCCACAATATAAAAAGGTTATTAAGCAAGTCAAGTCTTTTACCATTTTCATCTATTGCTCACCATAAGACTTTGTCATTGATGACAAGTTTCACGAAGAAAAGAGACATAGTCCGACCAGGAGTTACCAAGTTTACATCAAATTTTCTCACATTACAAAGTTTGATTAAAAAAAAAGCTAGTTTAAGGGTCATGTTTACAGGCGATCTGTGGGAGAAATGTAAATGGTGATAAGCATGAGTTTTTGGAATGGTGTGACACTTTGTTTGAAAATATTTGCTCCTTTGGTAAGAGTTCTTCGATTGGTAGATGGAGATAGAAAGTCATCGATGAGATTTCTATATGGGGAGCTTCTTCAAGCTAAAAATGATATCAAGTTGGCCCTGAACAACGTGGACTCAAATTATCAGCCTATCATAGTCATTATTGAGTCAAAAATGAAGGACAGACTTGATACATCATTGCATACCACTGCCTTTTTGTTGAATCCCTATTTTTACTATAAAGATAGTTCTATTGCTCTTTATGAGGAGGTCGCGACGAGGATTTTTGAATGCATGGAAATTTTGCATGCCAATGAGTTAGATCTACAAGATGCAATTATTAATAAGGAATTTGTAAAATATAGAGATAAGATTGGGTTATTTAGAAAAGCATTGGCAGCAAAAGCATGTGAAAAAAATGATGATACATTTGATCCATGTGTATGGTGGAGTACATACGGTGCTCATACACCCAACTTGCTAAGGGTGGCATTAAGGATACTTTCATTAACTATAAGTTCATCTGGGTGTAAAAGAAATTGGAGTATATTTAAAGGAGTAAGTTTTAAACTTTCAGTCTTTACTTAAAGTAGCTATAATTTTTAAAGTTTATATTCATGTACTAACTATAATATTTACTTTCTCTTTTTTTTAGATTCATACAAAGAAAAGAAATAGTTTGGATGTCAACAGGTTGAAAATCTAGTATTTGTCCAATTTAATGCTAGATTGTTGAACAAACAAAAAAAGAGAAAAAGAAAGGAATGTCGATGTCCTTCTTGCAAAAGATGCTTCAAATGCACAAGGTTGGATTGTGGATGGTGGGGAAGATGATGAAATTGAACTAGGTTCCGGGCTCACTTGGCAAATGTTGATGAAGCAAGTGGAGAAGATGAAAATCTACAATCCCAAAGAAGTTCTAGTGTGAGAGAACTTCATGAAGATAATTTTACATACGAAGAAAAAGAGGAGGATCACAATAATGATATTAAGTTTGTTCGATGAAGAACAAGTTATTGAAATTATAGAGAAGAAGAAGTAGAATAAATATAAGTCTATGAGATATTATTAGTTGTGTAATTTTGAACTCATTTTGTTAAGGCATGACTTATGTTATTCGACAATTATATTTTGCTTAGTGGTTCACAATGATGTAATCTTGAATTGAACTCTTGCTACTATTTTCTAATGTTTTCCACCACTAAAGTTGTTTTAGCTTATAACAAGGTTTTAAAATTCGAGTTGGATAAATGTTCTATTGTTTACTACATGATTATGATGACTTACTACATGTTTTATTGTTCAACTGTTTCTTTTGCTCGTATTTACTGAGTCTATTATATTTTCTTTGTACAAAACTGTTAGTTTTCTTTTCTAGTTTTTCATTTTTTGGGAAAGTATGCATTTATTTCAGCATACATAGTTAGATCTCTATTGCTATGAAATTGTTTAAGACAACATTCAGATTTACATATGACATTGTCCACAATCCACATAAATCAAGGGATAGGCGCTGATCTACCGTCTGACTAGCACTTAGCCAATTTTAGAACCTTGATTATAGCTAGCATTGTCCTTAACCCTAGTCGTCCCTTTAAATAGATTTTTTCGGTTTAAGTTCCTTAATCTTAGGGGACTAAGTCTCGTTGGTTAATTTTCAATTTAATTTTTTTGAGGATTTTGAAAACTATATAAACCTATGCTTAGATGATGTTTAGGACAAGTTATTTTGATATTGAATCAATTGGTTTCGCTTAAGCCACGTTATGGCTAGATCTCTTTTTCTTTGCGCTCTTGATTTCATAATAGGTTTAAGCCTAATTTCGGCTACTCCTTTTTTTTGTGTTACTCTCTCTTGTTTTCTTGTTAATTCCTTTGCGACTTCATGCCCCAAAATAATATACATATTCCGCTCGGCGTCATCTTCCCCTCTACTCACACATAGCCTTATAATCATTGCCTCACCTACGACACCACGACCACCATGTTGTCATTGTTGTTGATCCCTCTTCATTGCTTTTTCCTTCAGCACAAACAATGAAAGCCCCTCCTTTGTTTCTTTAGCACAAGCAACAAGACATGAAGTGGGGTTGTTTTCTTTAGTGTCCAACGACCCTACTTGGTGTCATGTATATTCCAATCACCAAAGAGCAAGGGTATAGAAAGCCCCCTCCTCTCCTTGCTTTGTTGATAATGAGATCCTTTTATTTGTCTCACTTTCATCTTGGTCCTTTGAAACTCGAACTTGAAACTTATTCATTCAATTGGAACAACTTGTGTCATCATCTATGAATCTCCTACCAGGCTTTATGGGGAAATAGTTTGGAGTGAATCTTCATGGCAAGAGACTAGTCTCAAATTATTTTGTTTCCTTTCTAATACTCTCTTGAATCAATTTCAGCATGTGTCTCATTTTGTTCAATTAGTGTTTAGATCCCAGTTGCTTATAGTTATAGTTCTTGTTCTCCTTTAGCCACAACAAAATTAAAAGCCTTTCGGGTATGCTATATTTGTCGCTTTTGGTATGCTACTTCTAATCTATAATTGAATTAAAATTTAGTCTTTATATTGTTGCATCAAAAGTTAATCAATGCTTCTTGAGGAAGAGTTTAGCCCTATGTGCATAGATGAAAAAGTTTTGTTTAAGGCCCTTGCTTTTGAGTTTCTTTTTAATGCCAAAGGAGCTTAGAGTTGCATGGGATCGCTAGTGCAACCTAACTTCCATTTGATATTTTCCTTGAACATGATTAAATTGATTAAGTAAAATTACAAGATATACAGAATATATTATTTTAGAAGGGGAGAAATTAAAGGAAGTTCTTGCATGATGAAATAGGGGTACAGATAAATCTATTAGGGGTAATTAAAATAAAATAAATAAATATTTCATTGTACTTGTTTCTTGTTGTACACATTGATGGATATATGTGGGTGATAAGCATGGGGGATTTTATCTCACAAATACTCTACACTCTTGCCTTATACTTGTCTTTTATTTGTTTGTCCTTTTATAATGCTTATAGTTTTTTATTGCTTAATTATTGTATACCTTTGTTATTAGTGATAACACAATTTGTACTAGGTGAATTTCATATTATTAACCTCTATATACAATGCATCCTTTACTGTATGGATTATGGGTTGTTTACCCTCTAAAAGGGCAATTGGTGCACGAAGCTCCTGCCAATACGGGGTCCCGGGAAGGGTCTATTTGTACGCAGCCTTATCCTACTTTGTAAAAGGTTGTTTCTGAGACTAGAACCTGTAACCTCCAAGTCACACGGTAGCAACTTTACAGCTACGCCCAAGCTCCCCTTCTATATTTATAAATATATGACACATTCCTTATTCAGTAGATTGTGGATCATTTACCCTTATATATTATATATGATGCATCCTTTACTATGTGAATTGAGAGTCATCCATTCTCTATATAATATATATTAATTTTCATACAAAATAAGATGGAAAACAACTTATAACGATAATGATGAAATTGCTTAAGAAGAATTAAAGAGAAATAACAAGCACTCTTATGATTATTTGATGTTAAAAGGATATAAAATACATTTTAAGTTGCTAAATATTTTATTTATATGAGATATTATATCATGCACATCCCCTCTTACCCTACTTTGCACTTGTAACTCATGCATCATTTTTCCTTTAACCTCTGGATTTATAGATTCGAGGCGACCTTTCGAGATTTAATTTTTGTTAGATATTGATCGTGCTCAAATATACCTGAGGACCTCATTAGATATGGGTTTATTTGTGTCTTTTTTTATTTTCTTTATGCATTTTCCTTTGTTGTATTGTTAATGTGAGCATGGTCCAATTGTCAGAATGAGTTATAACATTATGTCAAGATATTTTTAAGTTAACAAAATTTCTAGCATTTATTGTTATTATAGTTGTCTTCAATTGATGGTTATTTTGTAGTTATAATGCAACAGTGGATATTATTACGAGTGAGGTGCTTATTGAGTGTATAAGGATAAAACCCTTTGACTTGTGACAGCATCACGTGACCTTATCCTCCCTGGGGGATCGTAGCCTTCTCCCATAGTGTAAAGGTATCAAGAATGGTTTATCAAACCTTGTTGAGAAGCATGGGTGTGCAACTCTCAAATCTAATAGAGGACTTTAGCAAGAGTTTCTAGTTTGTAAACTTGAGGGGAGGACAAACGTATCTTAGTAGGCTTGTCTGAAGAATTCAGGTGGGATTGATAGGCTAGAGAATGAGAGATCCTCAACTCAATTTGTCAATGAGGAACTTCAAAGAAGGGCAACATACTAGTGGAGGCTACAAAAGTAGCATGGGAAGAGGAAAGATATATGTTACACTAAGAGATGGTTTAGGAGTCAACTTCTTTAGGAGTCTAAAACAGTCGTAAAATAAGAATGACACAAGCCAACGAAGAGTTCCTAATACAATTAATGATGTAATACCAAACTCAATCTTTCAAAATTCAACAATTATTATAAAGAAAATGATTAATATAGAGAGGTTGGGGTGTCTATTAAAGATATGAAAAAGGAATTCTGTACCTAAAAAAATGGATCAAAATTGGAATAATCTCCTATTTTATGGATAAGGGAGTAACAAAATTAAATTCTACCTTTATTAACTTATTTTCCTAAATAAAATTACCAAAATAAAATTTTACAAAGTTTAAAATTTTAAAATTGAATTTCCAATTTGCATTATCAAATCTATGATTGACACATGCACTTCTTTAATGAGGGAAATAAAAAAGTAACTGATGAATTTACAATGTATTCCACGTAGCTTATATTGTCTCATACTAAAATAGAGTTTAGATAGAATAACTAAAATAAGAACAACAATTATATTTGTTTAGCAAGGTTCATATATACTAGTGATCCATAAAGGATTGTAGTGAAAGCATAGTGAATGAAGAAAAGAAAGTAGAGTGAGGGATAAAGAATACATACTAGTTATCACACTTGCCACATGAATTCACAGGGAAAATTACCTACTAAGTCAAACAAGCAAATAAAAATTAAAGTCAATCTTACTGTAATGGAAATGCCAGCCAATCCACGATGGTTGCTCACCACAATGTTCTGCCCTTGCTTTGCCAAACTATATGTCAAATGCTTGAGGTACTGCAGATTTGTGTTGATGCTAAGATGTCAATAATTTGAAATGCTTGACGTACTGCCTGGCAAATACTAGATCTCAACTTGAAATGTTTTTTAAAGTGAAAACTCCACAAGGGCACAGAATTAGTCGGGTCCAACTAGATATAACAACAAAATAGAAGGAGCAACAAAGTGTTTGTGGTCTTCAACATCTGGCCTGAATTCATGAATAAAAAAGATGGGTGTGTAGAAAAATAAAACTAGGAGAAACTGCACTTCGAACAATAACTTGATGAACTTAAGTCATGTGACAAAATGGTAGCATCATCTAGGAACGAAAGGCTTCATTTGCTTCCTGGTGTCATAAGTGAGCTAACAGGGTGTTATCAATCTCACATAACTAAGCCTTCACTTCAATCAAGGTTCCAATTCACAACCCAAAGCAGGTCTTCGATTCCTAAGAAGAATATGTGAGGTTCAGCTTACTGGTAGGTGTCTTGTGTTAGGCTACATTCCATGGATAATCCCTTGTCTGCTTCTTGATCATCATGATATGACCCAACGGGGCTTGAGAAACAATACTCCTATTAATAATGTGCCGAAAAAAAAATCTTAAAGCTAAGTCACTGATATTAGTCTCATTTAGCTCCCAAAAATACATAATCCTTCTCAAAAATACCTAGTTTGTCCAAAAGAAAACCAATAACAATTAATTGTAGAAAAGGATTTCATATTTTGGATCACATACAAAACTTCTTCTTAATTATGAATAAGAGAAAAATAATAATTCATGGCGCACAAGCATTCTCAAAGCTTCCTGCACAAAATTATTATATATACCCTATAAATTGATAACATTGGTGATAAACAAATGATCTTTGGTGTGCCTTCAGTTAAAACAGAAATTCTACCAACATAAAAAAGGCTTGTCCAACTCTGTGGTTTGGCAGAAAAAAATTCAATATTTAGGTAAAAGATTCCTAATTTTTTAAGCTCCCTTTCAATTCATCAAGATTATCAAGAAACCTCACAGATTCAAAGGCACTAAACGCTGAAAATGTCTTTTTAATGACAGAACAAATTTGGTGATTCTTTTCCCTCATCATTCACTTATTGTAACTTTACTACAGTAGATTAGGATTCTAATCTCATAGTTACTTATATTAAATATATCTATGAATATCTTTCAAGAAGTAGCAACTATCAGTCTTGTAGAAGGAAACATACAGGAGAATCAGAATCACTTGTTAGTCCAGGGATTACAACTACGATAGGAGTAGTATCATCTTGTGTTATGGACTTGTCCTTGTAATAGGAATCTCCTGCAACTGCAAAACACAAATGAACTTTAGTCATATCAAACTTGACATGAAAGAAATTTTCAGTTGCAATGGATTACAAATGAAACTAGAATAGAAATTAATTTTTTCCTACCTTATAGAAAATGTGTTTTCGAGAATACTCAATAGGAGATGCTGACAAAGTGAAGAAAACTCTGCTAATACTTCAACAGTTTGCATGGATCATAGAAAAAAGAGATTCTATTTTGCAAATATTGTTATTACTTTATCCACAGAGGCAACTATCTATCTTTCCTTACTCCTTTAGGGCCTTTTTCCTTAGAATCTTATATCACTACAAGTTACAACTGAAATTCCTAAAGGAAGAATATGTGATGGATGGCAACCCGCAAATTTGTGCAAGATTTGATAAAAAGTTAATAATAAAATAGTTTACAAAGAATTTATGTATAACCTGTTTAGCTACAGATTTATATAAAACACATAATGCAAGACAGAACTTGTTCAGAATGATCTGATCAAGAATCTTTAGAAGCATAAATCAACAAAAGGGAATTTACTTCAGAAATGTAACTACCAAAGCTAACAATTAGCATCTACAACTAGAACTCAAGTGAAGTATTAAGGAAAATTTTTCACACCATAATTATGTTGTAAATAATTTGAACTTTTAGTAGTACTCATGAAATCCTGAAGAGGATGGAATCAGTTTCTGCCACTCTACAGTTGAGACACACATATGTCAACCCTTGGTTCATTAGCAAATGCTGAAAAAGTTAGCAAAAATAAATTTATTTAACAAGGGCTTTGGAAGATTAATTGTCATGTTTGAAGTTTTGTATCAGTGTGACACACATCAATAACCCTAGAATAGCAATCTGGCATTCAAACACACTGAAAATATTAATCTTACCATCAGATGCAAGCAACCAATCCAAAGCAATGGTTCCACCATCATGTGTGCAGAATAATTGCCTGAAACGTAAACCTAGTATTCATCAAAGCTTTTGATACTTATAAAATCAATAGATGAACATTAAAAAAAAAAAAAAAACACGATCTATCTCAATTACAGAACATTATATTATAGAAGCATCTGAGAGAGAATGAAAAGAGAAAACATTCATAGACAAAGTAGGAGTATGAAGCTATGTTGTTCCTTGTTGAAATTCTTTTGGCAGAAAAAAAAATGTGGATCTAATTTTGCAGGACATAAGAACAGTACCCATCTAGGAACAACAAAGAGAGCATCTTCAGACCCCCTATAAAGTGATCTTTAGAAACGGATAGTCTTTGACTAGTAGAGGCTAACCCATAAAATTTTACTGAATGGGGTTGAACAAAGACGACTCAATATGATTGTTTACAAAATCCAGGTCACTATACGATTCCATGGAAAAATCAAGGCAAAAAAGCAATGAAGTGAGTTCTAAGAACCTTCTGTAGGAAACGTTAGGAGGCCTTCCATAAAAATGCAAGAATGCCGTCTGAAGATGGGGACTCGGAAGCCACGGAGTGGGAACATACCTGAACAAAAGACACTAGTCATCACCTGACCCTGCAACCAAAATCGACACTGAAATAAACCAAAGGGAATCAGGGTGGAGTATGATTCACCTCCCTCGAAGCATTCGGCATTTGGCGACGATTCCTTCGTAGATATACGAATTCGGATTGAAGGTCAGAACTACCGGATCTCCCCTGAATCCACGGAGAAGATCCCTGAAGAAGTGGAACTCCAATAAGTTATAGACGAAGACGAGGAGGACGATGAGGCAGGCAAGAAGGTAATGGGCAGCCGGCACCATGGAGGCGGCGCGGAAAACGAGCTCTGAGGCGGAGACCTCATCGGTGCAGCAGTCGGACGCCATGGATTCCGGCGACATGGCGGAGTGAGGAGGATTCGCGAGAGCGACGGCTACGGCGACGACGTCCCGTTTTCATAAACGATGGGGTATAGCCGCCGGCAAGTTTGTGGGGTTTTCGAAATACCTGAAATTGTTTTAACTTACACATCGAGTATCTGCCAAGCGGCCCTGCTGATAAGCCACGTGTCTCTGGCCAATCAACGAGTGGGTAGACTCGTAAGATATGTTTAATTGATTAGAAAGCTAGCTATTAGAATATATGGTTGAAATTGAATACAAATCGTCAGACTTAAAAAATAAATAAATCCAATTAATTTCATTGAATAAGTTTGAAATAGTTAAAATTGTCCACTAAGCAAATATTTAAGATAGCTAGAATGATAGC
Organism: Zingiber officinale; assembly: GCF_018446385.1. Classification (NCBI taxonomy): domain Eukaryota; kingdom Viridiplantae; phylum Streptophyta; class Magnoliopsida; order Zingiberales; family Zingiberaceae; genus Zingiber; species Zingiber officinale. The sequence continues at coordinate 50,184,630 of NC_056001.1, read as the reverse complement.
CATTGGTAAATAAGGTTTTATATCTAGATTTCAATAAATGGGAGGAAAACTGAGTCAACTAGATTCAAACAAAAACATTTATCGAGGCTTATTTAGACTTGAATTCAAGGGAAAGGGAACTCAAAAAAACAACTATCACAATCAACAATTGATGTAAAATATATATATATATGATAATGCTCACATCAAATACTTCTCATCGTTGATCTCACGATGAGATGAAGGGAAGTAAATCAGGTACTGAGTGACCACCTAAATGAGAAGATTATTTGTCGCAATTATAATTCGAACTCTTATTCATTAATATAAGTCTATTACTTAATACTAATTTAGTTATGCCCTGGGCATAATCACAATCAACAAGCAATCTCCTCAGGGCTTTTGATGATTTTCTTAGCTTCTCCTTGTGTGAGATTATTATTATTATTTTTTTTTTTTTGGCTTTTGTAGGCTTCATCTCTTATATTGTATCAAATAAATAACTTTAATATAGGAGAATTTTCATGGTGATTTATCTAATGAGTGGCAAGGAGAGTAGAACAGTATAAAAGCATGATAAACCTTTTTATTAGTATTGCTTTTTGTTTGTATTTACTTTTTTTCGTTGTCTTTATTTTTTTTATTAAAAACATGATTAATTTTCATTTACAATTTGACGATCTAATAGCTAACGCATGAGATATTACCACCATGAAGTATGAGATTTAAATCTTGACATATCCGAAATAAATGTCTCTCTCATATGACATTCACTAATCCAAATACTAGTAGTCATCCATGATTTACCTTCTCTGTGTTGGCCCTAGAACGAATTTATTATAGTCACCTTTTTACCACCATAATATTTCCATCCTTTCATAAAAAATTCTTAAAATTCATCCCAAAAAAAAAAATATTGCAATCCTACATATAGACCCTCTATATCATTTAGAGTGCATTTGGTTGGGGTTATCCTTGATAACCTTGGTTATCCATCCAAGGTTATCAACGAAAACCATGTTTGATTTGGGTAATCGATGATTCCCGAGTAATGTTCCATGTCCGACATGTCAACAAAAGGGGCATACAACCAAGAATCGAAAAATCTTAGAAAACCCAAGTTTTTCTTGATTCCCGGGTTAATAATTTTTTTTTACCTAAAATACTCTCGGATAAGAGAAAAATGTGACAAAAAGAAAAATGTAAGAAAATAATATAAAATATAAAAAAATAAAAAATAAAATGTAAAAAAATTATCATAAAAAATTAATTAAAAAAATTTAAAAAATGTGAAAAACATAAAAAAATAGAAAAACTTTAAAAAATTAAAATAATAATAAATGGGAATAACACATAAAAAATACAAAATAGAAAAACGTAAAAAAATTTGAAAAAAAAAAGTAAAAAACAATTTTAAAAGTAAAAAAAAAACATTAAAAATAAAAAAATGTAAAAAACATTAAAAAGTTAAAAAAAACAAAAAAAAAAGTAAAAAAACTTTTAAAAGAAATGGAAAAAAATAAAAACATAAAAAAAAAATACATAAAATTAAAGAAAAACGTGAAAAAGAAAAATTAAAAAACACGAAGATTTTAAATAATAATAATAATAATAATAATATTATTATTATTATTATGTATAGTTGATTTTGTAAGAGAGTAATATAGTAAAATATAAATTAGATTATTCATTAAAATCTTCAAACAAATAAATTTTTATTGCATTACATAGGTCGAACCAAACAACATTTGGTTATATTTTATTCTCCATAATCTTAATTATGTAATTACCTAATAATCATATTATCAAAATTATATATGATAACTTAAATTAAACACACTCTCAGTGAATTACCTACCCCTAAAAAAAGTTGGCATGTACTTTTATACTCGAAAAAGGACACTCATTTTGCTTCCCCATATGCTAAAGCTGGTCAACAGCTTTTATAAACCTATCTCTACCAATGGAACACATAACACCCCCTTAATAACTTAGTGTTTATGTGATCAAATTTTACTCTTTTTAAAATGTTATTCCATATTAGACTAAGGCCATATTTGTTGTGATACTCCATCGGAGGTATTAGAATTTGGGGGAAAAAATTAACTCTTAAATTGATGATGACCAATACTTAGAATCCTAATCCTTTTTATATATTGATGACAAGATTTATTCCTCCTAATAAATTTTCTAACAAAATTAAATAGCTTTATCTAATAATTAAATTGGCTCTTGCAAAAAATAATAAAGAACGCTACATATTACAATTTTCTAAAAAATATAATTTTCAATATTTCTACACTCCCCTCGAATTGATGAATTTGTAGCTTAGACACAATACTCTGGAATCGATGTGTCTTTTTAGGTGGCGTTTGGTTTATGGATTTGGGAATAGATTCATTCCCAAACCTTGTGTTTGGTTAATGGGAATGAAATCAAGATTTTGAAATAAAACCAAAAAATTTAGGTATGGATGAAATTCACCCCCTCCCTTGGGTTTTAATGGAATAGGAATGTGAATTAAGTTTTAGACAAAAATACTCTTAGTATATTTGTTCAATTTTTTAATTTCACACTCTCTCTCCTTGTTCTCTCTCATCATATTTTCTCTCTCCTTATGTTATCATCACACTTTCTCTCTCAATATACTTTCTCTCTCCTCATTCTCTCTCATCACACATTTCTACCATTTTCTTTCTATATTCTCTCCCACCATACTCTCTCTCCTTATTTTCTCTCTCTTCATTCTCTTCTATCACACTTTCTCTCCCATTACACTTTCTACTTATTTTTTCATCACACTTTCTCTCTCATCATACTTTCTCTCTCCTCAATATCTCTTAGCATACTCTCTCTCCTCATTTTCTCTCATCACACTTTCTCTCTCATCATGCACTCTATCTTTATTCTCTCTCATCATACACTCTCTCTTTATTTTCTCTAATCATACTTTTTCTCTCATCATATTTTCTCTCTCCCCAGTCTCGCATTTTCTCTCATCACACTTTCTCTCTTTTCATTTTTTTCCCATCATTCTTTCTCTCTCAACCCACTTTCTTTCTCATCATACTTTCTCTCTCCTCACTTTTTCATTTTATCTCATAATACTTTCTCTCTCTCTTCATTTTTCCATCACTCTTTCTCTCTCAACATACTTTCTCTCTCCGATCCTCAGTCTCTCATTTTCTCTCATCATACTTTCTCCCTCAGCATATTTTTTCTCTCCTCACTCTTTCATTTTCTCTCATAATACTTTCTCTCTCTTCATTTTTTCCCCATCGCTCTTTCTCTCTCAACACACTTTCTCTCTCATCATACCTTTTCTCTTCTCAATATCTCCTATCATGCACTCTCTCCTCATTTTCTCAGATCATACTTTTTCTCTCTTTTTTTTTCCAACACACTTTCTCTCTCATCATATTATCTCATCATGTGTTTCTCTCACATTCAACTTTCTCTTCCATCTAATTTTTTCTCTTATTTTCTTGTAAGGGTAAAAAAGGAAATTTAGGTTCATTCCAATTGAAAATATTTAACTAATCAAATATCATTTTTAAGAATGATATTCAAACTCATACTCATTCTCATTCCATAATACTATGATACACATTCTCATTCCCATTCCGATTCAGTTTGTCTGGTGTGTTTAGCCTATCTAGTAGGTTTGTCTAGTTTGGATTTGATCTATGATGTTCAAGTTGGTTTCTTGGTTTTAGTTTTTGAAATAAATTATTATCCAAGTTTTTTTTTATGAGCTTGGTTTAAGTTCCGTCTATTTAGATATTATCAAACTCTAAATTTAAGTTTATTTAAAATTTGTACATTTTATTTTTTTTAATTGATCAATGAACCGGATACTGTGAGCTTATTTGTATACAAGTTTAATGAGAGTTTTATTAATAAATATAGTTCATAAATTTTATTTGTAGATATTATTTATGAACATTATTTCCAAATAGTTCAAAATATTTGTTTATTAATATTAATAAGTTGGATAAATTATATATATAATAAGTTATTTAAATTTATTAATTTAATTAACCTGGTAGAAAATAAATAACTTTTTACAAAATTAAACATTAAATTTATTCACTAACATTTAATTCACCTATAGCTAATATATTATGATGTGGGGGTAAGTAAGGGTTACGTGCAATAGGTCCTTGACTCGATCAACATATATTCCACATGTATGTCCTTGACTTGGTCAACATAGAGTCCGTGTAGAAAATCCTTGACTTGGTTAATATAGATCTAAGCCCCTTAGGACGTAATTGCACTTAAGTTTGAGTCGAATAGAACCAGAATGACCTCGGAATTGATCGTCTCAACTTGGGAGAACTCTTAACTAATCCTAGTGACTAGGGGTGGGCATAATTCGGTTCAAACCGGAAAAACCGATCGAACCGAAAATTTTCGATTTTTTTTGTTCGATTTTTTCGATGTTTCAGCCGGTTTCGGTTTAAGTTTTTTAAAATTCGGTTATTCGGTTCGGTTTCCGGTTTTGACTCCCAAAAAACCGCAAAAACCGAACCGACCGTATTATACTTAAAACATTATTTTTATGGATATTGGATTATACAAGTGGATTAATTTCTAATCATTTATAATATAATAGCATAATCAAATTATATATTAATATTTACTTATTGTTATCGGATAACAAAATTTTAGTATTACTTTAAATTCATAATTATTTTAATAAATTGATACTTTTCCTTTGTCTCTAAACTAATATTTGTAGTAACACAAAATCAATTTAATTCATTGTATAAACTGTATATAACCGACCGTATAAACCGGACCGTATTACAATAAAAACCGAACCGAACCGTAATAAAATGGTTTGGTTTTGGATCAAAAATCTTTAAAACCGAAACCGAAAAAATAAAACCGTAGTAGGGTAAAACCGGACCAAACCGGCCGATGCCCACCCCTAACAGCGTGCATCAATTCATAATTATTTTAATAAATTGATACTTTTCCTTTGTCTCTAAACTAATATTTATAGTAGCACAAAATCAATTTAATTCATTGTATAAACCGTATATAACCGACCATATAAACCGGACCGTATTACAATAAAAACCGAACCGAACCGTAATAAAATGGTTTGGTTTTGGATCAAAAATCTTTAAAACCGAAACCGAAAAAATAAAACAGTAGTAGGGTAAAACCGGACCAAACCGGCCGATGCCCACCCCTACTAGTGACTCTGCCAAATCGAGCGAAGTTTATGCTGAGTCAGAGGAGGGTTTGGTTAGCAGGTTAATTAAGCTAGATTTGAGTATGACAAAGCAACATACATGTCAGCATCAGATGAACATGATCGTAAGTTATCTTGACAATAATAGTGAGCATTGGGGGAAAAGGTGTGTCGGTTATAAACGTTAGAGTTAAACAAGCTCCTGAAATTATGCAGTCGATTGGAATGATGATATGAAATAAAGGGGAGGGGCGCAACCGTTCCAAAGAGGGGGCTCTTTATTTGATCCAACATTTCTTTTTATTCTTCTCTATTTAAGGCAACAACTTTAGTAAAGTAGAGATATGCCGAATACTCTTGGCACTACAATTCCCATTCTTCATTATTGTTTTCAACTATAACTTAGCATTGGAGGGGTCATGCTAATGTGCGTCTTTGCCCATCTCTTGTTAGTCTCTTTCAACAAGATAGAGAGGAATCAATTCACTAGGATTCTATCCATTTGTCGCCAACCTGCTCGACGCGAACTTAATCTATTAAAAGCCAACTCGGTTGAAACTTGGAATGATGATATCAAATAAAGGGGAGGAGTGCAACCGTTCCAAGGAGGGGGCTTTTTATTTGATCCAACATTTCTTTTTCTTCTTCTCTATATAAGGTAGCAACTTTAGTAAAATAGAGATATGCTCCCAGGACGTAGCACAGCTGGGGGCACATGGTTTAGTGGTCGAAAGGTCTAGAATTCGATCCTCGATATGTCATTACCTAGGATTAGCATCCCGACCATACGCTTTCAACTATGTACTTGTATTTACCTTCCTCCATATCTGCGGGACCGGCTCTAAGGAGATCACTGATGTGACGATTCCATAATATTTTTTAGTAAAATAGAGATACGTCGAATACTCTTGACACTACAATTCCCATTTTAGTAATATTTTTTAAGATTTCATTTTTTTTTCTTCAATTATAACTTGAACATTGGAGGGATCATGCTGCAATGTGTCTTTGCCCATCTCTTGTTAGTTTCCTTCAGCAAGGCGGAGAGGAATTGATTCACTATGATTCTATCCACTTGTCGCCTAGGATTCTATCCATTTGTCACCAACTTGCTCGACGCGAACCTGATCTATTAAAAGCGGACTTTGTTGAAAATGTTCATTCAGGGATCTATTCAGCAATAGTTGACTTGACAAAAGTCAATACAGAACGATCCAATAGGAGTTGACCCATCCATCAATTTCAGATAGAGCATATTAAAATTAATTTCTATCATAATAAATTTATACTAAATTTATTTTAATAGGAAAAGGATTATAATAATAAAAGAGTAATTAATATGTTACGGATCCCTGGAGAATGATCCTGACGGGATTTGGGGCGCTTGAAATTGATCTAGACATCCATGGGTTACATGGTCTAGGCGTCTTGAATGAAACCAGGTACTTGAACTCATTAAGTTTTTTTTTATTTTTTATTTTATTTTATGATATATTATATGAATTTAGGGTTTAAAATTTTAGAATTTAGTGGTAACGGATTTGAATCAATAAGGTATATTATATTTATTTATGGTTTAAGATTTTAAAATTTAGGAGTTAAGTTATAATGAGTTTAAGCTAATAAGATTTTTTCCTAGTGTTTAGATTTTTTTTAGGTTATAGTGTTAAAATAAATAATTTTAGGAGTTCATGATATATATATATAAAAGATTTTAGATTTAGGATTTAAAGAAATTTTTATTTTTACAAATTTAAAAAAATAGAAACAAAATCGAGGAACCGAAATTAAATACAGGCACTTCGAAAAAAAATAGAAAATAAAAAAATGAATGGCGCCTGAATTAATTCTAAATATCTTTAAAAAAATTATTACCGACTATACTATAGTAAACGGTCGGTAGCATATATATATATACAAACACACCAAGTTTATTAAAATTTTACCGTGTGTAATTAATTTAATTGCTCGTGAAAACGGATTCACTTCACATACATGGAACCCCAAAAAACAATTCGAAACAAGTCCGACCACTATAACCTAATTGAGAAGCCTGAACCCAAGGTTATTTCTTCAAGATTTTATTTTAGGGTTCATGTCTCCCGGGTTATAATTTGTAAGCTATTTTTTTTTTTAAGATTTTACCTCTAGGTTAAGACTTCCCAACTAGGTTATAGTATTTAGTAAAAAGAAAAATTAAAAATAAAATTAATTAAAGTATTTACGGAGTATTGTAATGTGTTTAGGGGATATATTCAATGGATTAGGGATTTATATAAGGAAATATTGATTTTTTTTAAATTCAAAATATAAAAAAAAAATACTAGATATCTTCTGTTATTTTTTATTATTATTTTTCAAATTTTGAATTAAAAATTAAATTAAATTAAATTATTTTTTTAAGATTTTATTTTAGGGTTATGCTTCCCAATTGGATTATAATTTTCAAACTATTTAATTTTAAAATTTTACCTATAGGGTTTAGGTTTCCCAATTGGGTTAAACAATTCGAAACGAGTCCGACCGATGCCAATGCTCGTGATCTATTTAACTACCGGGCACGTTTTTTGCACCATTGACTTAAACCCTAAAATTCATCTTGGCGTCTCCTAGTGTTTAGATTTTCTTTTTAGGTTATAGTGTTTAGATAAATAATTATATATATATATATATATATGAGATTTTAGATTTAAAGAAATTTTTATTTTTACAAAAAAAAAAAAATAGAAACAAAATCGAGGCACTGAAATTAAATACAGGCACCTCGAAAAAAAAATTAGAAAATAAAAAAAATGAATTGCGCCTGAATTAATTCTAAATATCTTCAAAAAATTTATTACCGACCATACTATAAAAAATTGTCGGTAGTTAGTTTTATATATATATATATATATATATACACCAAGTTTATTAAAATTTTACCAAACATAATTAATTCCATTGCTCGCGAAAACGGATTCACTTCACTTACATAGAAACCCGGAAAATAATTCGAAACGAATCTGACCGACGCCAACGCTCGCGATCTATTTAACCACTGGGCGCGTTCCCTGCACCATCGCCTTAAACCCTAAAATTCATTTTGATGTCTCAGAGCTCTTTTGCACTGAGTCGAAGTTGATTCACGACTCCAATTATCCCCCCCCCCCCCCCCACCCAAAAAAAAAAAAAAGCAGTTTCTCCTCATTCTTTGCTCTTTAAAGAATTTTTTATTTTTACAAATTAAAAAAATAAAAACAAAATCGAGGCACCGAGATTAAATACAGGAACTTCGAAAAAAAATTAGAAAATAAAAAAAATGAATCGCACTGAATTAATTCTAAATATCTTAAAAAAATTTATTACCGACCATACTATAAGTAAACGGTCGGTCATATATATATATATATATAAAGTTTTGATATCCTGCGCGCCCGCAGGATATCACTCGTTTTATTTTTTTTTTATTTTTTGGATTAAAAAAAAATACAATACTTTTTTGTAAATTTTATTTCTAAGGTTTAGACTTTGGGTTATAGTTTTTAAGTTATTTTTTTTTAGATTTTATCTATAGGGTAAATACAGGAACTTCGAAAAAAAATTAGAAAATAAAAAAAATGAATCGCACTGAATTAATTCTAAATATCTTAAAAAAATTTATTACCGACCATACTATAAGTAAACGGTCGGTCATATATATATATATATATATATATATATATATATATATATATATATATATATATATATATATATATATATAAAGTTTTGATATCCTGCGGGTCACTCGTTTTATTTTTATTTTTATTTTTTATTTTTTGAATTAAAAAAAATAAAATACTTTTTTGTAAATTTTATTTCTAAAGTTCAGGCTTTGGGTTATAGTTTTTAAGCTATTTTTTTTTAGATTTTATCTATAGGGTTCAGGCTTTCCAATTATGTTATAGTGTTTGGTTTTAAAAAAATTAAAATAAAATAATTTTAAGTATTTATTGAGTATTGTAATATGTTGAGGGGATATATTAATGTATTAGAAATTTATATAAATAAATGTTTATTTTTTAATAAATAAAATATTTTTAAAAAATTTTATTTCTAGGGTTCAGGCTTTGGGTTATAGTTTTTAAGTTATTTTTTTTTAGATTTTATCTGTAGGGTTCAGTATTCCCAATTAGGTTATAGTGTTTGGTTTAAAATAAAATAAATTTAAGTATTTATTGAGTATTATAATATGTTGAGGGGATATATTAATGTATTAGAAATTTATATAAGGAAATATTTATTTTTTTTAATTGATTTTTTTAATTTAAAATATTTTTTAAAAAATCAATTGATATCCTGCGCGCGCACAATCGCGCACTATGCGGGCGCACAGGATATCAATCCTCTCTCTCTCTCTCTTTATATATATATATATATGATGAGTTTTGTTAAAATACGAACCTGGCCATGTGGACTCATCCGCGATCTACAAAATTTGATTTTTTAAATATTTTTTTATTTTTTAAATATAAGTTTTTCTTGAGTTTCTTTGTTCTCACCACTGCTCACCGCGCCTCCTCACCCGCCGGCCATACGCTCACCACGCCTCCTCGCGCGCCCGCCACCCGCCCGGCCGTTGGCCATCTGCCCACCGTCGGCGGCCTCCGGCCGCCTGGACCCACCCACACTATAGCCCAAGGGGTGAACCCGTCGGGGATCGTGGCATGGATTCCGGCTGCCGCCGCCTGCCCATCGCCGAGCTGAGAGGAAGTCTCGGCGGCGAGGGGATCTAGTCGCGCTGGATTCCGGCCACGATCGTGCTTGAATCCGGCTGCAATCGCGCCAGATTCCAGACACGATCGCGACTGGAATCAGCGCGATCGCGACCGGAATCCGGCACGATCGCGGCCGGAATACGGCGCGATCGCGGCCGGAATACGGCGCGATCGCGGCCGGAATCTGGAGCGATCGCGACCGGAATCCGGAGCAATCGCGACCGGAATCTTGCTTGATCATGGCCGGAATCCGGAGCGATCGCGACTGAAATCCGGAGCGATCGCGACCGGAATCCGGCGCGATCGCGACCGGAATCCGGCGCGATCGCGACCGGAATCCGGCGTGATCGCGACCGGAATCCTGCGCGATCACGGCCGCGCCAGAATTCGGCCGCTATCGCGCCGGATTCCGATCGCGGCGCGATCGCGGTTGAATTTTGGACGCGTCACGACCGAACACGATCACGGTCGGATTCCGACGCGACTAGATCCCCTGGCCGCCGAGACTTCCTCTCAGCTCGGCGGTGGGCAGGCAGCAGCAGCGAGTGGCCAGCGATGACGAGGCGCGGTGAGCGTGGCTTCGTTACAACGTGAACAAAGAAGAAGGAAAAAAAGTAAGAAAGAGAAAATATTGTATTAAAAAAATAAAATAATATGACATGGCAGTTGCTCTGTAACAATCCGCAGGATAGAGCCCGTAGCATAATAATTCTGTATATATGATATCCTGCGTGACGCGCACAGTGCGCGACAGTGTGCGTCGCGCAGGATATCAGCTTTGTTTTTTTTATTTTTAATTATTCTTTTAAATTTTGAATTTAAAAAATAATTAAAATACTTTTTTAAGATTTAATTTTAGGGTTCATGTCTCTCAATTGGGTTATAATTTGTAAGCTAGTTTTTTTTTTAAGATTTTACCTCTATGGTTCAGGCTTCCCATTGGGTTCTAGTATTTAGTAAAAAGAAAAATTAAAATACAATTAATTTAAGTATTTATGGAGTATTGTAATGTGTTAAAAAATAATAGATATCGTCTATTATTTTGTTATTATTTTTTTCAAATTTTGAATTTAAAAATTTAATTCAAATATTTTTTTAAGATTTTATTTTAGGGTTCATATTTCCCAATTGGGTTATAATTTTCAATCTATTTATTTTTAAGATTTTACCTCTAGGGTTTAGACTTTCCAATTGAGTTAAACAATTCGAAACGAGTCCGACCGACGCCAACGCTCGCGATCTATTTAACCACCGGGCGCGTTCTTTGCACCATCGTCTTAAACCCTAAAATTCATCTTGGCGTCTCCTAGTGTTTAGATTTTCTTTTTAGGTTATAGTGTTAAGATAAATAATTTTAGGAGTATATATATATATATATATACACATGAGATTTTTGTTGGGACCGAAATGAAGCTAGAGGGGGGGTGAATAGCTCGTCGCGTGCTCGTGTGCTTGGCGTTGCTTGTTTCTTCAAAGATGCGCAGCGGAAATACAAGAAACAACTACAACAATGATAACACAATGGATTTTACTTGGTATCCACCTCACAAGAGATGACTAGTCCAAGGGTCCACGCACACGCACACACACACACCTCCACTAATAAAACACTCCTTTATGGTTACTACCAAAGATGGAGAAGCCCTAGAACACTCTTAATACAAGAAGAAGGAAAGGGAAACGAAATACAAGCAAAAGCTTACAAGATATGCAGTGAAAACCCTAACCCTAACTTCTTGTTGTAGCCCGCCTCTTGATCTTGGATCACTAGCAAAACTTGCTCCAAGACCCCTTCAAGAACTGGCGGTAGAGTAGAGAAGAAGTGTGGAGTCGCTGGTGAAGATCTGAGATGAATGCCGAGAGATTTGCACCGAAGGAATCGAGCGCCTGCAGCCTTTATCGATGCCAACAGTCGGATCCCGATCGATTGGGATGTTCCCAATCGATCGGGGAGGCTTTGGATTGATCGGCTGATCGATCCAGAGCGCCTCTGTGCTCTCAGGAATTGCTTGGATCGATCGGCTGATCGATCCAAGGCTTATCGTGCGAAATCGCACTCCCCAATCGATCCACTTATCGATTGGGGGCTCTGGATCGATCCACTGATCGATCTAGCCCTGTTCTGTGCGATCGCACACTCGTCCTAATCGATCCACTGATCGATTGGGAGGAAGCTTGTCGTAAAGACTCGCCCAATCGATCGGCCGATCGATTGGGCATGAGCCAATCGATTGGCTGATCGATCCAGCTCATGATTTCTCCCAAAATCAAGTCTAAAGCCTCCTATGTGTTTTGATGAACTTAAAATTCAAAAGAATGCACTAAATCAATATCTTGAGTTTTGTTCATCGTCCTAACATCTCACTTGTATCTAATGTGCACTAAAACACATACAAGTCATCTTATAGGTCTTTGTGAGATGTAAATTTTGGTTTTTTCCTAATCTAGGGATCATGCATATCTATCTAGGCATTTTGAGTGGTAAACATCCACAAGGATGTTACTTGTTGATTCCACTTGTGTATAAATACCATTTGTTGGTAAACTTGTATATAAATGCCATTTGTCCTTATTTTTAAGGAAATAAATATAATGCATGATAATGTTATGGCATACATCAAAATGAAATAGCTTTCAAAAGAAAGATTCCTATAACTATATGATGTATGTATGACATGACATGGTATTTTTGTAATTTTTCATAATAAATCATGAATGCAAAATACAAAATTAAATATGATGTCATGGCATATAATGCGCAAACAATCATGGCAAGATTTAGCATAAGTAAAATACATAGATTACCTATCTAGGTGTCCTTAAACCTTAGCTAAGTTGAAATTAAACCTAGATTGCCCTCTAAACGCTCCAAGAAAATGCCAAAACCTAAATTGACATTTATAGTTCTCTTGATTAACTTATGCTAATTGAAATTAAGCTTACTCCTCAAATGTTGGCATATTTCATTTTTCCACAAGAGTAACACTAAGAAATTACCAAAATCTCAACTTGGTATTTCTTACATTTTCCCAAATTGTGACATTTAACATAAAATCAATACTTATCAAATTTGGCACATTTTACTCTTTCAAGGAGTAACCATAAATCCATTTTATTTTCAAAGATTAATAATAACCTTGAAAATGCTCCTTGAGTGTCAATTTCTTCAAAGTGGGTTAACTACCCTTTTTCTTGGAACTGACACTCTCTAACCCATTTATGGGGTAGAGAAAATGCTCCTAGGAACCCAACACCTATTGGTGCTCCTTGGATGCTCTAGGTATTCACTAAGGATAACTTCCCTAGATACTTTCCTAGTGACCTTGTTTGACTTCTTAGAAGCCTTGGTCACTTTTTCTAGGTCAACCCTAGGGATTGCTTCCCTTGTAACCTTCTTTGTGACTTTCTTTGACTTCTTAGAAGTCTTAGTCACATTTGTTGCAAAAATACTCTTAGGGATGACCTCCCTAGTATTTCTGGCTTGCCCACTAGATCTAGGGTTTGTTCCATAACTATATGGAACTCTATGGTAAGAAATTACATCCTTCTTGGCCTTTGGTTTGTATCCCAAACCTCTATGGCGATTGAATAGCTTTGATTGTCCTAGCCCTAGGTTTTGCTCATGTTGCCCTTTAAGGATATTTTCTAGGGTCTTTTCTAGTTTGTCAAGTCTTGACCTCAAGACTTGATTTTCCATCACTAAGTCCTTAGTTTTTGGGTTTCCATTAAATTCATGAGCATTTTTTTTTTCTAGGCTTGTAGCTAAAATCCTTAGAGTTCTTGCCTAGACTTTTACCTACATTCTTAGCCCTAAGTGTAGTGATTTTAGCATGATAAGGTACATGATTCTCCTTAATCTTATTATGCCTCCTATTTTCATGGTAAATAGCATTAAAATGATATAGGTTAGTACTAGCATGCTTTTTACCATTATTTACGGGAATAGGCTCAATGAAAGTTACCTTTCTTTTTACCTTGGAGGCTCCCCCTTGAGTTGAGCTTCCTCCTTGAGCGTTGACCACCTTCTTCCCCTTAGGGCATTGACTTCGGTAATGCCCCTTTTGATTGCAAGAGAAGCACACAATGTGCTCCTTGCTCTTCTTTGTTCTGGGGATGATCTCCTTGGGCTTCTCCTTGCCCTTCAATGCCACTTGGCCCTTCTTCTTGGCCAATTTAGGGCATTTACTTTTATAATGCCCTTTTTCCCTACATTCAAAGCATATGATATGATTTTTATTATTAATTGAAATTGTTATACCTTTGCTTGTAGGGGTGGCATCTTCTCCATGTGATGTGGATGTAGAGGCTTCCTCTTGATCCGATAGTGATGCTCCTCCAATAGATTTGACTTGACTCGTGGAGGTGGAAGCTTCTTCATCCTCTTCTTCTCTTGACCCGGATGTGGAGGATTCTTCTTGCTCTTGATCCGGTGTCAATGAAGATTGCTCCCCCTCAATCCTAGAGGTGGAGGCTTCATCATCTTGTACATGGAACAAGGAGTATGCTCCCTCCTTGTTCCCTTCATTACATTCCCTCGAAGATGAAGCTTCTTCTTGGACTTCTTCTTCGGAAGTTGAGCATCTCTCAACTTCGGAGTCCTCCTCTTGGTCTTGATCCATTGAGTCGCCCTCTTTAGATTCTCCTTGATTCGGTACAGTGGAGGGGATCTCATGAATCCTTGCCAATTTGCTCCAAAGCTCCTTGGCATCTTCAAACTCTCCAATTTGAGCTAAAATGTTGTTCGGCAATAAATTGACCAAAAGCTTGGTCACTTTGTCATTGGCCTCACATCTTTAGAGTTGCTCCTTACTTCATTTGCTTTTCTTGAGAGCTTTGCCCTTTCCGGCGATGATTCCGGTGAAGAGCGACCTCGCTCTGATACCACTTTTTGGGACCGAAATGAAGTTAGAGGGGGGGTGAATAGCTCGTCGCGTGCTCGTGTGCTTGGCGTTGCTTGTTTCTTTAAAGATGCGCAGCGGAAATACAAGAAACAACTACAACAATGATAACACAATGGATTTTACTTGGTATCCACCTCACAAGAGGTGACTAGTCCAAGGGTCCACGCACACACACACACCTCCATTAATAAAACACTCCTTTATGGTTACTACCAAAGGCGAAGAAGGCCTACAACACTCTTAATACAAGAAGAAGGAAAGGGAAATGAAATACAAGCAAAAGCTTA
The DNA here is from genome assembly GCF_018446385.1 of Zingiber officinale. NCBI lineage: Eukaryota > Viridiplantae > Streptophyta > Magnoliopsida > Zingiberales > Zingiberaceae > Zingiber > Zingiber officinale. The sequence goes on along the minus strand of NC_056001.1, from coordinate 50,169,521 downwards.
CAAGATATGCAGTGAAAACCCTAACCCTAACTTCTTGTTGTAGCCCGCCTCTTGATCTTGGATCACTAGCAAAACTTGCTCCAAGACCCCTTCAAGAACTGGCGGTAAAGTAGAGAAGAAGTGTGGAGTCGCTGGTGAAGATCTGAGATGAATGCCGAGAGATCTGCACCGAAGGAATCGAGTGCTTGCAGCCTTTATCGATGCCAACAGTCGGATCCCGATCGATTGGGATGTTCCCAATCGATCGGGGAGGCTTTGGATCGATCGGCTGATCGATCCAGAGCGCCTCTGTGCTCTCAGGAATTGCTTGGATCGATCGGCTGATCGATCCAAGGCTTATCGTGCGAAATTGCACTCCCCAATCGATCCACTTATCGATTGGGGGCTCTGGATCGATCCACTGATCGATCCAGCCCTGTTCTGTGCGATCGCACACTCGCCCCAATCGATCCACTGATCAATTGGGAGGAAGCTTGTCGCAAAGACTCGCCCAATCGATCGACCGATCGATTGGGCATGAGCCAATCGATCGGCTGATCGATCCAGCTCATGATTTCTCCCAAAATCAAGTCTAAAGCCTCCTAAACCAACATCCGGTCAACCGTGACCTGTTGGTATATTATACCTAGCATCTGGTCACCCTTGACCTGCTAGAACTCGCTCACCAAGTGTCCGGTCAATCCCTTTGACCCACTTGGACTTTCCTCCTAGTGCCAAGTATCCAGTCAATCTCTTTGACCTACTTGGACTTTCACCAGATGTCTGGTCAACCATGACCCATCTGGATTTCCCCGTGCCTGGCTTCACTCACCAGGACTTTCCTTCTGCCTAGCTTCACTCACTAGGGCTTCTCTTCTGCTTGGCTTCACTCACCAGGTCTTTCACCTAGCTTCACTCACTAGGATTTCTCTTCTGCCTAGCTTCACTCACTAGGTCTTTCACCTGGCTTCACTCACCAGGATTTCCTTCTGCCTAACTTCACTCACTAGGTCTTTTAATCTGTCTGGCTTCACTCACCAGGACTTTCCAGTCTGCCTAACCTCCAAGTTAGGACTTTCACATGGCTTCACTCACCAGGATTTCCCAGTCAAGTATCCGGTTAACCTTGACCTACTTGACTCTCCATCACAATCTCCACACATGAACAATTGCACCTGCAATCTCCATATGTTGTCTACATGTATCGTCAACATGTATTATCAACATGTATTGTCAAACCATCAAAACATAAACACTAAGACTCGAGCTTGACCTAATTCAAGCTCAGTCAAACTAGGTCAACCTTCACCTGGGGAATATTGCACCAACAATCTCCCAACAATTTTAGATTTAGTATTTAAAGAAATTTTTATTTTTACAAATTAAAAAAAATAGAACACAAAATCGAGGCACCGAAATTAAATACAGGCACTTTGAAAAAAAATTAGAAAATAAAAAAATGAATCACGACTGAATTAATTCTAAATATCTTAAAATAATTTATTACCGATCATACTATAATAAACGGTCGGTAGCATATATATATATATACACACACACCAAGTTTATTAAAATTTTACCGCACATAATTAATTTAATTGCTAGCGAAAATGGATTCACTTCACTTACATGGAAACCCGGAAAACAATTTGAAACGAGTCCGACCGACGCCAACGCTCACGATCTATTTAACCACTGGGCGTGTTCCGTGCACCATCGCCTTAAATCCTAAAATTCATCTTGGAGTCTCAGAGCTCTTCTGCTCCCCACAAAAGCAGTTTCTCCTCATTCTTTGCTCTTTAAAGAATTTTTTATTTTTACAAAATTTAAAAAATAGAAACAAAATCGAGGCATCGAAATTAAATACAGGCACTGAATCGCGCCTGAATTATATATATATATATATATATATATATACATGAATATGATATCCTGCGCGATGCGAACAGTGGATATCAGCTTTGTTTTTTTTACTTTTAATTATTCTTTTAATTTTTGAATTAAAAAAATAATTAAAATATTTCTTTAAGATTTTATTTTAGGGTTCATGCCTCTCAATTGGGTTATTATTTATAAGTTATTTTTTTTACGATTTTACCTCTAGGGTTCAGGCTTCTCAATTGTGTTTATAGTATTTAGTAAAAAGAAAAATTAAAATAAAATTAATTTAAGTATTTACGGAATATTGTAATGTGTTTAGGGGATATATTCATGGATTAGGGATTTATATAAGGAAATATTAATTTTTTTTTTAAATTCAAAATATAAAAAATACTAGATATCGTCTATTATTTTTTATTATTATTTTTTCAAATTTTGAATTAAAAAAATTAATTAAAATATTTTTTTAATATTTTATTTTAGGGTTCATGCTTCCCAATTGGGTTATAATTTTCAAGCTATTTATTTTAAAGATTTTACCTCTAGGGTTTAGACTTTCCAATTGGGTTAAACAATTCGAAACGAGTCCGATCTATTAGAGTGTATACTGAAAGCCTAAGCTTTTGTAAACATTTATTTTGAATAAAGAATCACATTTAGTCAAATTATCTATATTTGTTTGTAGTTGTTCAATTAATTTATATTGAAGATAACATAGTATGTGGTGTCACATGCAGAAGATGATGTTATCAGTACCTTATAAATTATAAACAGTAGCTGACGACCAAAATGAAAAGGAACAAACCATTGGAAGGTCGTAGTGTAATTAGGAATTAGTTTATCTTAACTATATAATTACACTAGTACACTTAGAGTGTATTGAGTAGGACCATTAGAGGTCGTTTCTTTTATACTGACTTTATAAAGAAACAAAGACCTCAGTTATTATGGAAGTGTGTGCTCTTAATCCTAATATAATAACAAGCACATATGTTTGATATTTATTTCTTTAATTTATCAATGGGTGAGATTTAGTTCGATGAATCAATAAGCCCGATAAGTTGGGAAATGATATCACTTATAGTGTGTGTTGTTGATTATAGAAGGAAACTGTGTCCTAGAGATACTAGGTTGATAATGTCCCCAAAAGGAGCTCATAAGGATTGTCATGTTAAACCCTGTAGGTGGACTTAGTCCGACATGATGATAAGGTTGAGTGGTACTACTCTTGGACTAAGATATTAATTAAATGAGTTGTCAGTAACTCACTTAATTAGTGGACATTCGATATCTTAAACACAGGGAGACTAACACACTCATAATAAGAAGGAGCCCAAAAATATAATTTGGGATTGGTGCGGTAGTTCAATAATAGTTCTCTAGTGGAATGAATTATTATTGATAAAATTAAGTTATGTTCGGGGTGAACACGGGATGCTTAATTTTATCGGGAGACCAAAACCAATTCCTCCTCTCGGTCCCTATCGTAGCCTCTTATTTATAGAGTACTATACCCACCTATACCCACCTTCGTACCCATGATATAGGGGTCGGCCAAGCTAGCTTGTGGTTCAAGCTAGGGTCGGCCAAGCCTTAATTCATGGGTGGCCGGCCCTAGCTTGAACCCAAGCTTAGGTGGCCGACCCCCATTAAATTAAAAAGAATTTTAATTTTTAATTTTTATTATGTGAAAGATATAATTTATTAAAGAGAATTAAAATTAGAATATCTCTCTTAAAAGGATCTACAAAAGATTAAAGAAAGAGATTAGATCTCTTTCCTTATTTGTAGATTGGAAAGATATTTTATTTTTTTCTCTTTGAAAATTATTCACATGTTGAAAATTAAAATTATAGAAATTTCTTTTTATCAACCATGAAGGGATTTTAAAGGGAAATTTTATTTTAAAAAAAAATTCGGAAACCAATTAGGAAGTTTTATTTTGTTGATTGAAACTCTCCTAATTTATCTATTTGAGGTGGCCGGCCATGATTAATTGATTAAGAAATTTTATTTAATTTTTCTTAATTAATTGTTGTCAAGGAAAGTTAAGGAAATTTTATTATAAATAAATTTCCTTATTTGTCAAAGCCAAGAAATATAAAAGAAGGGGTGGGGGTGCCTTCATGGGGGACAACTTCTATTATTCTATCCCTCTTTTCCTTGGTGGTGTGGCCGGCCAACCTCTCTCCCTCTCTTCCTCTTTGTGGTGGCCGAATCCTTCCTCTTGCTTGGAGCTCTTGTGGTGGCCGGATACTACTTGGAGAAGAAGAAGAAGAAGGAGAGAAAGCTTGTATCCCTTGGAGCTTGGTTGGTGGTTTTTTCTTCATCCTTGGTGAAGCTCTTTTGTTTTGGCTGAACCTAGCGAGGAGGAGAAGAAGGTGCATTGGTGGTTTCTCGTCTCGGAAGATCGTTGCCCACGCAACGTCCGAGGTTAGAAGAGGAATACGGTAGAAGATCAAGAGGTCTTTCTAGAAGGTATAACTAGTAATTTTTCCTTTCCGCATCATACTAGTTATTTTTGGAAATAATACCAAATACAAGAGGCTTACGATTCTAGTATTTCGAATATGTTTTTCGATGTTGTGTTCTTTTGTTTATTTCTTTTCTTTGTGATTTGATTGTTCCTTTCGGTTAACCTAAAGTTATTTTACGAAATTAAATATTAGCTTTCCATAAAAGATTTTGTCTAGTCGATGGTGGTTGCTCCCATATCCAAGAAGGCCATGTGCCTCGCCACGTCAGTACTGGGAACCAATTATGGAAATTAATGTTTAATGGAATTAATGACTTAGGTGATTTGGATCAAACATGTTAAGTTCCGCAGGAGATCCAAGTCTAAACCTAAAAGAACAAATAAATTAAGTTTTGGATCAAACGTGTTAAGTTCCGCAGGCGATCAAAAATTTAATTTAAAATAACACATGGTAGTTAGGAAAAGGTTCAGACCTTTGTACAAAATTTTTGTACAGTGGAACCTCTAGGTTTTCCGAGTAGCATCCAACAATTTGTATCAGAGCTAGGGTTTTGCCTCTGTGTATTTGGTATTAGTTTAATTATGCACATGTCATACATAATTTAGGCAGGTTAATAGTAGGATGTGCTAACTTTGTGGATGCAGGATCCAACTATTATGGCTTATAGTTTTCTTTATGTGTGTGATTGGACCCTTGGACATGTCAAGGGCAATTATATGTGTGTGCATGATTGTATTATAAAATACAACAGGAGCTGTACTTAGTTTTTAATTAGGATTTTATTTTTGATCTAGTTACATGTACATTCCTTTTATGGAATATAGGATCGATGGATGTAAATTTTTATTTTATGTTCGATCTAATTCACATGTACATTCCTTCGAGGAATATAGGATCGAAAAATGTAAAATTCTATTTATGTCGCGGATCGAATCTTGCAAGGCGTGGAACCTTTTGAGGACCAGAGGCGCAGCGGAACAAGGAGCAAGATGGATGCGACAGCAAGACCCGGTGGCGGTGGCCAAATAAGGCAGCAGCTAGGGTTGGTGACACACGGAGGACAACAATAGATAAAAGCCATAATAGTTGAAAATTAGTTTTTCATTTATTGCTTTTATATTGTGCAGTGTGTGGATGTTAGTAAACATGTTTAGTAGGATATCATAGTTAAAATTCCTCATTTATAAATAACTAAGTGGGAGAGGGATTTTAAATAAATTCCACGGTCTTCATTACTGGTTTGTAAGTGATGCAAACAAGTTTGCGCGTTGGCTCTGAGTGCCTTCCTCCATATCGGATGAGCTTGTTTGTGGATCACTAGAACAAACTTCCATTTTGGATGACTATAGGAAGTTAATTAAGAGCGTGTGATCTTCTCCATTGGAAGGGGCACAATCTTATTAATGGACTTAGTGTCAAGTAGTGGTATACACTTAGGCACGTCTAATAGTATCCTTCCCATCGGAGTCACTGCTATTATTCGTGTGACCAAAGGATACCAACTATTAATTTTATTTGTCAAAAAGTTAGGTTGACAAGATAATAAAATTAATGGGTTAAACCCTCCTTTTACAAATGTTGAATTTGTATACGTCCACACTATCGTGACATACAAAATTCACGGTGTTTAGAGGTGTTGGTTAATTTAAAATAGTATTGTTTGAGGAATCAATATTATTCTAAATTTAGAGTTCTGACCAAAAGTTATTTGTGATTCTTAGGATGACTTTCAACCCACTGTCCATCATACTACAACAGAATAGACTTACTGGACCTAACTACATAGATTGGAAAAGGAACCTAAACATTGTTCTTACTGCTGAAAGCTATAAGTTTGTACTGACTGAGCCTTGTCCTGATGCACTCACTGGTGAATCTACCCAAGAGGAGATTGAATATCATAGGAAATGGGTAAAAGCAGATGAGATGACGCGGTGTTACATTTTGGCTTCAATGTCAAATGTATTGCAACATCAGCATCAAGATTTACCAACAGCCTATGATATTATGAACAATCTCAAGGAACTCTTTGGTCATCAGGATCAGGCTTCTAGGCAAGAAGCCATGAGAAAGATAATAACAGCCACCATGCAAGAAGGTACTCCTGTGAGGGATCATATCCTAAAGATGATGGCTTATCTGAATGAAATACAGATCCTTGGAGGAGAAATTGATGGGGAAACCCAGATCGATATGATCCTCCAAACACTACCTAGAAGTTTTGAGCAATTCCGCCTGAATTACAATATGAACAAAAGGGTATATTCATTGGCGGAACTACTGACAGAACTTCAGGCAGCAGAAGGTTTGTTTCGGCACAATTCTCATATTCACTATGCTGAAAATGGTTCTACTTCTAAACCGAAAGGAAAGAAGAAGAAGAAACAAGTTGGTTCAGCAAAGAAAGTGAATAAATCTCAGAGTACAGGACCTAAAGCTGGAGTGAAGAAGCCGAAGGGCAAGTGCTTCATCTGCAAGCAGTCAGGGCATTGGAAGGCGGATTGTCCTCGTAGGAATCAGAACAACAAAGGTATATCTCATGCTCTAGTTGTTGAAACATGTTTAGCGGTGTTATCTACCAGCACCTGGTGTGTAGATACGGGAGTCATTGATCATGTCTGCAATTCCTTGCAGGGGTTCCAGGAAACCCGACGACTATCTGAAGGAGAGATTACCGTCTACATGGGCAATGCTACTAAGGTGGCGGCTGTTGCAGTGGGAGACGTCTACTTATCTTTTAATATAAATAGAAATTTGGTTTTAAGAAATTGTCTTTATGTACCCAGTTTTAGAAAGAATTTAATTTCAGTTTCTAAACTGTTTTTGGATGGATATTCAGTTTCTTTTAGTAATGATGTAATTATTAAGAGAAATAAAGTGATTATCTGTTCTGGTGCATTAGTTGGCAATTTGTATACTTTAAATCCAATTTCTCCCACAAAGCAAAACATGGAAATTTATAACTCATTTTCTAACTCTAATAAGAGAAAAGAACCTTCGGAAATGAACCAAGCATATCTTTGGCATCTAAGGCTTGGTCATATTAACTTAAGTAGGATTCAGAGACTTATAGCCGATGGACTTTTGGGTTCATTAGAGTTGGAAAATTTTCCAACTTGTGAATCTTGCTTGGAAGGAAAAATGACCAAAAGGCCTTTCAAGGCCAAAGGGTATAGAGCCAAAGAAGTGTTAGAATTTGTTCATTCTAATTTGTGTGGTCCTATGTCTGTCCAGGCAAGAGGTGGTTTTGAATATTTTGTCTCTTTCATAGATGATTATTCAAGATACGGATACATTTACCTAATGCGCCGCAAGTCCGAGTGCTTTGATAAGTTCAAAGAATACAAGGCTGATGTGGAGAAACGACTAGGTAAAAGTATCAAGACACTACGGTCTGATCGTGGTGGCGAATACCTTTTAGGAGAGTTTAGGAATTACTTATCAGAGGCCGGGATTCAATCTCAACTGTCTGCACCTGGTACACCCAAACAGAATGGTGTGGCAGAACGAAAGAATAGGACTCTTATGGAGATGGTTAGATCGATGATGAGTTACTCAGAATTACCAAATTCATTTTGGGGATACGCTCTGAAAATAGCAGTGTACATTCTGAACTTAGTTCCTTCTAAATCAGTTTCTTCTACTCCCACAGAATTGTGGAATGGGCGAAAGCCCAGTCTAAGACATATTCGGATTTGGGGTAGTCCAGCACATGTGCTGAAACCAGATGCTGATAAGTTAGAATCTCGTACAGAAGTTCGCATGTTTGTGGAGTATCCCAAAGGAATGAAAGGTGATTTATTTTATAGTCCTAAAGACCAGAAGGTCATTGTTAGCACCAATGCCTAGTTTTTAGAATAAGACTATATAATGGATCACAAGCCTAGTAGCAAAGTTGTTTTAGAAGAACTTAGAGAGGATACGTCTACTTCAGTACCAATAGTACAAGATGAAGTACCACAAGAGACTGCAACACGTGTCGCACATGATACACAACCACAGACAGTGCCTCGTCGTAGTGGGAGGGTTGTAAGGCAGCCTGAAAGATTCATATTTTTGGGAGAGTCTTCGGACTTGATCCCGGGTAAACATGAACCTGATCCCCGAACATATGACGAAGCACTCCAAGATATAGATGCAGCATCTTGGCAAAAGGCAATGAATTTTGAAATAGAGTCTATGTACTCTAATAATGTCTCGGAGCTTGTAGAACCACCTGATGGTGTAAAAGTCGTTGGATGCAAGTGGATCTACAAAAGGAAAAGAGGGACAGACGGGAAGGTAGAAACCTTCAAAGCTAGGCTTGTTGCAAAAGGGTATACTCAGAAAGAGGGAATCGACTATGAGGAAACTTTTTCACCGGTAGCCATGCTTAAGTCTATCCGGATACTCTTATCCATTGCTGCTCATATGAATTATGAGATTTGGCAAATGGATGTCAAGACAGCTTTCCTTAAGACGACCCAACCCGAGTCGCCCCGAAAAAAATCGGGTTCGGGTTGGGCATTTTCGGGTTCGGGTCGGGTTCGGGTTGGAGGGTTGGAGAGTAAAAAAATTTCGGGTTGGGTCGGGTTGGGTTCGGGTTGACCCGGGTTGACCCGGGTTGGCTTAAATATAGGGTTTTGTGGGTTTTTTTAGAGTTAAATCAAATTTTATTTTAAAAATTTAGATGTTTTTATGTATATTAATATCATGTTTGTATGATAATGATGGAATATTGAGATAAAAGTGAAGAATTATAGGGAAAATAGCCCAAAAAAGTCGTTTTGAATCGGATTTTCGGGTTATATGGGTCGGGTTCGGGTCTTAATGGAAGTCTTGAAGAGAACATCCATATGAAGCAAACAGAAGGGTTTATTGAAAAAGGCAAAGAGTATCTAGTATGCAAGCTCAATCGGTCCATTTATGGACTAAAGCAAGCTTCAAGGTCTTGGAACATCCGGTTTAATGAAGTAATCCAGTCATATGGATTTATTCAGTGTCCGGATGAGTCTTGTGTATACAAGAAGTGTAACAGAAACGTGGTGGTATTTCTTGTACTATACGTAGATGATATTTTGTTAATTGGTAACAATGTCAAGGTATTATCGGACGTAAGGGTATGGTTGTCAAAACAATTTGATATGAAGGACTTAGGAGATTGTGCACACATTCTTGGGATCAAAGTTATAAGGGATCGCAAGAAAAGAATGTTGTGTCTGTCCCAAGCTTCATACATAGATACAATCCTTGCTCGTTTTAGCATGCAAGATTCCAAAAAAGGTTTCTTACCTTCTAGGCATGAAGTAGCTCTATCTAAAGAGATGTCTCCGAAGACATCAAAGGAGATAGAGGACATGAAAGCAGTTCCTTATGCTTCGGCGTATGCAATGCTATGTACGAGACCTGATATCTGTTTTGCCGTGGGCATGGTTAGCAGATATCAGAGTAACCCTGGACAAGGACATTGGACTGCGGTAAAGCAGATATTAAAGTACCTGAGAAGGACTAGAGATTATATGCTAGTTTACCAAGCAGACGATTTGCTCCCTGTGGATTACACGGATTCAGATTTCCAATCAGATAGGGACAACAGTAAGTCTACATCAGGCTATGTGTTTACTTTGGGAGGTGGAGCCATTGCATGGAGGAGTGTTAAGCAGAAATGCGTTTCGGACTCAACCATAGAAGCAGAGTATGTAGCAGCCTCTAAGGCAGCTAAAGAAGCAGTATGACTCAGGAACTTTCTAATGGACTTAGATGTGATTCCTGGGTTATAATTTTCAAGCTATTTATTTTAAAGATTTTACCTCTAGGGTTTAGACTTTCCAATTGGGTTAAATAATTCGAAACGAGTCCGATCGACATCAACACTCGCGATCTATTTAACCACCAGACGCGTTCTTTACACCATCGCCTTAAACCCTAAAATTCATCTTGGCGTCTTCTAGTGTTTAGATTTTCTTTTTAGGATATAGTGTTAAGATAAATAATTTTAGGAGTATATATATATATATATATATATATATATATATATATATATATATATATATACACTGCGTGACACGCACAGTGCGCGACTGTGCGCGTCGCGTGGTATATCATGATTTTTTTTTAAATTTTGATTAAAAAAATAAATAAAATATATTAATTTTGATTAAAAAATAATAAAATCTATTTTTTAAGATTTTATTAGTAGGATTTAGGCATCCTAATTGGGATATAATTTTTCAGTTAATTTTTTTTTAAAGATTTTACCTCTGGGGTTTAGATTTTCCAATTGGATTATAATATTTAGTTAAAAAAAATTAAAAATGAATTAAATTTAAGTATTTATGGAGTATTGTAATATGTTAAGGGGATATCTTAACGTATTAGCGGTTATATAAAGAAATATTGTTTTTTAATTCAAAATTTCTGTGTTTTGTTAATTTTTTTTATAATTAATTTTTGAATTAAAAAAATAATTAAAATATTTTTTAAAATTTTATTTTTAGGGTTCATATTTTGGGTTATAGTATCAAAATTATTATTTTTTTAGATTTTACCTCTAGGGTTCAGACTTTGGGTTATAGTATCAAAGCTATTTAGGGTTCAAGTTTTGGGTTATAGTATTAAAGCTATTTTTTTTTAGATTTTACCTCAAGGGTTTAGGCTTTGGGTTATAGTATTAAAGTTATTTTTTTTAGATTTTACCTCTAGGATTCAGACTTTGAGTTATAGTATCAAAGCTATTTTCTTTTTTAGATTTTACTTATGGGGTTCAACTTCCAATTAGGTTATAATGTTTGGTTTAAAAAAAAATTAAAATAAAATCAATTTAAGTATTTATTGAGTATTGTAATATGTTGAGGGGATATATTAATGTATTAGAAATTTATATAAGAAAATATTTAATTTTTTAATTGATTTTCTTAATTTAAAATATTAAAAAATACAAAAAAATAAAAAAAAACGATTGATATCCTGCGAACGCACAGTCACGCACTATGCGGGCGCGCAGGATATCAATCCTCTCTATATATATATATGAGATTTTAGATTTAGGATTTAAAGGAATTTTTATTTTTACAAATTAAAAAAATAGAAACAAAATTTCGGCACAGGCACTTCGAAAAAAAAATGAATCACACGTGAATTAATTCTAAATATCTTTAAAAAATTTATTACTGACCATATTATAATAAACGGTTGGTATATATATATATATATATATATAATTGTGATATGCTGTGCCGCACAGTGCGCAATTGCGCACGCAGCATATCACTTTTCTATTTTTTTTTATTTGAATTAAAAAAATCAATATTTCTATATATAAATTCCTAATATATAAATATATTCCATAAACATATTATAATACTCCATAAATATTTAAATTTATTTTATTTTTATTTTTTTTTACTAAACACTATAACCCAATTGAGATGTCAGAACCCTAAGATAAAATCTTTAAAAAAAAACTTGAAAATTATAATCCAATTGGGAAGCATGAACCCTAAAATAAAATCTTAAAAAATAATTTAATTAATTTTTTTAATTCAAAATTTAAAAAAAAAATAATAATAATAAATAATAGTATACAATATCTATTATTTTGATTTTGAATTTTAAAAAATCAATATTTCCTCATATATAAATCCCTAATCCATAAATATATCCCCTAAATACATTACAATACTCCATAAATAATTAAATTTATTTTATTTTTAATTTTTCTTTTTACTGAATACGATAATCCAATTGGAAAATCTGAACCCTAGAGGTAAAATCTTTATAAAAAAATAGCTTATAAATTATAACCCAATTGGGAAACATGAACCCTAAAAATAAAATTTTTAAAAAATATTTCAATTATTTTTTTTAATTCAAAATTTTAAAAAAAAAATAAAAAGAAAAAAATAACGCGGATAAATGGTTTTCAATTATAAAAGGCTTAATAATAACTGTCAAGAAGATGGATATTAAATCCCAGACAAAGATCAACTACTAAATAAAATACAAGACTCAAAGTGGTATTCTAAGTTTGACATGAAATCTGGGTTTTGGCAAGTAAAAATGCATCCAGACTTAGTAGAATGGACAACTTTCTCCTGTCCAGAAGGACATTTTGAATAGCTAGTAATGCCTTTTGGTTTAAAAGTAGCACCACAAATATTCCAAAAAAAAATGGATAATATATTTAGAAACCTATCCAATTGTACATGTGTATATATAGACGATGTATTAGTTTTTTCTAAAACAAAAGAAGAACATTATGCACATTTACATCTTCTTTTTAACTTATTTGAAACCCATGGATTAATTATTTCTAGAAGTAAAATGAAACTAGCTGTAAACCACATTGAATTCTTAGGAGCCGAAATTGGACAAAGGAAAATAACACTGCAATCACATATTACTACTAAAATTCAAAATTTTCCCGATAAAATGGAAGATACAAAAACACTTAGATCTTTTTTAGGTCTTTTAAACCATGCCAGGCAATATCTAAAAGATATTGGAAAAATCAGTGGACCTTTGTACAATAAAATATCATAAAGAGGACAAAAATATTTTAACCAACAAGATATAGACCTGGTTAGACAGATAAAAAATATGGTAAAAAACTTGCCTGAATTAACACTACCTCTTGATACAGACTATCTGATTATAGAAACAGATGGTTGTGAAACAGGATGGGGAGGCGCTCATTACAGAAAATCTAACAAATATGATTCTAAAAATACAGAAGCACTATGCAGGTATATTTCAGGCCAATACAAAGAAAAAGACCGACTGACTTCTTTAGACTATGAAATTTTAGCTGTAATTTATTGCCTTGATGCTTTCAGACTTTTTATTTGCAGCAAAAGAGAAATCACAGCCAGAATAGACTGTGAAGCTATTGTAAAATATAGCCAACAAACCAAAGGCCTTTGAAAAAGCCTTAGTACAAAAAGATGGTTAAATTTACAGACACTATTATTAACAAGGGATTAACCATCCAATGGGAACACATTAAGGGGAGTAACAATTCTTTAGCAGATACATTATCTCGATTATTACACTAAACTTTGACATTAGTCTTGCAGACATGGATACACAAAAGAAAGTCAACACTTTTACAATGAAAACTATGAGATTCGGGAATCAAGAACTTCAACAATTCATCCGTTATGAAGAACAATTTCATTTTCTAGCCAGAGAAAAATTAGACCACATACAAACATGTCTTTTGGACAACATATGAAACATTCCCACAATCCCTGGTGGAACAAAATACAAGATAGCCATAATCAATGCTGTGGCTAATTACTTCCAAACAACAATACAAAACCAGATGGAAAAAAGTTCTCTTGTTATGTAGTTTACTCAGGTTCCCAAGCAGGAGTATATTATGACTGGGAAGAAGTTACAATTGCTATTCAAGGATGTGCAACTCTCTCATTTCGAGATTTCTACTCACTAGAAGATGCTTTTGATTCTTCCAGAACAGTCATTGGGCCCAATTTCTTTATCAGTACCCTACTAAAAACAGGGGCAAATCACCTATGGAAACAGATAAATCAGAAAAAACTCAAGAAATACCTGAAAAAACATATGCACAGGTTATTACAACCTTTTCAAACACTGCACAGCCTAAGGTTCATAGGCCCAATCATTTAACATTGGGACAATTAAGAACTGCTGCAGCTGCTACCTCCAAACAAAGAAATTCGGAAGCAGTTCTGCTGGGCCTACCCACCACTATTCTAGATGAGATCTCCATATACATAAGGCGTCTGGCAGAGGACTCTACTTTCCAAACCTTTGCGGAATTATGTGAAGCCTTAAAAATATTACATCAAGAACAAGTCCCAAAGGGGATGCCAACCATATATGAAGGAGAAAGCAACCCCAAATTAAAATGCACCAAAAGAACCAAAGCCTGTGAAACTTCAGAAAAATATGGTTGTCAATGTCATCTCCTATATGCTTTCCGAAAGGTACATATAAACATGGACACATATGAACCACCAACAATTAAAGGAAGAGTCATTACTCCATTCCTTTTAATGGACTATGGTTTGCTCTACAAACTATGGGTGCATAACCCTGACTCTCTCCAAGACTTTCCAAAGAAACTTGGACAAATAATAGCTATTGCCCTAGAAGAGGAAGAAACATTTGTTATCTACACTTTTGAAAGTTCACCTTCAGAATGGGTAGGTCTAAAAATTGAGCCTGCTAGACACCTTATCAAAATAGATATTGATGACCTCAATAGTCGGCAACCAGAATTTGATGATTATACTTCTAATTTTGACATCGATTGGGAAGATTTCTCACCATTACCAGACCAATTGAAACATTGGAGAGCTTCGGTCCAAGGGGCTAAGTGGTCATGGGATAAATTAGAAGACCCAAATGAGTATCTTCTAGAAGGAGAAACATATACAGGAAAGATCTACTGGCCAAGAGATATGGGCACCCGATTCCTTCCATTTTCTTTTACAACACAACATTCAACTCTACTACAGCATTATCAAAAGAAGGCTGACCGATGGACCACTAAAAGACTGGCAAGTTCTGCTCTGACCTCTAGAGCTTACAGAGCCTCCTTAGCCAGATCACAACAATATGCAACCCAAGAGCAACATGTAGATGCTTCCACAACAAGTCAGGCGACCCAATCTAGACCTCCAGCCCATCTCCAAGAAGCCCACTTTCAAGAAGCCTGGGTCACAAATTCTACTCCTTCATTGGATTCTGTCAGCGAGCATAATCTCACCAACATGATGGAACCTTAGGGACCTAACCTACCCTATTGTCCTTCTCCACTGACAAACCACTCTTTTTCAACCCACTACCCTCACTTTACAGCTCCTCTATTGTCCTTCTCCATTGTCCACCCACTCTTTTCAGTCCACTACTCTCCACTTTACAGCTTCTCTCCATTACTTTGGCAGCCACCACTCTGGGTGGACTGGTCAGACTCTCACTTTCCAGCTGCTCACTCTCTGTTCTCATGGATGGATCCCCTCAACCTCTCCCTGAAAGCACGGATGAAAGGTTCCTTCTCCCCGAAGGAACCAACCCTCTCTCTCTTCTATAAAAAGCCCTCACCAACCCCGGCTCTTCAGACTGCGACCCTCGCTCTCTGAAAGCAAGTTTTCAAGTGTGCTGCAACCTCTAGCTTTTATTTCTGTAAGTATGTGTGTTTATTTTCTTCCAAGTCTGTAAGCAGTCTCTAACTGTAAACAATTAAGCGTCATGTATAAACTGTATGTTTATATATGCTTATCAGTAGAAGTCTTTCTGTACTAATTTGGAAATAAAAAAAATCAGTGGTTTATTTTCTTTGTTTATGTTCTTTTTCCTTCCTCAGTCCTTATCTAAGTACCCACAGGCGAACAGTAACTGTATGAGAATTCTTGCGTGAAACCTGTGCTGACTATCTAAGGTTAACGGGAAAATCCCAAAATACCAATAGACAAGTCAGGGTTGCAAGTTTGTTGTTCTCTACAAGTGATGCTCACTGGGAGGAAGAATAACACAAAACTAAGACAATAAAATCACTGTTTAAATGAACTGTCTATATTATAATAAGGCTTTCAAAAGTACTGTTTAAAATTACTGTTCACAACTACTGTTCAACACTAATGCTCAAAATTACTGTTCCAATTACCGTTCACATTTATTGTTCAACACTACTATTCAAAATTACTGTTCAAAAAGTGAAAAATATTGGTATCAGAGCCTAAAGATTACGTTAGGACCTTTTATGCCTAAACAACAATTACCCCTGATATATAATGATGGTCAAGAATTAAAAGATAGCAAAGAGTCTCTCTTAACAATTCAAGAGCATATAAGGCAACAAGAGTTACACCTAGAAACAATAACCGAAATATTAAAACAACAAAATAAACAGATTAAAAATATCAGACAAAACTTAGATTTTCTAAAAGAATCTCAAGATAACTTATTTAAAAGACATTTAAGGAATAAGGAAGTAAGTAGCTTTGACTCACTAGACACACTAGTGCAACTTAAGGAGATACTTATAACCTACACCGACTTAGTCACAAACAAACTGGATAACTTACAACAAACCCTTGAGGAAGTTAAATATAAATGAGCAAATTGCATTTTGAAAATAATTACTATGAAGAGGCTTTAGAATTCTCCAAACAATTTGCTAAGACATCAGAAATAGGATATTGTAAACTTGAAGTAGTTGGAACAGGTGACCAATTTCTTATTCAACAAAATAACACAATATTAGCATTACTCACATCCCTACATCACAGACTCACAATAATAGATAACAAACTACTTCAATTAGAAGCTCAAATTAAAAATACACCCAATACCACATATTTATATGAAAGTATCAATACTATAACAAAAGATTTAAGTAAGCTCTCTACTGGAGCCATAATCTCCCGAAAGAAACCAGAAAAATATAAATTTTTAACCTACAATGAGTCAAATACAATCTAGAACACAGCCGTTTTCAGGTTTCTCACAAACAATAAGAGGGAAAATGGAAGCAAATACTAATTCCTGGTTAGATAATATCATAACGCAAGGGAGAAATAATACCTCAACAAGTACATATCAATTAGAAGACCTAATAGATGTTGAAAGTAATATGGTTACTTTCTCAGATAGACAATTAACAACTTTAAATCCAAGACGATTATATAACCAAGGATTACTAAATTTTTCAACAACACTTTATAGACATCATAGGACACAACCACTACATTTACCAGATGGAAGAGAAGAACACTTGACTCTCATGACCATAGAATCAGCAAGGGCACTATCACAAAGAAGGCATAAATATATCCATCTAGAACTATTGGTAGTAGGACTTAGAGGACTTACAAGAAAAAAGATAGGGGCTAAAATATTTTTAGTCCTCTATGATTCTCATTTTTCAGAAACAGAAAAGGCAATTATTGGCCTTATAGAAGTAGATATGAATAACAACCTTGAAATAACATATTTCTGTCCGAATTTTAATATGATTATAGAGGACTTTATTAAACATATCAAAATAAACATTCAGGCAAAAGGATATGGAAATTTTCTAAGAAACAACATACAAATTGACATAATCTTCTTAGGAAAAACAATGACACAAATTAATAATAGTATATATATATATATATATATATATATATATATATACAACACCTCTCGCCTGGGTGTTTTGGTGCGGTTTTGGTGCGGCAACGATTACTTGGACGCCACGTCAAGCAAGTTAAAGCAAGTGGAAACAAGCCGCGTCAAAACAAAAACATCTCCTCTCGCCGCTGTGCTCAACTCTCCAAACAAAAAACCCTAGCAGTCTCTCCCTGCGTCGCGCCTCTCTCCCCACGATCCCTTCCTCGTCGCGACTCTCTCACCGCGAACATCTCCTCGTTGCGGTGCTCAACTCTCCAAACAAAAAACCCTAGCAGCGATCAACGCCTCTCTCCCTGCGCTGCGCCTCTCTCCCCCGATCCCTCCCTCGTCGCGACACTCTCGTCGTTGAGCACCCTGTGAGATCTCCCTCCCTCGCTCGCCTCTCTTGCTAGAACCCTAGCTACGACCTCCCTCCCACCAAAACACCGCCTCTCTCGCCGCGAGCAGCCCGCGAGAACCCTAGCTCCGCTCTCCCCGCGCCTGGGTTCCTCGCCGCCATGAAGCCGACGAAGTCTCACAGGTGGCCTTCCATCCCTGCTCAGTTGCTAGTGGAAACCAGGTAATTTCCCAAAAACTATGCTGAAGCTTTCCTTAACTTGTTTTTTTGTACTTATGTTGTGGAACTATGGTTGCATTAGATGATCTTTTCTTGATAACCCTTATTAATTTTCTACAATTGCTTGGTACCTGGTTAATGGTATCATGAATTCTTTGTCGGATATATAAAAACAAAAAATATTAGAAGACAGTTGCTCACTGTATTGTAGGATTGAGCTTAAGGTGTTGTTTTGAGGATTTTGTTGATATTCCTCAATTGCTGCATAGGAATTACCATAAAACCTGTAAATTTAGGGGAATTAACTTGATCATAATTGTGGAAAAAAATGCTCATACACCTGTAAATTTGGGGGAATTAACTTGATCTTTTCTGATTTGTCGTTCTCATTTTCCAAGGTATCTATTATTTATTTCATTACAATTTGTACATTAATTGATCATGGTTAACTTCTTTATGTAAAACAAACATATATAGATGTTGAGATCATGACCATGCAACTTAAATTGGTTGGAAACAATATCAAGTATAGATTTTAGAGGTTATAATGAACTACTATTGGATGATCCATCCACTGATGTACTTGGTGAGTTACATGCTTCTTTGGTTTTATGACTACTTGAATATAATTCATGTTTTAAGCTATTTTATGTAGAATGTTAATTAATGAAAAATTGATTATTAGGTTGTTATTTCATGGTATCATCAAGTTTTAGCAGTATCGAAAACACAATATTTTAACCTGTAACATGTAGAGACTGTGGATAAAGAACATTGGTGTGTGTTTCTCGATCAACCAAGAATCCTGGAAGACAGTATTACAGCTGTAGGCAACATGGATGGCAAAAGTGGATGACGACCGATACTAGTTCATCTGGTTATAATGAAAGTGAACACAATGCTTCTCATGGACATAATCCGGGAATAATCCAAATACCGAAATTCATTTGGATGTCAGTGATGGTGAACTTAATTCTCTTAGCTATAATCCTGATTGTGTTGTTAGTTCATCTTGTTATTTAGTGTTAAGTAATGTTCTTGCTGCCAATCAAAACACCAATCTCGAAAATATTGTAACAATTCTTAGCACTTTTAGATGCTTTTAATATTATAATATTATTCCCCTGAGATGTGGTTATTGCATTATCAGGCTCTCGAAAATGTTTCATGGATAGAATAACGGGCAGCTGAGGTTGCAGGGAGCACTTGACAAAGAATAACGAACTTGTTCAATGGGCAGATGGCTCTGCCAATTAATCTCCCTCCACGCTAAAAGATAAAACTTGATTTTAATAAAGAATGTAGTAGTTGTTTATTGAGAGATGCTGAGCTGAACCTTCTGTCTTTCTTACATTTATCCAATCTCTAAGACTTCAGTTCATCAATGATGTTATCAAGATGTATCTGGTGAGAATAGCTTCATCTAGGTTTTGCAACAACATTTCCAATGACAAGGCTAAGTTTAATTGCTAAACATGGGTTGCAATTTTGCTTTGATGTGTTAATTGATGCAAAACTGGATGCTCGAAAATAAATTTTTGTTGATTATGAATGAGAACTTGAAAAAACTTATGGCTTGTAGTTCATCCGCTGCAATCCTGAAGAGAATCAAATGCTAGCTTTACTATGAATTGTTATCTGAACAATACAGTAATCCTTTGTCCTTTAGTTTTCTCTTCATCACTCAGTTTGCCCAATTCCTTCTCAGCTTTGGTGAAATAACTATGGCAACAACAAATACCAATAATATTTGGAGATGTTCTTCATCTGCCATAGCAGCAGAAACTGCTTTGTATCTTGTTACTGTCATTTGATCTATATGCTATGTTATGGAAGTAAATCAGTACTACTACAATGAATTATGTCTGAACAAGTTGTTGGCATATAAACGTTTTTTTCTTACACAGATTCGACAATAGTGCAAGTTGAGTTGATAATCTTCACTGGACAAAGAAATGTGGAAAAGGATCCTCTTTCACACACACACAAATGTGAAAAGAACAAACAACATATTTATATACAGTTGCACACAATGTATAGAAGATAAACTTACCAAGTGCAATAAAATCAGGTTCAACTGTAGCTCGAACAAACAGGGTTCTAATTGTTAGAGTGTATACTAAAAGCCTAACTTTTGTAAACATCTATTTATGAAATAAAAGAATCGCATTGGTCAAATGTCTACATTTTATTTGTTAAGTGTAGTTGTTCAATTAATTTATATTGTAGATAACATTATGTGTGGTGTCACACATAGAAGATCATGTTATCAGTTCTTTATAAATTATAAACAGTTGCTCACGACCAAGATGGAAAGGAACAAACCATTGGAATAGTCATAGTGTAATTAGGTATTAGTTTATCTTGGCTAATAAATTACACTAGTACACTCTAAGTGTATTGAGTAGGACCATTTTAGGTAAGTTCTTTTTATACTGACTTAATAAAAGAACTAGACCTTAGTTATTATGAAAGTGTGTGCTCTTAATCCTAATATAATAATAAGCACATATATTTAGTATTTATTTCTTTAACTTATCAAAGGGTGAGATTTAGCTCGATAAATCAATAGGCCCGATAAGTTGGGAAATGATATTACTTATAGTGTGTGTTGTTGAGTATAGAAGGAAACTGTGTCCTAGTTATCTAGGTTGGGAATGTCCCCAAGAGGAGCTCATAAGGATTGTCATGTTAAACCCTGCAGGTGGACTTAGTCCAACATGACAATGAAGTTGAGTGGTACTACTCTTGGAGCTAGATATTAATTAAATGAAGTTGTCAGTGACTTACTTAATTAGTGGACATTTGTTATCTTAAACACAGGGAGATTAACACACTCATATATAAAGGAGCCCATAATGTAATTTGAGATTGGTGCGGTAGTGCAATAATAACTCTCTAGTGGAATGAGTTATTATTGATGAACTTGAGTTGTGTGTTTAGGGCGAACACGGGATACTCAAGCTCATCGGAAGGCCAAAACTAATTTCTCCTCTAGGTCCCTGTCGTAGCCTCATTAAAGCCTCAAGTCCACCCATATAAAGCCCTTCTTGGTATCCAAGAAGAGGTCGGCCCATAGCTTGGTGACCAAGCCAAAGGGGTCGGCTAATCTCCTTCATAAAGGGGTCGGCCCTTTAATTTGCTTGGTGTCCAAGCAAAGAGGGGTCGGCCATAATATGTTAAATAAGGAGGGGTATTTTAAATTTTTAAAATCTTCTCTTTGTAGAACTACAAGTTTTAAAAAAGAGTTTTTAAAATATAAAACTTTCCTTATTTGAATTAGGTCACATGGTTTAATAGAAAGTTTAAAAGTTTTAAAACTTTCATTTTTTAACCATCCTCATGGTTTTTTAGAAAAAAAAGAAAGAGAAGTTTTTGTTAAGACCTTCGGATAGCGGCTAGAGAGGGGGGTGTGAATAGCCGACCTCAAATTCTCGTTTCTTCCTACAATTTAGGTTAGCGCAGTGGAAATACAATGTAGAAACGAAAGTGGAGAAGATCAAACCTCAAACACGATGATGTAACGAGGTTCGGAGATGATACTCCTACTCCTCGGTCCCCAGACCGATCAGCACGCTTCACAGAGAGTTGCCCAACTCTCTGATCGGTCTGTGGACCGATCAAGACTCAGGTGGATCGGTCCACAGATCGATCCCCCTCTTTCTTCTCCCGATCTTCTTTGCTCTGTATGATTACTGATCGGTCACCAGACCGATCAGGTAATTCACAGAAACACACTGTTTGGTTACTAATCGGTCACCAGACCGATCAGTCAACCAGCGTATCACTGGATCGGTCACCAGACCGATCCAGGTTTAGAGCTCCTAGCCCTAAACCCTACCTGGTCCTGAGAATGAGTTACTGAGCCCTCTCTGACCTAGTTCGGAGAACGAGCTACCGAGCCCTCTCCGACTCCATCGTCTGGTCCAGAGAACGAGCTCCCGACCCCTCTCTGACCTAGTCCGGAGAACGAGCTACCGAGCCCTCTCCGACTTCGTCCGGTCCAGAGAACGAGCTCCCGAGCCCTCTCTGACCTAGTCCGGAGAACGAGCTACCGAGCCCTCTCTGACCTAGTCCGGAGAACGAGCTGCCAGCCCTCTCCGACTTCCCATGCCAAGCTTCCATACTTGGACTTCTCCCGTGCCAAGCTCCCTGCTTGGACTTTTTCGTGCCAAGTCTCCATACTTGGACTTTTCACCAGATGTCTGGTCAACCTTGACATATCTGGATTTCCCTTGCCCGGCTTCACTCACCAGGACTTTCACCTAGCTTCACTTACCAGGATTTTCCAACTGCCTGGCTTTACTCACCAGGACTTTCCCTTGCCTGGCTTCACTCACCAGGACTTTCACCTGGCTTCACTTACCAGGATTTTCCAACTGCCTGGCTTCACTCACCAGGACTTTCCCTTGCCTGGCTTCACTCACCAGGACTTTCACCTGGCTTCACTCCCTTGCCTGACATCCACAATCTCCCAAGTTTGTATTCTGTCAAACATCAGAATATAACTTTTCTATTCTCGTCAAACATCATAATAGAACTTTTCTATTCTCGTCAAACATCAAAATACAACTCGAGTCAGGTCAACTCGAGTCAGGTCAACCAGGTCAACCTTGACCTAAGGTTGCACCAACAGTTTTAAAATTAAATTTTTCTACTTTTGTAACCATGTTTAAAAGGAAATTTTAGAAGAGAAGTTTTAAAATTTAAAACTTAGTTTTAATTTTTAAAACTTTCTTTTTTTAACATCCACATTGGGAAATTTAAAAGAGAGCTTGTAAAATTTTATAAGAGATTTTCTTCTTTGTTTATAAAATTTTTACAAAATAATTTCCTTCCTTTTAAGTGGTCGGCCACCCTTGCTTGGTGCCCAAGCAAGGGGCCGGCCAATCAAAAATCATCCAATCATTGATTTGGTGATTGATTCAATCAAGAGGAAAGAAAAGGAAAAATAAAAAAGGAAAAGGAAAAACAAGAGGAAGATTTTAATTTTTTTGTAAAAAGTCTTTCCTTATTTGCCTTGGGCAAATAATATAAAAGAAGGGGAGAGAAGGCCTCATGTGATAACAATTCTTATTCTCTTGTTGGTGCTCCTCTTGTGGTCGACCCTCTCCCCTCTTCCTTTCCCTTTGCTCTTTTGTTCCCTTAAGGTGGTGGTGGCCGAAACATAGAGAAGGAGAAGAAGGTTATTGGGTGGTGTTCATCTTGGAGGATCGTCGCCCACACGACGTTCAAGGCGAGGCGAGGAATACGGTAGAAGATCTCGAGGTTATTAGCATACAAAGAGAATGTATAACTAATAATTTTCTTCCATATCATACTAGTTATTTTTCTTTGTTAGAATTCCAAACACAAAAGACAATAGATTCTAGTTTTTCGGATTTGTTATTCGAGTTTGTGTTTTTGTTTTTCGAATTTGTGATTCGATTGTTCTTTTTGGTTAAACCTAGAGTTATATAAGGAAATTAAATATTAGCTTTCCTTAAAAAGCTTTGCCTAGGAAGTGGTGGTTGCTCCCATATCCAAGAAGGCCTAGCGCCTCGCCATGTTTAACCTGGAAGCCAATTTTGGAAATTAATATTTAATTGAATTTATAACATAGGTGGATTTAGATCAATAGTGTTAAGTTCCGCTTGCGATCCAAGTCTAAACCATTAAGAACAGATAAGTTAAATTTGGAATCAATAATGTTAAGTTCCGTTTGCGATTCCTAGTTTAACTTTTAAAGAACACAATAGGTTATTTAGGAAAGGTTCGACACTTGTACAAAATTTTTGTACAGTGGAACCGGTACGATCTTCCTAGGACTAACCAACACTAATTATCTCCTTTTTATTCATATACAGTTGCACACAATGTTCTATTAGATTTTGGACCTTAGAAAGAATTTATAATTGGGAATTATTGCAAAAAGACAAGTCACAACCAATGTGTGCATATGTGTTATCCTACATTGAATTAACCATAAGGATTAACATAGAAAAATACAACAGGTAGCAAATTGAATTTGTTCGATGAGAAAAAAAAATGGTAGCAAAAGCAAACAATTATCTTCTGAGTAATATAATTCAACAACAATTATCTTTCTCTTCATGCATACATTCTACAACTGAAAATATATGAACAACTATCCATTCTAAATCAATAGGCTTGAGTCCAAGAGTTCTAGAAAGGATTAACAACCATGTCATCTTTGGTGTCGCCTCTGCTAATTAAATGCTACGATAAGTTGAAGCAAGTGACCTGAAATCAGTAAGAAGCTAATGATTATTCTTCTTAAATGTTTCATCAGTAAGAAGCAAGAGACATGATAATATAATAGAAAACAATTATCTTTCTCTTCACATGAACAACTAATATCAGAATATACTTGTTTGTGTCCCAATCTCTGAATATGAAGTTCCTGGGCATGCGACATGCCCTAACTAATATCAGGTGATAGGTATATATGCTATCAAACAGTGCAATAGATACTTATGTTGGTGCACGTGTTTCTGATAATAATATATGAAAAAATAGTTACTAGCAAACTTTAACCAAGTTATGCTACAATATTTCTATCAAAACATAGTGACAAGACTTATCCATGCAAACATAATAAATCTGACAGGAAAAATGCATTAATCGTCCAAATTTCTAATATTGAAATCTTTAAACTTGATAAAGTGGTGCATTAGACAAGCATGCATAAGAAATCCAAGACAAGTAACAAACAACACAGGGAACTAAAAAGGTCAAACAAGGGTTTCTACCAAGTTAGGATTTCAACCAAAGTCTAGTCTTGACATCACCTTATTTATTCTCTTGATTGATATCTATAATTCAACACCATAGTCACCAGTCAAACACTATTAAAAAGTGTGAGATCAGGTCACACTAAAGAAATCATTAAGAAGCTAATGATAATTATTCTTAAATGTTTCATCAGTAAGAAGCAAGAGGCATGATAATAGATATTTCATCAGTAAGCTAATGATACAATTGTCCATCATCAAAAGTGCATGTTGTTAGAGCCTACAATAATAAAGACAAATTATTAATTTCATTTATTCAATAAACTATAAACCACTATAATTTAACAAAATAAAACTTTGATAGTACCAGCTATAGATCCCAAATCAGGCTCATATGTGTCGTCAAGACTGATATGATTATTATCTTCAATTGATCTGATAATTGTGACATTGTCATATACAAAATATAATAAAATATAATAAAAATGTAAATTTAATCGACACATAACCTTGATGCAAATTGGGACAGTTACGCTTGTCATGTGACACTCCTCGATGTCCGCATCCATGACAAAGCCTAGAATTTGAGGTTGATTTCTCCTTTGATGATTTTAATCTCTTCCCACATCCCTTAGTTCTTACTGTAGAAGGATCAATAATACCAAGACCCTCATCAATGGATTTCTTTCTTTGACTTTTATCACTGCATGTTATACTAATGGACATCTCTTGAATTTTATTGTTGATATAATCAAATTGTTTATCCAAGAAGGTTGTCCTCTCATTACTCAAAGAAGCATCATCAACTAATACTAAAACTTTATAGGATAACCTTGAGTGCCTCGACATCAAATACCTTTCCGAATCTTGATCATCAATGACATTTTGCTCCCCTAAAGCATATATTGCTCCAACTTTTGCATCTCGTGTCCATCGTTTGAGTATATACGTATCAGGCAAAAGAAAGACTTGGTTGATACAAAAAAATGCTAACATATGTCTGCATGGAATGCCCTCGAACTCAAATTTCGTGCAGCTACATGATATGTAGTCTTTTTGTTTGTCATGCGTGAGCACTCTTGATTTTGATGAAGAAGAACTTTGAAATTTCATCACATGGTAAACCGCTGAGGCAACTCCTGTAAATGTCTGTTGAACATAATAACTATGACTCTCGGTCATTTCGCTTTGAAACTCCAGCCATTTCTTTTTTGTATATATCTTAACCATTTGAGTTTCCATTGGCCAGGTTGTCTTAACCTTGGGATACTCATTTATATCAATATGGTCTGTAATTAACTCATTGTGTCTTTGGTGTCTTAGTGCTCTATTAAAACGGGTGATAAAATCTATTAATGAGTTCTTACTTGAGACATATTTCTTGAAAAATGCATGTGAGCCTTCAGATCTTTGACCACTTGGCATTCCTGCAGAAAATACATGACTAAAATATACTGGAACCCATCTGTGTCGCAATTTATACATCAAGGATAACCAATCATTTTTATCTAAGTTAGCACATTTGATAATCTCTTCCCATGATTTCTCAAAATTATCAGTTGTTGTAGAATTTGTAATGACATTCTTTATGCTGTGATAGTGGTTTCGAAAATTCAAAGGATCTAATTTATCTAGGAATTTGTTCAATATATGCCACAAACAATATCGATGCACTATTTGAGGGAAACACTGTGCAATAGCTTTTGTCATAGCAAGATCTTGATCAGTGATTATAACGTTTGGTGCATTTTTAGGTATGATTTCTAAGAACTTTGTAAGCAACCAAAC
This sequence comes from Zingiber officinale, assembly GCF_018446385.1. Taxonomy (NCBI): domain Eukaryota; kingdom Viridiplantae; phylum Streptophyta; class Magnoliopsida; order Zingiberales; family Zingiberaceae; genus Zingiber; species Zingiber officinale. The sequence goes on along the minus strand of NC_056001.1, from coordinate 50,142,966 downwards.
AAAAGAATCAGTTTTCTCATCACTAAGAAATCCGTAACCAAAAAGAATTGTCTGATGATGATAGTTAACTCCTACAAATGGTGCCAAAATCAAGCCATATCTGTTGATGTTATATGTAGTATCAAATATCACTGCATCACCAAATACACTGTATGCCCTTCTTGATACATGATCAACCAAAAAACACCTACTAAATTTTTTATCTGAATCAGTCTCGTAATCAAAGAAAAAACCTGAATTTTTTTCTTGCTCAAATGTAAAAAACTCAATCAATGTTTCAGCATCAATACCCTTTTGTTCATCTCTAAGATTTCTCTCAAAGTTTCTAATATATTTTTCTGTGCAACCTACCCGTTCAGGGCCTCCATACTCTATTTCTAATAAATGCATTTGTTGACAAGTTGGTACATTGGCTTCTGGAAACTGTTTTGTCAATGCTTTCTTAGCTACCGAAACACAACAATGTGAGCGTAGCAAATGCACCTTTGATGGAGTTGAGAGCGGATGATTATGAGTTTCTACGAAGTTACACACAACCCAATTAGGCCCCGTTTGTTTCTTGACAAATGCAATATTTGACTTACAATCCGCTCTAACTGCGCCACGTGCTCTTTCCCTTGTTAGTTGATTAGGGTTTGGATGTTTATTGTTCCGCATTAGATCTGTATGCCTTTCTTTAAAGTAAGCAATTTATTTCCATGTCACTTCATTTGTTATCTTATTTTTTCTGCTCGTGCTATTCCTTAAACTAAATTCAGCTTCTCGTGCATATTGGTTATAGAAAGAATATGCATCCTCCAGTGATGAGAATTTTATTTCAATTTTTGGCTTTCGATCATCTGTAACTTGGGGAATGAAGTCCTGATCATCACCTCTATTTTCTTCCATTTCTGTGCCCCTCACATTATATTAGACAATAGATAAATAAATAAATGAATAAATACTACATCTTATTTCAGAATAAACAACAAACTTAAGTTTTTCAATTAACTTAACAGAGACACTAAACTCTAAACTTGATATTGTTTCCAACAAACTTAAGTTGCATAATCATGATCTCAACATCTATATATGTTTGTTTTACATATACCTTGCAGAGGCATATTCTGCAAACAGGACTGAATTATGCAAAGAGAACAATATTCAGAAGTTATCTTTGATCAATTTATGTACGAATTGAGATGAAATAAAGAACAGATGACTTGGAAAATGAGAATGGCAAATCAGAAAACATCAGCTAATGAAACCATAGTTGTTCGCATCAGAGTAAACAAGTTAAGAAAAGCTTCAGCATAATTTTTGGGAAATTACCTGGTTTCCACCAACAACTGAGCAGGGATGGAAGGGCGCCTGTGAGACTTCGTCGGCTTCGTGGCGGCGAGGAACCCAGGCACGGGGAGAGAGGAGCTAGGGTTCTCACGGGCTGCTTGCGGCGAGAGAGGTCGCAGCTAGGGTTCTCGCGGGTTGCTCGCGACGAGAGAGGCGGTGTTTTGGTGGGAGGGAGGCCGCAGCTAGGGTTCTAGCGAGAGAGGCGAGCGAGGGAGGGAGATCTCGCAGGGTGCTCAACGGCGAGAGTGCTGCGACGAGGGAGGGATCACGGGGAGAGAGGCGCAGCGTAGGGAGAGAGGCGTTGATCGCTGCTAGGGTTTTTTGTTTGGAGAGTTGAGCACTGCAACGAGGAGATGTTTGCGGCGAGAGAGTTGCGACGAGGGAGGGATCGCCGGGAGAGAGGCACGGTGAGGGAGGGATCGCGGGGAGAGAGGTGCGGTGCAGGGAGAGACTGCTAGGGTTTTTTGTTTGGAGAGTTGAGCACCGCGGCGAGAGGAGATGTTTTTGTTTTGACGCGGCTTGTTTCCACTTGCTTTAACTTGCTTGACGTGGCGTCCAGGTAATCGTTTTCGCACCAAAAGCGCACCGAAACACCGCAGGCGAGAGGTATATATATACACACACACACTTGCGTAGCATATCAGAATTTCTTTTTATTATATTTTTCAATTTTGAATTAAAAAAAATTAATATTTCCTTAGATAAATCTTAATACATGAATATATCCCCTAAACATATTATAATACTTCATAAATACTTAAATTTATTTCATTTTTAATTTTTATTTTTACTAAATACTATAATCCAATTGGGAAGTCTGAATCCTAGAGATAAAATCTTAAAAACAAAAAAAACTTACAAATTATAATCCAATTAGGAAAAATCAATCCTAAAATGAAATCTTACATAATTATTTTAATTATTTTTTAATTCAAAATAAAAAAAATAAAAGTCACACACTGTGTGTATTGCGCGGGATATCAAAATTCATATAATTTGGGCTTTTATATGAATTCGCCCCGTTAAAGCACTGTGATATCATGCGTGACATGTACAGTGCGTGACTTTTAATAGTTTTTTAAAATTTTGAATTAAAAAATAATTAAAATATTTATATAAGATTTTATTTAGGATTGATGTTTCCTAATTGGGTTCTAATTTGTAAATTAATTTTATTTTTAAGATTTTATCTTTGGGTTCAGACTTTTTAATTAGATTATAGTATTTAGTAAAAAGAAAAATTAAAAATAAAATAAATTTAAGTATTTATGGAGTATTATAATATGTTTAAGGGATATATTGGATTTATTAAGGAAATATTAATTTTTTTAAATTCAAAATCGAAAAAACAATAATAAAAAGAAATTCTGATATGTTTTACCGCACGCCGCGTTCCCTTCCTAAACCCTAAAATTCATCTTGGCGTCTCAGCTCTTCTGCTCTAGTCGAAGTCAATTTGCGAATCCAATTAGCCTCCCGCCGCCGCCGCCCCCCTCGAATCCCTGCTCTCGAATTCGCTGTATCCCGTCTCAGTTTCCGATTTCGATTTCTAAATGGCGTCCGCCTGGTTACCAAGAGCCTTGAGGAAGCGGCCCATACTCTTGGCATCGAGACAGGTACGCTCCGTCTTTCGTTATTGGCGACGATAGCATGCGCTAGCGCTAACACGACTTCCACAAAGCAGTTTCTCCTCATTCTTTGCTCTTTACAAAGTTGATGACAGGGTTCATTTATTTTTCTAAGTCATGAATTTGAATGTTCTATCTTGGTTAGGCATGGAATATTCATTTTCAAGTGATTAAGCCAAGGCACTCAAATTATCGGCAGTTTGGTGTATTCAATGAGTTCTCCAAGCAGTTGAAAGGGGAAGCTAAAGGGTAACATGATTTTTTTTTGCCTCTTTTGATTTGCTATTGTTCAACTTATGGTACTGGCCTCACATGGTGCGACTACTGAGTCCCTTGCAGAAAAAATGGTACTTGATTTTAACCAATGGAGAAAATTGTATATAATTTAGCTGTGTTGGACTATTGCTGATTTAGCATAAATCTTTGTGATTTCAATAGTTAGTCTTGAAGGAGAATTTTCTTTTAAAACAATATGTCAATGCCAACTATGTTTTTTTTTAAAAAAAAAATCAACATGATACAGACGTTTTATCATATTAATTGATTGCTATACTCATTCCAATTTCTATTTGTGAATGTTCCTTTTCTCGTAACCTGTAACCAAAATATCAAATACTAGCTTTTTTGTAAGGAATGTTTATTAGGTTAGCAATTAGAGAGTAGCAATGGCAGTAAATGGCAAGGAGGTGTCTGATTTAAGTGAAATATAATCTTTTGTAAAAGAAATGTTGTGCAAGTTTTGGTTGAAAAATGGGAAGAAGAAATCATTAAATATTAGAGCAAGAATAAGTAGTGGGTTGCTCATACAACCAAAAGTTTTCTTGGAGAAATGGCAACAAGGAAAACCTATTACAATTGAACTCTCAAATCTCAAAGCCACATTTACTTACACTGCGGAAGGTGTTCTGTTTCTTTGGATTTGCTTCTTTTACTAATGTGTTAGTATTTCAGTTTTAACCTTTATCTTTTTCCGTTTCCTCTTAGAGTATTGTTTTTGCAGGTTTCTTCTGCTCTTCAATGGTAGAATAAATATGAGGAATCTTCATGCATTTTTCTGTTGAAATATAGATGATAACCCACTTATATCTTTTGATGCTAAAGCTTGCTAGATAAAAGCTATAACACCTACTATGTGCTGTATTTTGAATTGTATATTCTTTTTATTGAAGACAGTAATACGGAATTTCAACAATCTATGAGCGAATTAAGTGAGAAAATTGGGGTGATGAAGGAAGATCTCAAAGCAAGGTAGTCTTTCAGCAAAAGATCTTTAATGCTTTTTTTGTTAATTTGCTTACTGTGGTCATGGACTACTTGGTTAAGGCATTCCTTTTACCAGAAAACAGTTTGGCTGTTTATATGGATCTGACTAGACTATTGAATGCAGAACACAGAAATCCACAGAAAAATTATATAGGAAAGTCGATGATATCTGGGAAGAAGCAGAAACAGTATCCAAGAAGGTTGGTTCCATGGTTCCAGTTCTTATTCCTCAACTATAGATGATGACTGTTATCTTATTGCCACTTCATTTTTGCATATTCATATACAAATTTTGGTTAGTTTTGGTAGTTGAAATTTTTCCCATCATTATGAAGGAAATGACTTCCTACTTGTACACATATATTGTGCAACGTTCATATGAATGGTTCATTCCCATTACTTTAGCAAAATTATGTAAATGATCCATCCTCATAACTTTGACAAACCATTTGTGCAATCCATGAAGTTAAAGTATCTCTTGTAGAATAATGGTGGATTCTAGCCCTCATAAATCATAATTTGTAATGTGACATGTCTTTCCTTGTCCATCTTGAAAGATCATTAACCACTGTTTTTGGAGAATCTATCCTGAGATTTTAGATGTTAATTTTTGTGATGGTTCATTGATCATCTTATTTGCATTGTTACACTAATGTTTTAGTATATTTCTATGTATTCTAAATTATAATCCAAGCTTCTAGTAACACAATTTAATTGCCCTCCTTATCTTCTCTCATCATGATTTTTATTAAGTAATATAGCCTTGCATCAGGTTTGATAGAGAAATAAGATCCATGCAACTAATCCCAAATAGTGAGGAAAACATGGATTGTTGTTGTGTTGGTTATGATTTTGATTAGGATCCACATATATTTCTCATTTCTCATGGGGTTGTTCCCACAAGTTCAATGATTAGGCATATCTTCTGTTCTTGGTTATTGTTTTCTAAGTATGTTATTGTTTGTCATTCCTTTCTGCATTCATTTGCTTATCAGGTTTCTGAAAATGTGAAAGAGCAGCTATCTTCTGCTAAAGAAGAGGTAATCAAAAACTGTTTATCTTTATGTTGCTAGTTATTCTAACATTAGAAACAGAAGAGATCTGTACTTTGTAGTGCAAAAGAAACTACATTCAGACTTAAATATGAGTCATCATGGTTTGATGAAGTTACAAACACGGTAATTGTAAATATCTGTTCTAATAGGAAGAAAATGTGACAACATAATAATTTGGATCTTCCAAATCAGTAGAATGTTACCCAGTAAATAACAGCTCTTCAAAACCTTTCAAAAAGAGAAGAACAGTTATATAATATTGTAAAAGTAACACATTAAATCTTCTTATACAATATTCAGTTTTCTTCTATTTTTTTTTTACTTGTCCAAGCGTATCCTGTTCAGGTTGAAGAAACCTTTGGGCTTAATAAGGAAGAACCTTCTAAATCTTCTTCCAGTTCAACAAGCACTTCCAGATTGAATGGTGAAAATAAAACAGAGACAGAAGCAGAAAACTCTGAAGGTAAAGACAAAGAAAACAAAGAATCTATGGGGCAAACAGAGTCACTCTTTGGGAAATTCAAGGACAGAGTTTCTTCAGCTTCTCCTAAAGTCTCTCAAGCTTTTCAGAAAATAAAGGAAACAAAGATCTCCAACTTAGCTATGAGAGGATACAATTTGGTGAAAGATGAGCTTACGGCTAATCCAAACAGCAGAAAACGCATGCAGTATGCATCTGCATCTGTTTCATCGGAACCAAGAAGTATGAGAACGGACATTACTGTTCTTCCTTCCAAGAAATCTATATTAGGTGAGAAATGGGAAGCATTCAAGAAGAAGGTAAAAAGAGAACATTCTTGTGATGCTTTTCATTTGACAGAATCATCTGTTTCTAAGAAGCCCTAATCTTTTGCATTCTGTTTTTAAGAGTCACTTGTTCTTTTCAGATGCATAGTCATCCTATCTTTAAGCGATTAAGTGGCTATAGCCAACCAGTTGTAACAAAGGGACAAGAGGTAAACCTTTCTGAATATCTATTACTATTATTAGTGAACTGTGGTTCGTAAGTAAAAGCTAAGACTGTTATAGTATTCATAAGGATTATTTTATGCTGGCAGTTAGCAGAGGACATGAGGGAGCGGTGGGAGACAAGTGACAATCCTGTCGTTCACAAGATTCAAGAGTACTTTATCCGTTTGCCTTTCAAAATTTTATATTGTTTTTTTGGTGGAATCTAGTAACTCCCACTTTTTAATTTTATTTTTTATTAATTTTTTTCTTATCACAATCCAAGGTGGGATTGACCACTGAATGTTTTACACCATAACTATGTTTAAACAAAGGTTTAAAAACTTGAGCCCAACTAAGGTTTTGGTCCCTAGCTAGCTCGAGATTTACTGCTTGTGCCGAGTGTTGGTACCAAATCTGTGTCAAACACTAGAAGAGAAGGGGGAAAGAGAGGAGGAATGGGAACTGTTGAGGAAACATCAAAATGATGAGGAGAAGCAAGAATTCGTGGATCAAACTTTGAAGGAAGTTGCATGTAGTCGGGTGTACCTTGCATCGATTATGGAAAATAAAGCGGGGCCTTCATTGCCTTGCGTCAACCTTGCAGGTCTAGGGGAAGAGAAGGAAGACTTGAAGTGAACATAGTGTCACCGGTGCAAGCATTATACAAAGTTTACAGACCTCGTGGATCCCACACGTCAATTCTGCGGTCTTAGAGAGCAGAGAGAAGCATCTAATGTACCTAGTGATGCTGGCACAAACGTCGCACCTTTCTAGACCCGAAGAGTCCTCACTCTAACCTTGCAGATCTTGGGGTGGAAATATAAGCCTTGGACACTTCATTTTAGTCATCACAGAAGGCATCAAAGGTGTCGTTTAATCAATTTCGGTCCTCATGAAAGATTCTTTCCTTGTTTGCTCACCTATTCAAGATTTTGAGGCTTCTCGCATATCGATGGTTGGGGAAACAAAAACTTTGTATTGTGCCAACTGACTCAAAATGAGGTTATAAACCATGCTCTGAACCATAGTTTTAAATATTGTTCCATGTTGATTGACATGAGCACAGAATCTCATTGTGCTCATGAATAGCTTCTGATACCCGTTGTGATCCTTTTGTTTTTGTCTCAAGCCTTTCCCCTTTATCGCGAGCTTCACCAGAGCTTCCTCCATCACAAGCTCCGTTGGGTGTTTTTTTTGCCTTCGTTGCAAGATATAGTGAGCTGTGAGCTTTTTCTATGACTCTCCACCCGAGCCCAAGCATCAAAGGACTTGCTTCCGAGCTGCGAGCTTGCAGTGATTTACTTCCAATGACTAAAACCTTGAAGAAGTCCCTCTTCTTCTTCCTCCTTCCTCTTCTTCATTCCCCTCATCATTGGAGTTACTAACACCTAAACAAAATAGAATGGTACAATACTGAAACCATATTGTTTTGGTTTTTGTCAGAAACTTTTGAATGTGTTGATATTTGAAACGTGGTTTGAACTTCAATGTACATTGTGTTGATGCTGACTTTTTTGATAGTTTGTTTGACTTGCGTATGTGCTTTTGGTCTAACTAGCTTTAGGTGATTATTCTCTTGTTCATCTGTAATTTGTATGCAAATTGAATGGAAATCCAGTTGTTTGAGCATTGTTACAATCAGTGATTCTTTTGAACTAATATATCTGACTTTTCATTTGCTTGATATCCATTTGTTTTCAAATTATAACTAGTTAAATATTCCTTCTTTTAAGCTTTTAACATGAGTGATTGCGCCCTGGACATCATTACATTTCTTTTTTTCCCCATTCTTTTTTCTATTCATATAGTTGTATATGGTACTTCTTGAAATCCATGTATTCTTTTTCTCATTTGTTTCAATTGGTGCTGTGGGACATACAATTGTTGAAGTTATGCTTCTTTGGAGGATGACATTATTTAGGACTATAGAACTATATTGAAATTTGTTCAACTGTTGAAAATTTTGCACTTTTGAATTGCTGGATTAAGTTTTTTTTTAGTCTTCTATTTCAATTTGGAGCACTCTATTTTAAAATGGATATTGTTCTTTATCACCGTCAGCATGTCCATTAATCCTAAGTATATATTATAAGTGCAGCTTCATTGATGCATTATTGGCCTAGGTTTTGGAAATGGATGGAACAATTGAAACATTTTTTATTCTGAATGAAAATCTGCATCCAATAAACTAATGAATATAGGTTCCTAGGGGTAGATTTGTTGATTCAGATTGTTAAGTAGCTTACCAAGGTCAATTGACAATCATTGGCAGGATTTTCAATATGTTACCAAAGTTCGTTTGCATTCATTGGCAGGATCTCTAAAATTATATGCACGAAATCTTTCTTTTAATTCTAGCTGTCTCTCCCTTATTTTATTTTATTTTCTAATTCTAGTTGTTCTCTCCTTTTTTTTTTTATTTCATATTTGGCTTGATGGTGTAATTATCTACTTCAGTTTAAATGAAACTGTCTTTGGAGAAACTGCAACTGCTTTGTCTTTCAAGGAAATTAGACGGCGAGACCCGTAAGCCACAACTTTCATAGTTTTAGAGCATCTTTTTGTTTGACTAATCGCCTAAGTTCTTTATGGAATTTGTGTGGGCAAGGTCTTTTTCTCTGCCAGATTTTGTGGCTGAAGTTCAGGAGATGGTCAGGCCTGTTCTAACTGCTTACTTCAAAGTAATTTCTTTATCTTCTTGATAAATGTGATTTGCTTTTTTGGAAAATAGAAAATATCTTTAATTTCTTTCTTGGCTTTAGTTTTTTGTGGGACCTGAAACATTTTTTTCATGTATAATTGTTTTTTCATCAATCACAATCATGTGGATAATGTGCTGTGACATACAGGCTGATCTAGAAACATTGAAGAAGTATTGTACTCCTGAAGTCATTGAGCGATGTAAAGGAGAACGAAATGCATATGAAAGTCAAGGCATGTTTTTTGATAACAAGGTATGGAAGTGGCGTAAATTTATTTTGCATCTGTGCTCTGAAGGCCTGACTCCATGCTGCATCTATTATTTCAGGCTCTGGCTGCATGTTAGTATTGTATAATTACTATACCAGTTAGGCGTGTCATCCTCATGTCTTGCTCATTTTGCAGCTCCATTACCTTTTTAAACACAAAATCATCTTGGTCATCCTAGCATCCATGATTTAAAACAAATGGTTCCCTTTCCATCTAGTCTTTCCTCTCTTGAATGTCAAGCATCTCAATTAGGAAAACATACTATCAATGATCTTTGTAATAATAATTCTAAAGTGTTTTCACATTTCTCTTTCCATAGAATGTTCTATATTCTTTTCCTCAAGTGAGCATTCAGTTTTATTTGCCATTTGATCCTCTTAGATGAGATAAGTTTTTCCCATTGGCCATCAAGTTTGTATTTCTTGCCTTTTCATCTCAAGATAGGCTAGCATTGCTTCTCTAAAATCAGTGTGTCTATCTCTACTGATGCAACTTTTTTGTTTCTTTGACTTGACTTAATTATTCAACTTTTCATTGTCTGTATTTGAGTTAGTGTAGGTGGTGCTTCATATTCCTACCTTGTTACTTCTAACGCCTTTTGCTACCACGATCTTTGTTCTTGATAAAATTGTCATTGCAAAACACTAAACCTAAGCGTCAGTATACTCTAGTAGTTCTAGAGACTTTGACCCTCAAGTTGCCAATTATCGTTCTAGATTCTATCTTTAATATGGATCCACCATTGCCTATTGCAAATGTACTAGAAACAGTTCTGTTTCACACTCATTTCCTCGCTATTTACACATAATTTAGTATCACCTAAATGCTTTGCTTTCGTCCTTTTTAACTTAACGTCCAATTCCTCAAAATATCTTAGAGGCTCTATTGGATCTCAATTAGCTGCAACCAATGGTTATGATTGATAAGATAGATCATCTCCACTCTAATAGTATTTTGGAGATGGTTTCTCTCTTTGTAGGGAAGCTTACAGTGGATTGCAATTGTTAAATGCTATCCTAATGGTATTGTAGAGCAGTTGAAAACTCACTTATTAGCTACGCTATATACTCAGATTTATAGTGTAGCTATCTTGATACATTTTATTTGGTACTTAAGATTACTTCAATTCACCTACCTTGGCCTTTCGCTAACCCCTTCATTATTTCCACATCAAATTTGTCGCAATCTTATTTTATGTGAAGCAACCTCTAAGGTTAATTGTGTAGGAGGGATTGAGCTTGTGTAAGTTGAATAAATCACTGAATCAGCTGTGGTTTGGAAATTTTATTTCTAGTCTTTTTCAGTAGGACTTTTTTCAGTATTCCATGACCATGATGCATATTTTAAATTATTTATTGATAAATTATATTTTTTTTATTGCTTGTGTGGATGTCATCATCATCACGAATGAGGATTCCATCCTTCGATAGAAGTATGCACTTGATACGCTTGAAGTAGTCAAGTAGGGATGTTAGAGACCAAACACAATGACACTCTCATGAATCTTAATGTTAGATTCATATTTAGATAGCGGAGTCATTAACTGATCTCAAAGAAAGTATAAAAGATTGGCATGGAAATTAAATTACCTTGTAGTTATGAGACAGCACATCATTTGCAGTTAATGTGATTGTTAGTTTCTAGAAGTTTGATGTATGAGGAGCAACTATAAGAATTTTGTGTTACCTGAAGAATTCCTTAGTAAAAGCCCTCTTATTCTAAGATCTAGGACATCTTCAAGTTGTGGATATATATTGATGCAAATAGGCAGATTCTCCTACAGACGACATACTATTATATCCTTGTAGGAAGTAATCTAATTTTATGGAGAAGCAAGAAGCAGCTTGTTGTGGTGAGAAGTAGACTATCGCAGCTAGGTCTATTCCAAAGGTTAGTATAGAATATGATATTAGCAGTATGTGAATTATCTTGGACATGCTTTCATAGAGCCAATGAAGCTCAATTGTGACTATTAAAACATCACGCACATAGTCTCTAATCTAATATTTCATGAGAGAAGAAAGTACATAAATATCGAGGCCGCTCCATCAAAGCGTAGTCAGTTGAACACCTCATTTGTCAACTCCAATTATTAGCAAGTCAATTTACTTATCAAATCCTTGAAGGGCCTAGAATTATGTCTTCCTACAACAAATTGAGTTTCTACGGTATATATTTGAAGCAGCTTGTGTTACAGGCCTAGGATCCTAAATCTAAATACTAAAGACATAGTTAATTTGGTTTCCCCTGTAGTTACGTGTAATGAAGCATGCTTTGCAATTTCCCTTTACGACATCCTGCATACACTTTCAACAAGTTTTCCAAACTTTTTGTCTTATCATCAATTAGCATATCGTTTGGTGATCTCATGGCTCCTAATGCATTCAAGTCTGCCTAATTCATTTATTATATTGATGTATTCAGCAACACATTGGTTTAATTTCTTTTTTCCTTTTCTCTATCGTTGCAGATTCTCCATATCTCTGAAGTTGACGTCCGGGAAACTAAAATGATGGGTTCTTCCCCGCTAATAATAGTAGCTGTGAGAACTTCGACTGAACATTCAATATTACTTTGTTGAAACATTGTTCGAATAGGTTAATAGCCATACAGAATGGTTTTACATACCTAATTGACATTTCTGTTTGAAATTTTTGTAGTTTCAAACCCAACAGATCTACTGTGTGCGTGATAGAGAGGGCTCGATAACAGCCGGAGGGAAGGTAATTTTCTCGTTCCAATTGTAATTAATTGTAAAATTGTATTGTGTTTAATGTTTTTTTTTTCAATACAAATTGGATTATTTTTCTTAATTTGTATCGGAAGGGCAATCCTTCCGTTCATCTGTTGATAAATTTCTCAAAAGTTTATTAAGCCAAAATTCTTATCAGAATAATTCTAAATAGTTCGACTAGAAAGGCCAAAGTCCCAAGTATTTCGGTTCGGCTGTAGAAAAATTTGTTATTTAAGATAATTCTGATTTTCAGGATTCAATTCAGACCGTACTGTACGCATGGGCTATGCAGCTGATCGATATCGAGGAGCTAGGTGAAGGAGCATATTTCCCACAGTGGAAGCTCCGAGAAATGCAACAACTGGGCTTTCAGGCACTTATCTAGAATTCACCGTTATACTGGTTTTGTTGGAACCAAAGATGATTTAGAAGATGCTGCTTTATCGCGCATAGGCAGTGCATGAGCAAGTGAAGATGTGATCGTTTTGTAGCGGATGATCATGTGGTTTCTCATTCTAATATTCACAATCGAGGCCAACCTCTGATGAAACCCAGCGAGGAAAGGCTATTCTATTCTTTTTATAATGTATACCTCAAATAATTTGATCATCAATGCGTTTGAGGCGATGTATAATGTTGGTGGAACGCGGAAACTCATGCACGTTGAACAGCTCATTCAGAACATTATGATGGATAAGGATAAATTTTGAACGAACGTTTTTTGTTAAAATGTCAAAGACTCTTTGACATACTGTTACGATGCATATTTGACATACTCATCAAACATTCACATTTTAGCATCTATCGAATAAAGGGCGCTATTTAGAAAAAACATGTTTTTTGTTTTTTACCTAAATTTTATTATAAATTTTAATACCTTTTCTGTAACCCTCTTATATAAATCGTGAACCTCTGTAAGAAGTTTGTCCACCCCTCAAATGTATAGAAGTAGAAGATCCTAAGAACAATCTACGGGTACACAAAAGGTTCTCGGTAATCCAAGTTTGACCCAATTTGTATTGAGTTCCCAAAGATAGATAACTCAATCCCATCTTGTTGACATAATTAGATGAGAGTTGTAAAGAAAGTCATTATTGGTGGATGGGTTGATTTCCTATTTTTGTTAGTTCTTTTGTCTCACTACTATGATTCATCTTTTAGGGCACCTATAATTAATATATAAAACATAAAAAAATGATGTTTTATGGGGAAAACTTATGTACAATTTATGTATATTAAATTCACATTATCATGATTGAAAGTTCTTTCTTAAATTTGTTTTTTAAATAATTTTGAAATAACATATATTTGATCTTCGAAAAACATTGTAATACTTGCATTTGAAAAAAAGATAAGTTTTTAGTACCCTTTTATTCTTGTATCAATTTCTATTTACCTTCTCCGTGTTGGTCTTGTGACGGGTTGACGGGGGTACTAGGGGCGAGTGTATTCACCTTTTACCACAATTGTATCAATTTCTATAAGTATTAAGATTTTTTTAAAAAAAATAATATGTTTTTCAAAGTAATACTATTTTTTTCCCTTTGTATATTTTATCATATTTCTAAAGATTGTCACAGCTAATTTCTAAAATCCAACTATAACTTTAAGAATTCAATTGAAATAGAAATACAATTAATTGATATCGTTGATAGTTGACTACTTCATTAAAACAATTAACTATGGTAAATAGTTGCTACTTAGTTAACAAAAGGTCAACTATCTAAGAAAAACAGTAAGATTATCACTTCTTTGATATAAATTCATAAATTTCTAGTTAGTGGAGTAGTAGCTCTTGATAATTTTAATTATTTGTTTAATGAAGTTATAGATCAAAAGTTAATCTTAAGGGAGAGTAGGACGCTACAATTTGAATGACATTTCTATGATCTTAGGGAGGTTCTATATTTTTACGCGAGATGATCTTTCACTTCTATTATTTTTTTAGGGAGGTATTTAATTTTTTGAATTGATTAATTTTTAGAATGATTGACTCAGTTTTATAGTTTTATGACAATTTATTATCAAACATCAAAATAGATCATGAAAAATTTAGGAAGACACATTCAAACGGCAGATAAAATATTATAACAGGTATTTGTATCTTTGAAAAGGAGTTGGAAAAAAAAACATAAAGAGACTACGGATAATCATAGGATATAATATAAAATAAAATATTCCTAATCATATAAAATAAAAATATGAAGTGTATCTATTTTATATTGATGTATATGCATGCTGCATAATTAATAAGGAGGCCATGTCTATCCTCTAATTGGATCTAACAAACTTAATTAAACTAAAATTTTATAATTACATATAGGGATGATAATAAATTAGGTTCAGGTCAGATTTTATATCTTCTATCTTTATATCCATCGAATATGTATATATATCTAATCCATATCTATTAAATACCTATTAAATAATCGAATATTTTCTATAGTTATAATTTTCTTGATATATATATAATTAAAAAAATAAGTTAAACCTCTATATAGTCTCATCATAATATAAATAAAAATAGTAAAATAATTTTCAAATTTTTTTAAATATATGTATATATATTATTTAATAGATCCGGTATTAGTATTGATAGTCCCTCCATATTTTCCTTCATTCAAATCAAATATCGAATCCTACCTCATATTTAGGAAAAATTATCCTCCCTAATTAAATAGTGAAATACATATATAATTTATTTTTATATAAGGAAATCTTGCAATGGATAGATAGAAATCTGTATGAGAAGGAAAGACAGAAGCAATACCAAAAAAAAAAAACATTCCATAATAGGGTTTTTATATATTTATTGTAATAGATTATAGATGCCCTAGTGAAAGACACTAGTGATCCCCAATATGCTCAGTGGAGCATTGTGGGAGAGATAAATTTTAAAATGGATACTTGCCACGTGGCATTAAGTGGTTAGCTTTTACTTTGATTCGCTGTTCCTTAGTTCGTACTTAATCCCTAATTAGCGAGCGTAAACCCTAGATTTGGCGGTCTCTTGGCGCCAAAAATCAACTGTACCCGGCAAATTCCCGCCCAAATAGTCGAAAGGGGTACTGATCGGTTTCGAAATCGGTCGCTCGACCACCGCAAGCAAGAGAGATGGAGGAACCCAAGGTGGCCGGCCTCCGGGCCCGAGGCCGCGGCTCAGATGCTTCCGTCCGTTCCGCCGCCCTCGGACGCCTCAAAGCCCTCCGTAGCTCTGGGGGTCGCAGATCCGATGCTGGCGCCGCTCTACAGGTCAAAATGGAGGCCCCCATCTACGACGTGGTCGAAGAGGATGACTACGCCGCCCTCGTCGCCAGCCGGCGTGAGAAGGCCAGTGGCTTTATTGTAGATGATGATGGGCTCGGCTACGCCGATGACGGCCAGGAGGAGGATTGGTCCAATCCCAACCTCGTTTATTCTTCCGGCGACGAGGAAGAACCCTCGGGCGGCGAGGAAGAACAGCCCAAGAGGAGAAAGGCGCCGAAGAAAGATCCTGCGCTAAAGAAGCCTCCTCCTTCCTCGCTTACGGCGGCTGCCGCTATGATGGGCAAGCAGCGACTCACTTCGATGTTTACGTCCTCAATATTCAAGACAAACGATCCTGTTAAAGGGTCTTCTATGAGTTCAGAAAGCATTGTGGACGATGTAATAGCTGAATTTGCGCCTGATGAGACAGATAGAGAGAAAAGGAGGCGGAATGCTGTCAATAATGTGGCTCCAACTACTATTACGACACTGCCGGTGGTCCAGATTAAGGCTGAAATGCAACAACCTCTTGCCATCAACAATCATAATGTTGAATTTAAGCCCAGTGATGAGGAACCGTTGGTCAAATCAGGGGAGTGTCAAGCAAACGATGACAAAGGACAAGTGAAAGATGTAGACATGGAAACACATGGGAAGGATTTGGCTAGCATGGCCGAACCAGCTAGTAATGAGAGTTTAAATGAGGCAAATAACGAAGCCAATTTGCATGCAAAAATTGAGGATCCAAAAAGGTCATCTCTGAATGCTACAATCAAGGCGGAAAATGATGCATCCATGATAAGTGCAACCGCTGACTGGAGGGCAGTATGTCATGAACAGGGTGTTGGCCCTGAAGGTGAAGTTACTGAAACAAAGGCCAATTTTGACTCAGATGATAAGTCTGAGTTTACCATGGAAGCCGATGGATCACTTCCATTTTACATAATTGATGCACATGAGGAAACATCTGGTGGTAATTCTGGTATTCTGTACTTATTCGGAAAAGTAAGCTAGTTTATCCCATTCAATTCTTTTTTGGTTCTAGTTTTTGTCATCTCACTTAATGCACCTAGGCAATTATCCCATCATTAGTAGACGACTGTTTTGGATACTGTACCAAAAGAGTAATTACATTTAATAATTAATAATCGCGCAAAAAGGTAATGAGACCTATTTTGATGATTACATATGAGAGGGAAAGTGGATTAGCCTACACATGTATATTAGTTAATAGTTGAAACAAATATAACAGATTCATTACATGCCACACACTCCTGAATCATTTCTTTGCTTTATTTCTTGTGTTTGTTTCTTGTCAATTACTCATGTTCTAGAATTTGGAGATTCTTTTGTATTCACAATAAGTATTTCTCATTTCTTTATGGTTGGTTTGTATATGACCATCTTCACTCTTCAAGAAACTAAAGAGAGTTGAATTGTACCACTTCCAGTAGGATGGATATTGAAAATTGAAGTGCTGCTACAAGCTAGCACCTAGTTCCTAAGAGAGTAAATACAAAATTTCTAACTGATCAAAGTCAAACTTTTGGTGGAAAAGAGTCTTGATTTGGAAAATAGTGATAAACAAACTGAAATGATCCTCAATGGTAGATGCCATATTGATATGACGAGGAAAGGACCCTTTAGTGGATTCCAGGGGGTCAACATGCCAACATAGGTGTCGGTCAAAGTCCAAAGATTGGTCAAAAGGCCGAGTAACTGGCCTAGCAGGGCCCCACTCTCCTGATCGGCCTTGCTGATTGGACAAGCTCTCTGCGGGCCTCACTCTCGGCTTGGACTAGACTCGCTCGGTGCTATGCTCCCCGTTCTTTCCTGATTGGCTCCTCGT
This sequence comes from Zingiber officinale, assembly GCF_018446385.1. Taxonomy (NCBI): domain Eukaryota; kingdom Viridiplantae; phylum Streptophyta; class Magnoliopsida; order Zingiberales; family Zingiberaceae; genus Zingiber; species Zingiber officinale. Next base: position 50,125,941 of record NC_056001.1, on the reverse strand, counting down.
CGATCGCACAGGCTCTCTCTATAAGCCTCACTTCGGCTCGGACCGAACTTGCTCGGGGCTTTGCTTCCCACTCTTTCCCCACTGACTCCCCCCGATCGTACACTCTTTATGGGCCTCACTCTTGGCTTGGATCGGATTTGTTCGGGGCTCTGGTCTCTGCTCTTTTTCGATCGGCTCCCCGATTGGACAAGCTCTTTATGGTCCTCACTCCTGTCTCTGATCGAACTCGTTCGAGGCTCTACTCCCCGTTCATTCTTGATCGGATCAAGTCGATCGGACAAGTCGTAAAAGAGTTGACATTGACTTACTAAACCGTCCATAAAACCTCTACTCTCTTTGGGATATCACCACATCCCATTTAGGCTACATAAAGGAATGAGCTCTCTGAGAGACTCATCTTCTAGCTAACAACCCAAATGGTCTCTGGTCCAAGAGCCCATTTTCACCATTAATATAACACGTCAGTTTATTAGAAAGTTAGAAAATCATATCAATGTACAGATACACAATATATGCAATACACCGTCCGTATATCTGCAATGTGTAGTATAAGCATGGTATGGGACACGTTGTTTGACAGTATGATAGTGCCTCATTAAATATGGGGGTTGTGAGGGACATTATTAAAGGGGGTCCTTCTCCGCTAGTGCAGGTACGCGTGCGCACATTGACATACTTACCTTCATTTCTTTCTATTTTTGCGCCACCACTGCTTTCTGACTTGATCGTTGAAGTAGCTATTCCAGGGACTCCTCTTTGGCCTGCTTATTATGATTTCTTTCCCTCTTTGTTGGCTGTTCGCAGGAGATCACTGGAGTTCTACAGCTAGTTGATTCTTGGAGTTCTTTGAGCAAGTCAACTCTCACGCCACATTATCGGCGGTCCACTCTCTATCGTAACGAGATAGGATCACATATCTTCCTTGTTTATTCATTTAGTTCTTGTATGATTTTTTCAACATAAAAATTGTATAATAGTTTTCCAAAGGATATGGAGAGGAAGAAGCTAACAAACATGTACATACAAATGCTTGGCATATGTGACACTTTTGGCGCATGTGGTACAAACTATCATTATGCTAAGCACACTTGCTATTCAACTATACACCTTGACTCGAGTTGCATTTGATTGCTAGCTTGTTTTATGCCATTTAGGACACCATGTTGAGACAAAGAGTGGTTCTACAAATTTATGCAAACTAATATTTGAATTGTTGTTATGCAATATGTTTGGGTGAACTAACACTTGTGTTGGCATGCTTTGAACCCTTGAAAGATGCCCGGACCTATACAACAACTAAGCCTTATCCCATTAGGCGAGGTCGGCTGTATGGATCTTTTTACGTCATTGAGCTCTATCTCCTATTATATCTCCATCCATATTTAAATAAATTTTATCTTGTTTTATTGTTGCTAATCAAGTCTTTTTTGGTCTTCCTCTTCCTTGTTTGATATGTGTGTTTGTTATAGTTTCACATCGCCTAACTGGATCATTTATTGGTTGTTTAAGTACATGCCTTTACCATTTTAAACTTATCTCTCAGAGTTTTCTTTCAATAGATGCAATTCTAATTTTCTCTTTAATGATTTCATTTCTTATTTTATCCATTCTCGTATATTCACACATTCACTTTAACATCCTCATGTCTATGATTCTCATCTTCTGTTCATGTGCTTGAGTCATAGCCCAACATTCAACTCTATATAACATAGCATGTCTAACTGTGGTTTTGTAGAAGTTTCCTTTAAATTTTAAATGTATTTTACGACCACATAAAACACTCGATGGTCTTCTTTATTTCAATCATCTTACTTGTTTTCTATATAAGATATCTCTTTCAATCCGTCTATCATTTTGCAAAATGATCCTAAATATTTAAAGTTCTCAATTTTGAGCAACTCGTCATCTCGTATCTTAACAATGCTTTATTACGTCTAATATTACTAAATTTGAATTTTATATATTCAATCTTTATTTTAATAAATTAAAATTTTTTTTCTCTTATAGTGTTTTCTGTCAAAATTTTAGTTTAGCATTTACTTCTTCATATATTTCATTTACCAAAATAATATTATCTGTAAACAACATGCACCATGATACTGTATCTTGAATATGCGTAGTGAGTTCGTCCATAATTAGTTTAAAAAGATAGAGATTTAGAGTTGATCCTTGATGCAACTCTATCTTTATTGGAAATATTTTAGTTATTTCACCTGAAGTCTTTACTCTTGTCATTATATCCTGGTACATATTTTTAATTAATTCAATATATGTTACGCTAACATCTCTCTTTTTTAGAATTTTTCATATAATTTCTCTTGGACTCTATCATATGATTTTTCTAAGTCGATGAATATCATGTGTAAATATTATTTTTCTTCCTGATATTTTTTAATTAGTTGTCTAAGAATATGTACAACTTCTATTGTCGACATTCCAAGTATGAATCTAAATTGATTTTCGGTCATCGTGATCTTCTTTCTTAATCTTTTTATTTTTACTTTTTTCCAAAGTTTCATGGTATGACTTATTAGTTTAACACGTTTATAGTTTGCACAATTTTGTATGTCTCACTTATTCTTATATAAGGAAAATAGAGTCTTAACTTCCATTGATCAAGTATTTTTTTGTTTTCAATATCATGTTTAATAATTTTATAAGTTATTCAATACTTTGTTTCCTTAGTCATTTTCATAGCTTTATTGGAATATCATGTGGTCCAATAACTTTTTCATTATGCATCACATTTAAAACTTGTTCCACTTTTTAAAGTTTGAATTTTACGATAAAAATTTAAATTTATATACTCATTTGATCTACTTAAATTACCTAAGTTAAGTTGGTTACCTAAAGTTTTATTAAAAACTTAATGAAAATACCTCTTCCATTGTTTTTTTAATTCTCCATCGTTTACTAGTATCCTGTTACATTTATTTTTAATATATTTTATTTGGATAAAATCTTTTGTCTTTCTTTCTTTCACTTTAGTTATTCTATACATGCCTCTTTTCTCTTCTTTTGTATCCAATTTTTAATATAATTGTTCAAAAGTTTTATTCTTTGTTTTATTTATTACTTTGTTAATCTCTTTTTTAGCTATTATATATTTTTTAAATTTTCTTCGTTCTTACAAATATATAATTCCTTATAAGTTGGTCGTTTTTTCTTCACTTTCTCTCGTACTTTTTCATTACACCACTAAGATTTCTTACTTAGTGATGCATCGTATCTTTCACCTAATGTTTGTACTTTACATTCTCCTTAAATATATTTTGCTTCCCATCTTTTAACTTTCATCACTTAAAACTACTAACTTATGCTGGATAGTTAAGCTTTTTTAGGGATGATTTTGTAATATTTACAAATTTTTCTATTCTTCCTAACCATAAGAAAGACAATTTGCGATTTATTATTCTTAATTTTGAACGTGGCCAAGTGTTTTTTTCTTTTCTTAAAAAATGCATTAGTTAATATATAAGATCATATGCTATCACAAAATCTAATATAATTTTTCTTTTTTTATTTCTCATTCCAAACCATAACCCCTCTCATGTTCCTCAATTTTTGCTTCGACATGCTTATTTAGATCATTTTCTATTAAAATTATTTCATTTGGTGGAATGTTTTGTAATATTTCATCTAAGTTGTCAGAAAACTTTGATTTGATAGTTTCATCTAATCCTACTTGCGATGCATATACGCTAATTATGTTTATAGTTTTGTCGTCACTATTCTCTTAAAGGCTATAATTCTAGCCCCTTTTCTAAATATTTCTACAACTTTATTCTTTAATGAACTATCTATAATAATACCTATTTTATTTCTTGTTTTACTCTTTCTTGTGTACCATAATTTAAAACCTGAGTTCTTTATTATTTTTGCCTTCTCGTCTATCTATTTTGTTTCTTGTACACACAAAATATTAATTTTCTTTTAATCATTGTATTTACTATCTTTATTGATTTAGTAAGGATTTCTATGTTTCATGTCCAAATCTTAGACTATTAGTTTTTCGATCATATTTGTTCTTATCTAACATATGGTGTGAGCAATCATTGCTAATACGTTACGGTCGGATCTTGCAATACAAATTCTTATATATTTAGTATTATATCCGAGTTCTGGAGATGTAGCGGTTCTTGCTGAGACGTTATAGTCAGACCCTGCAACGTGTTCTTTTTGAGGAACAATCTAATATTAGCAAAATAGTTTAATGGATCCATTCATTGAACGCTAGTCGACAATCTAATGCATGGGACAGGAAAGTGATCAGTCTCATTATTTCCTAGATTCATTGGAGCTGGTTATAGACCTATAGGTGAGGTAGAGTAGGCCTCAAGGAGGATGACCATGCCTTGAGATTGTTGCATTTGGATGAGCTGAATTCAGACTCATTGACCTATTTTCTTTTGTAGTTCACACTAACATTTAATAGCTAATATTGTTTGCAGCATTCGGAGGTGAAGGAGAATTGAAGGGCTTGTGCTTTTACATGATTAAAATCCTTCTTCAAGATTACTTTATATTGAATAATCATAAGAAGGTCAAATTTTGACCATTCTACCAAATCATTAATGGAATTTTGGTTAGTAATGGGTTGCAATGGTGGTTTGTCAATTTATTGTAAACAATGGTCCTGAAGTGCACATCGGTTTTTCTTAAGGTTTAATTTGCCCCCAAAAATAGTGTGTAACTGAAAATCGATGAAATAACTCTAGGATATATTTAGATAATTTGCAATTTTTATTAGTGAGAAAGAGCTCGTGGTCCTCTTGAGTTGAAAATAAGGTTGTTAGAATCCACCCACTGGATTGTTTAAATTGATGGCTGGAGTTGCTTTAGAGGAATTGAAAAGTTGTTAGAATCCTTGAATTTAATCAACCGTTTTCTCCACCTTATATAGACCAATTCATAACACTTGAATGGGTTATATCTCTTGGGCCACACTCATCTTGGTTTGATATAGGCTTTAGGACTTGGATTACTTGGATAATTTAGATCAAATCGATCCAAGATATTGGTTTACTCATACTTGTTAAATTATTGGGTCGCAACATGGGCCAAAATTACACTTTTGCAAGTGGAAATTATAAGTTAGTCATCTTGCATGGAAATGTAGTCGGTGCATTTTGTCCTAGATGACAATAAATTAAATATGCACCTTAATGCGACTCACGATGATGACTCTGTGCGGAGTGCAAATTGTGCCAAAAAAAACCATATTGTTCAGCCTAGGAGATTATTGCCATCTATATCAGTTTTTTAATTAATAAAACATATATTTGTAAAGACCCGGCTTTTAAAGGCAAGCATAGGCAGATGCTATTTGATTAATCCACTGAACAACACAAATACAGTGCGCAAGTGCATATGCTTGATCCATACTAAAAATATGTAAAATTATTTATGTTGATGAAAATGCTTAGTATTTGTATAACGTCCATACTAATCAACCTATCAAATTAACAATTCTATATAAATAATATCTGTAACTATAGAACATAAAATGTTATCTATAAGTTACCATGTATATTAATCAATGCTGTGGAGCACATCATGTATCTAACATGCATATAATTGAACACATGCAAACCAATTGTTTAAATTAACAATTTTAAGTTACCTTACCAAAAATTTGCCTTATAAGAGGATTTCATTATTACAAGAACTAATCCTCTGAGGAGAAACATGTTGGAAATTTAATGTGAATGAGAAATTAAATTTAGATCGTTGGATCAAGATTGACAAATCTTGTTCATCCAACTTGAAAGGTTTAAACGCTTTTTCATTGGTTCTATCTGAACCATTGATTTAAAAAAAGAAGGCATCTAATGATGAGATATTGTGTCTCTTGGGAAGGGATACAATCTAGACCATCCAATTCAAGTTGAATGGATGAGATCTAATTGAACCAAGATGTTCTTATACCCTTTCATTTGATATAAATAGAACCCTCACATTCTCATTTTTCATTCCAATTTAAAGCAAAGCAAGCATTGCATTCTATACTTGCATTTGGAGAGTTCATTAAAGCTTATTCGATTTGAAGGTCTTGCGATTTGTAGTGCTGATATCGTAAGATAGTCGTTGTATCTTAGGAGACTATTGTCATGTTCTGTGAACACCGTCTGAGGGGTAAATTTATCTTAAAGCAGTGTTATACTATCATTCTGCCTGCGCTCAGATTGCACCATCATCGGATCCAACAATTTTAAGATGAATCTTTTCTGTGCAATCTTGATGGATTCATCATTGATGACTCTTGTTCCATCGATGTATGGTGAAAAATCAGAGAAGTTTACAAGTATCAATTTCAAGAGTTGACAGTAAAAGATGTTTTACCTAACCATGTTGAACCTTGTGAGATTCTTACGTGAAGATGTCCTCTCGATATCTCAAGGTGGGATTGATAAAGGAAAGAGAACGATATATAATGCCTGGGGGCATAATGACTTATTATGTTAAAATTATGTCCTCACTAGCTTAGACAACACGTTATACAATGTGTATAATTCAATGTCAACTGTAAAGGAATTATGAGAATCTCTCGAAAGGAAGTACAAAACAGAAGATGTCGGACTGAAGAAATTCATCATCAGCAAATTCTTAGATTTTAAGATGATTGATTCTAAAATTGTGACAACTCAAGTCCAAGAATTGCAGTTAATCCTACATAATCTGTATGTCGAGGGCATGACAATGAATGAGTCCTTTAAAGTTGCCGCGATAATTGATAAACTTCCACCTTTGTAGAGGGAATTCAAAAATTATCTAAAGCGCAAGTGAAAGGATATGAGGCTTGAGAATCTGATTATAAGATTGTGAATTGAAGAAGACAATTACAAGCAATCAGAATCAACAAAAATGCCTATATTTACTAAGGCAAATTGATGGAATCAAACACTGGCAAGAAGAGAAAGTATCTCAGCAGTTGGCAAAGTTAAGGGAGGGCCAAGAAGTTCCAAGGAACATATCACAACTGTGGCAAACTGAATCACAAGGTCAAAGACTGTTGACGTCCAAAGAAAGCCACTCAAGTGCAAATGATTGAAGATAAGTCAGTGCCAATAGACATTTTAGAATTAGACTTGCCTGCCCGTTGTATTTGAAGCTAACTTGGTGGACAATCCAAGGTAGTGGTGGGTCGATACTAGTGCCACACGACACATTTGCTCTGATAAAGTCTAGTTTTCAACTTATACCCCTATTAATGGGAGAAAACTAATCATGGGTAGTTCTGCAACTTCCAATATTGTTGGTCTTGGAAAGGTGGTACTGAAGATGACGTCAAACAAAGAAGTGATACTAATCGATGTGCTTTATGTTCTCGACATCCGAAAGAATCTAGTGTAGGGTCGGCTCTTGTCAAAGCTAGTTTCAGACTAGTGTTTGAGCCAAATACGCATAGGCAGAGAGGGTTTATGGAGATCGATCTATTTAAAATGTATGTAATGATTGTACATCGTGAATTCAATGACAATAGAATTATAAATTTTGCTTATTTTGTTGAGTGTTATAATTGATTGTATGTTAGACTTGGATATGTAAATTATAACACTGTGCGACGACTTGTGAATTTAAATTTATTGCCAGCATTTAATGTTGAAGGGGAGCTTTGGCGCAACGGTAAAGTTGTTGCCATGTGATCAAAAGGTCACGGGTTAGAATCCTGGAAATAGCCTCTTGCAAAAAGCAGGGTAAGGTTGTGTACAATGGATCCATCCTCGGGACCCCGCATGGCGGGAGCTTCGTGCACCGGGCTGCCCTTTGTCAACATTTAATGTTGATCCAACACATAAATGTGAAATGTGTTGAAGCTAAAATGACAAAATTATCTTTCATTTAGTGGAAAGAAGCACGACCTCTCTAGAATTAATTTACAGTGACATGTGATTTAAAATTTATGCAAATTAGAGGCAAAAAGTACTTTGTTATTTTTATTGATGATTGCATTAGATATTGTTATGTGTATCTATTGAAAGGCAAAGATGAAACCTTAGACTACGTTTGGTTGGGTGTAATGTAATCGAGCTTGGAATGTAATGTAATCTTGATTACATTACTACGCTTGGTAATGTAATGTATGTAATCTTTGATTACAAGGGTGATTATATTCTTTTGTTTGGTGTTCATTTTTTTTTATAAGGAATGTAATTCGTATTTTTATAAAATGACAAAAATATCCCGCGACTTCTACCGGTGGTCATTCACTTCTGTCGGAGCTTGCGACAGCCATCGACAACCAGTGGCCGGCAACTGTCGGCCCCCGCCGCCGGCAACCGTCGCCAGCGGGCAACGAGGGTAGGAGGCGGGCGGCGGCAGACGGCAATTGCGGACTAGGGGTATATTCAGCATTCAAATTTTGGTTAAACGATGACCTCGTAATGTAATCGGATTACATAGTATTTGTTTTGTAATCCAGATTACAAAATTTTACTACCTTTTGTAATCGAGATTACATTATATTATAAGTTTAAAAGTAAACCAAACAAAATAATCAGCCTTGTAATATAATCTTGATTACATTACAAGACACATCACATCTTACCAAACGCCACCTTAGAAGCATTAAAAAATTATAAGAATGAAATTAAGAATCAACTTGATCAACGAATTAAAAGAATTCGAAGTGATCGAGGAGGAGAATATGAAGGTTCATTTGATGAATTTTGTGCAGAATATGACATTATTCATCAAACTACAGCCCCTTACTCTCCTCAATCAAATGAGATTGCCGACCGTAAAAATCAAACTTTTAAAGAAATGATGAATGCTATGTTGTTAAGTTCGGGCTTGCCCCAAAATTTATGGGGGGAAGCTATTTTATTGGCAAGTTGTATTCTAAATAAAATCCCTCACAAAAGGAAAGACAAAACTTCTTATGAGTTATGAAACAGTCATAAGTCTTCTTATAAATATTTAAAAGTGTGGGGGTGTTTGGCTAAGGTGGAAGTACCTAAGCGAAAGCAAACTTAAATATGATCAAAGACTATCAATTGCATTTTTATTGGATATGCCAATAATAGTAGTGCATATTAAGTTTTGGTACACAAATCAACAGTTCTTTATGTATATGTTGGAATAATAATTGAATTAAGGAATGTTATAATTTTTGAAAATATCTTTTCTTGCAAAGATAGGAAAGAAGAAAGTTCAAATGAAAGAATTTATGTAATTACGAATATGGATAATTTTGAAAATAATGAAGAACCAAGACACACTAAGAGGGCCAAAATAGTAAATTCATTTGGTCCTGATTTGACTTATATGTTGGAAATTGAACCAAGGACAATAAGTGAAATTTTATCAAGTCCCAAGGCTCCCTTTTGGAAAGAAACCATCAATAGTGAAATAAATTCCATCATGCAAAATCATATTTGGGAATTGGTGAATATTCCATATAGAATCAAGCCTTTAGGATATAAATGGATTCTAAAGAAGAAATATAAGGCATGAAACTATTTAAAAGTATAAGGCAAGACTAGTGTCAAAGGGATTCAAACAAAAGGAATGTCTTGACTTCTTTGATACCTATTTACCAATAACAAGGATCACATACATTCGAGTATTCATTGCTATTGCTGCAATACATAACCTTGAGATACATTAAATCGATGTGAAACAATCTTTCTAAATGGTGAATTAGAAGAAGAAATATATATGGAGCAATCTGAAGAATTTGTGGTTCTAAGATAAAAAAATAAGGTGTGTAGACTCGTGAAATCACTACACGGGCTAAAACAAGCATCGAAAGTGACATGAGAAATTTGACAAAATTATGATATCAAATGAATTTAAAATAAACGAGTGCAATATATATATATATATATATATATATATATCAAAGGTACACTTGACTCGTTTGTCATTATCTGAATGATATGCTCATCATGAGTAATAATCATGATATATCATTACTACTAAGAAGATGTTGAGCCAAAATTTTGATACAAAAGATATGAGTATAGTAAACGTTATACTCAGAATTAAGATCAATAAGATATTAGATGGAATTATCCTTTCACATTCTTATTATATTGAGACAGTACTAAGGAAATTTAATATATATGATCTTTCTCTTGTAGAAACACCGATGGACTTAAGCTTGCATTGAGAAAAAATAGAAGGAGTGTAAAATAGTTTATAAAAGGTTTTTTTTTTTGTTTTTTGGGATATTGTGGGGCGGCAAGACCGGCAGAGTAGAAGTTGGCTTTGCTTGATTCCGTGTTTACTCGACTTTCCACTCAAGAAGTATCGGGATTGCAACACAGTGAGTTCGCACTCTGACGAACTCAAGAGCACTCAAAATAACTCAACTGAATCAAGAATTTATTTGACAGTTTAAAATTATTCGCTCACATTATTCGATAGATAAGTTGAATTTCAATTTCAATTGTAATTTTAATTGTGTACATTTTTGATTGATCTTTTATTCGATAAGCTGGGATCAGAATCATACTTGTTTCATCATGGTGAAGAAAAGATGCACTGTCATTAAGTCAAATTTTAGATTGCGAACTACGAACGATCAGACATGATTCTGGGAGCCTCATATGTGAATCAACAACCCGCATTTGTTTGTCCTTAACAATTTTTCCTTAAAAGTACTTAGAAGTAGAAAGTAGCATTTACTTTTATACTCCTCACTGTATCTCAATTAGTCACCCTTTATCCAACAAAAAGAAATACAATTTGAGCTCAAAAACTCTTTATTTCTATACGATGAAATCGAGTTCTCCTTGATTTGATTATTTTGATTGTTTGCGATATTTTTATGCATAGTGCTGGCTTCATATCATTTGTCTCTACAGATATAACCAAGCAATTACTATGTTGGCTAATGCATAGATAAATCTAGCCCAATCAAGCAGCCACAAATGCAAGAAATAATGAACACATTATGTACATGTTTATTTATAAGGACTATGTTTCAAAGTTACTTCGTAATCTCTCTATTTAGGATTGTTGACCATTCATATCTAGCACATGATTAAGAAAGAGCTGAAAACACATTGAATTTGGGACTATCAAATACATGTTTTTTCAGAATCATCTCTAATTGTTCCTAACTATTCAACATTTAGATTTCCTAGGGTGTTGTGGTGTCGATTCTTTACATAAGATGTGTATATTTTGTAGATAAAGATGTTCCTTATTTCCTTCTAGTCCTATTTTCTTATTGTTATTCTAATAAATATTGAGTGGTTTACATATTGATGCAAACTATAAATTCCAAATCCTTCTCACATTTCGATCATAACGGAACTGCGGTTCACCTTCTTCTAGTGAGAAGCGGGTCTAAGAATGTTGCCAGGATGGGTCTCATTGAGCGCTTTCTGATTTACTCTGGTAGCCCGTGTGAAATTTTCGTGGGGCCAAGTTTGTTACCTTCACAATTAGTCGGTTAGAAGAGTTGGATATATGGTGCCAACTAAAAAAAATAAAAAACATTAAATGAAAAATTTTCATCTTTACTAACTCTTAGGATGTCTTTGATGAGCACTTAAAAGGTTGCTTGCTATCATACTTTTGATTATAAATGTTGCCCCAAGATATAAAACATATGGCTGGTGAGAACATGACTTGGTTTAATCTTTAAGAGGTACTGTAATGTTTGTATTTTGCTCTAACTATTCTATCTGAAAATTAGATAATATGCCAAAATCACTTATTTTGTGGACTCCACTTCACATGCTGATTTCAATCTTTCAAATCAATAACAGGATCCGCCACTTCCAGCTGATCTTAGAGGGAAAAAGTTTCTTGCATTGCTTGGAACACACACAAGGTAAACAATTGAATTGCCTTGAGAGAATTGTGGGCATAAAAGAAACATCAAGATTAACTTATCTTTCACATGTGTTTAGATTTGAAAATTGATACTAAAAGGCACTACTCCTAAGAAATAAATGCTTCTAGGTTTCACATATGTATCATTGTCGTGCTTTATTATTCTCTTGCATGAGTTGATTTAATTGACAAACTAAGGTTAGATGTTGCAGCTTACCAATGGTTATTGAGTGAATGCTGGAGTGGTCAAGTTCATTCATTTTTCTAGCTTCACACTGGTGCGAGTTTGCATGAAATCATTTTCAACTTAGTTTTTTTTGGTGTATGTTAGGCTGCATCTAACAAAACATAATACATGGTAATGCAACTTATCTCATTTACTAGACTTATACTTGAGTAATTAGAACAAGAATCTTTTTTCTCTCTAGTATGAGTCACAGGTTTCGCTCTGTGATTGATAAAAATTTGATGTAAACTCTGAAAGTAGGTGATTGTGGAGTGATTAATAAGCATATTGCCAAGGGTTTTTAATGATTTTTCATCCAAACTTTTATTTTTCTTAATGCAATAGGTATATTGGACAAAACTATAATATTTCGGTTTTTGCACATTTAGGTTATTTTATAAATTGTAAAGTAATTAGCATTGTTATCCTGCAGTTCCTTGGAGTTGTTTATCATCAAAAGGAAGATCAAGGGACCATCTTGGTTGTCGATTTCCAAATTTATGATATGTCCTGCTGGTCAACGGGTGTACCCTCATTTCCATTTCTAATGTTTATTCAGTGTGATTCTGTCTTGATTAAGATCAATTTAATGCGACAAGTTACCAATATATTTACCCTGAAACAGGTGAGCTGGTGCAAGTTTGAAATAATTGTTGATTGTCCCAAAGATATACGTATCTCCACTTCAAAGACACTGTTAGATCCTCCTGTTGTTGTTACAGCAATAAATTTGAAAACTGTTATCAAAGAAAAGAATAATGGAAATGAAATAGTGGCAGCTTCAATTGTCTGCTGTCACAAGGCAAAGGTATGGAAATGCTTTGATAAACAAGCTGACAAGTCAAAGGAATTCTTTCCACCAGTATACTTATTGGCAAGGTTTAAATTAGTTATTTTTGTACTTCCATGGCAAGGTTTTGTTCCTCAATCAGGGCAGGATTGGTAGGTATTGAATTGTCCTTTACTGTGTCATTTAACACACTTCAATGCATTTCAAAATGAATCAAAGTGGCCACTATAAATTTAGATGTGTTTTACTCATTTATTTTCCTTCCACTTAGATTATTTGGTTCTAAAATTAAGGCTGAAAATAAGTTAATTGAATTTTGATTTTGTTATATCGAGCTCGAATATAAGGGGGTTGCGTTAAGTTGCCAGCCAATATTAAAACTATAACAAATGTTCAATGAATAGATCCATTAAACTATTGTACTAATGCTAGGTTGTTCCCTAAAATGAACGCGTTGAAGGGTCTGATTGTAACGTCTTGGCAAGGACAGTTACATCTCCAGAACTTGGGTCTAGTGCTAAATATGTAAGAGTTCGCGTTGCAGGGTCAGACTATAAATATGTAATGAAGTTGTAGAAGTAATTAGAAAGGGGATAGAATTATAGCCTTGAGACAATAGTGGCGATAGAAACTATAAACATAATTAGCGTATATGCACCACAACTAGTGTCAGAATGAAAAATGAGGAATACGAGAGGGTACATGAGAGTTATGGGTTTAGAACGAGAAATTAAGAAGGGAAAATTATATTAGATTTTACGATAGCATATGACCTTATATTAACTAATACATTTTTTAAGAAAATAGAACACTTAGTCACCTTCAAAAGTGGGAATAATAAATTGTAAATTGATTTTTTTATAGTTAGAAAGAAGGATATAAAGATTTGTAAAGATTGCAAGTTATCCCTGGATAAAGCTTAACTTCCCAACATAGGTTAGTGGTGTTGATATATGCCTCAAACATAGTATCAATAGAAAGAAAATATATATGACTTCTAGTATTAAGTGGTGGAAGTTAAAGGATGGAAAGTAAAATATATTTAAGGAGAAGTTAGAAGTATAAGTATTAGGTGAAATATATGGTGACTATAATATAACATGAAATAAGATGGTATCAAAGTTAAAAATAGTGGCTAAGAGGGTATTCGGTGAGTTAAAAGGACATGCACCACTAAGTAAGGAATTTTAATAGTGGAATGAGAAAGTACATAGAAAGTGAAGGAAAAACGAACAGTTTATAAGGAATTATATATTTATAAGAATGAGGAAAATTTTAAAAAATATACAATAGCTAAGAAAGAGGCTAAGAAAGTAGTGAATGAAGCAAAAAATGACACTTTTGAACGATTTTATCAAATATTGGATAGAAAAGAAGGGGAAAGAGACATTTATAGAATGACTAAAATGAGAAAAAGGAAGACAAAAGATCTTATTCAAATAAAATATATTAAAGATGAATATAATAGGGTACTAGTAAACGATTAAAAAATAAAAGAAAGGTGGAAGAGGTATTTTCATCAACTTTTTATTGAAGGTTTAGGTGATCAACTTAACTTAGGTAATTCAAGTAGGTCAAATAACTCCTGGAGTTTATCCCACCATGCGTCTAACACTTGTGTACCTGTATTTACCTTCCTCCATATCCATGGGGTCAACACTAAGGGGGCCATTAAGGTAACGGATTTACCTTTTTTTTAAGTAGGTTAAATAAGTATAGAATTTAAATTTTTATCTTATCTGAAAAATCGTTGTATCAGATGATATTTTGATAGAGGTATGGAAGTGCCTAGGAAAACAAAATATTAAATGATTTACAAAATTATTTAACATGATATTGAAGAACGAAAAAAATGTCTGATTAATGAAGGGTAAGTACTCTAGTTCTCTTAGATAAGAATAAGGGAGACACAAAATTGTGCAAACTATAGAAGTATTAAACTAATAAGTCATTATATGAAACTTTGGAAAAAAGTAAAAGTAAAAAAATTAAGAAAGGAGACCTTGGTGACTGAAAATTAATTTGGGTTCATACTTGGAGGTCAACAATAGAAGCTATACATATAATTAGACAACTAATTGAAAAATATCGGGAGTAAAATCAAGATCTACACATTGTCTTCATTAACTTAAAAAAAGTTTATGATAGAGTCCCAAGAGAAATTACATGGAGAATTTTAGAAAAAAGAGGTGTTAGCGTAACATATATTGAACTAATTAAGGATATGTATGAGGATGTAATAACCAGACTAAAAACTTAGGTGGAGTAATTGAAATATTTTCAATAAAGATAGAATTACATCAAGGATCAACTCTAAGTCCTTATTTTTTTACGCTAATTATGGACGAACTCACTACACATTCAAAACACATGATCGTGGTGTATGTTGTTTACAGATGTTGTTGTTTTGGTAGATGAAACACGTGAAACAGTAAATGCTAAATTAGAATCTTGGCGGAAAATACTGAAAATGAAAAGTTTTAGTCTTACTAGAATAAAGACAACATATATGGAATTTAAATTTAGCAATAGTAGACGTAATAAGATAATTGTTAAGATAAGAGATGACAAGTTGTTCGGAACCTAGAACTTTAAATATTTAGGATCATTTTTGCAAAATGTTGGAGGGATTGAGAGAGATGTCTCATATAGAATACAAGCAGGATGGTTAAAATAGAGAAGTACGTCGGGTGTTTTATGTGATCATAAAATATCTCTAAATTTAAAGGAAAGTTCTACAAAACTGCAGTTAGATTTGTTATGTTATATGGAGTTGAATGTTGAGATATGACTCGAGCATATAAGTAGAAGATGAGAGTTGCGGAGATGAGGATGTTAAGTTGGATGTGTGGACATACGAGGATGGACAGAATAAGAAATGAGAGCATTAGAGAGAAAGTCGGAGTTACATCTATTAAGGAAAAATTTCGAGAGACACGTTTAAGATGGTATGAGCATCTATTTAGACAATCAATAAATGCTCTAATTAGATGATCTGAAATTATGACAAATACATATATCAAACGAGAAAAAGAAAAACTAAAAAAGACTTCGTTAGCAACAATAAACAAAATAAAATTTATTTAAGCATAGATGATGATATAGTAGGAGATAGAGCTTAATGATATAAAAGGATCCATATGGACGACCCCATCTAATGGGATAATGCTTAGTTGTTGTTGTTGTTGTTGTTGTTGTGTTGTTATATCATACCACTCTCAACACTCTTCAACATGTGATGAAGTGCGTCAAGATGAATTGAGGAGTTTTACTCTTTAATTCCCTTTCACTTAGTTTTTTTTTTAATTTTTAAATGATTAGTCAATTGAATTAAAAATTATGTTGTACTATAGCCTGTCTACAATTGTTACGCTTTGACACACATTAAAGTGTGTCGAGATTAATTTATTTAGATTAGTTTAAATCCTTTAATTTCCTTCAATTTATTTTGTTTACTTCTAAAAATAAAAATATATCAATTGAATTAAAAATTTTGAAATATAAGTTACAAAAGTGCAACAAATCTCTTGACTAAGTATTGATAGTGAGATATAGTTATTTCAAGGCACACTTTGATGCATACTAAAGGGTGTTGAAGTGGGTGTCTGCTCGATATGATACTCAAAACTAGAAACATCAAGTTTCAGTAGTTGACAGGAAACAACTGAATGGTACCTTTTGGCCGTTTTAGGTGGCATAACATAAATTATTTCAAAGCATGCTTATTTTAATGGCTAGTTTTTGATATATATGTTCATTATGACATTTCTCAGTTGGGGATAGCAAGTTCCATTTTTCTCATCATTTATTGTTGTTATTATTGTTCCTAGCTTTATTTGCCTTTGGTTTATTTGGTGCGGTTCTCAAAGGTATTGCTTGAAATCATATACAGATTGACAGTCCTATGGTGCCATCTGAATGGAAGAAGAGGGGAGTGCTTACTCATTTTTCCATTGTCCGCAAAGTAGGAGGCATATCTTTGAAGGATATGGAAAAGGAAGTTGCTGAAAGAAATTCAAAGGCTGGGACAAGTACATTGGCATTAGAAAGCAGGTAAACTGTTGATTTCTCATCTGTTTTCCCTCTGTACTGCAAACTCACTGATGATTTCCTATTTCTACCTTTTTTAGTGAACGGGCATTACTGAACCGTTTGATGATTGAACTGAATAAATTGGATAGTGATGTTCTTGTTGGACACAATATATCTGGGTTTGACCTTGATGTTCTTCTACGCAGGGCTCAGGTTTGGTTTAAATTTAATTTATAAATGTTTATGGAGTATCAACGTATACTGTTTTAGACTCAGGCCTTTTTATCTTTGATATGTTTTTATTCTTGTGGCAATGCTACTCGATTTATAATGCCTCATTGAAGAAGCTGTAGTTTCTGGAGCTTTTTCTTTCAGACAAGAAAACTGCTATGTGCTTCTATAATCTGTATTCTGTACACTTGAATGCTTGATATGTAATTATGTTATGTCCTGAGGGTATACTTGTTCTCAAGATCAGACATTACCCACTTGTGACAATATAGGAAATAATTGATTCAGAACCAATTAAAACCAACACAAATACCAATGTAATA